>NC_056735.1:181959158-182276658 GCF_019279795.1 Protopterus annectens
AGATATGCTTTGCGATTTTTGACTGGCTTGTATGACGCCATACGAGTCAATCAAAAATGGCAAAGTGGAGCCTCTTCTGTTCAATGCAGAACAGCAGGCTGTTCCACATTGAACAGAAGCGGCTTTTTTGGGGGATTTTTAATTGGCTTATATGCCAGCATACTAGCCAATCAAAAATGACAAAGCAGAGCCTCTTCTGTTCAATGCAGAACAGCAGGTACATTGAGAAGAAGTGTCTCTGCTTTATGATTTTTGATTGGCTCATATGCCGGCATACGAGCCAATCAAATGCCAGTTGCTTGAAAGTGTCAGTTGCTTGAGTCCCGGATAACGGGGAGTTTACTGTATATGAGCTACTGATACTGAATAGGGTACATTATATGCCTATGCCCCATGGAGGGAGAGTGAGTAAAAGACAGTAGACTGCTTATATGATGTTAACTGGAGGAAGGATGTTCTTTTTTTGACAATTAGGAGAGGACAGCCAGACAAATCATTCAAGCCAATATGTGGCATATGAATGGCTTCACTTCTATGGAGTCGATTTGTTTACTCTTTTGCACAAAAAAGATGCCTGGTACAATATGTACCTTTGATTTCACACCATTTTTTAGTGCAGTTTAGCTTATTATGACGGGGTAATGTTATCTAGCAAAATACTGTGTTGCAGTAAGGTGTTTTAACCTTGTTTTACAATTCACATCTGGCCTTTTATTTCATGCACACAATCTTGTTTGATTTAAAGTGTAACCGCTTTTCAAGTCAGATTTTGAAGTTCACTAGGAGGATGAATCACTCCACCTTTAACTATGTGGGGGCTTGCAGGTTTGTAGAGTCATGTTACTGAGCTTTTCACTTCAGGCAACCAATTAAAAAGGGGTCTTCTGAACGTGTCTATCTCATAAAACCTAAAATGCAAACTCTCGAACACTCACATGAGCGAATAATCAAAAACTCAAAATTGGTATTGTGGAAGGATGTGCCCCCCCACACCCCCCACTAAATATATATTCCTACTCCGAGATCGCACTACAGTGAGGAAAGGGCAAATATTCCGATCTTCACTGTACTGCGATCCCAAAATACCAATTTCGAGTTTCTGATAATTCGCTCATGTGAGTGTTTGAGAGTTTGTGTTTTCGTCTTTCTGAAGTAGACCCTCCTGAACTCAGTTGCAATATCCCAGTTAACAAACAGAAATACGTAAGTAACTAAGTCAGATATTAGATAGTTTACATTGTTTTGTTCCAAAGCTGGCAATCCTATAGTAAAGCACTATCATTATACAAACTTAATGATCTTGGTACCAGCCCAGAATGAGACCAAGATAAAGGAGCTGCCACAGTTTCCCCTGAAGTAGCTTTGACTCAGAATTTATAGAAGAATAGAAAAGGCAACAGCTCATTGACATAGACAGTGCAGATGATGGCACCTGCTAGACACCTGCCAGGCAGATTTTGTAGTTATGGTTTGCTCTTCATAAGCCTTCTGGTCATTGCTAGCTCCCCATCAGTCTGACTGCTGGCTCTGTTACTGACTCAAGAAATGTACTGCAGTGCAATGTGTTACCTCAGTTTACCTGACTTTCAAACAAATATGAAAAATATACTTGCCTTCATATTCAGAGTTTTCATATTTGCCTTCTGAGAGCAGGTTCTGTTTTCTGTAACCTTGCACAAGACCCACTTTCATTATTCATTTTTACATTTCATAAATCATTTGTCTGTGGATTTTAATTTTGAGGAGAATTTTTGATGTTTAATATATCACGGTTATATTAAATGTATTAAAGTAAGAAGCATAATCTTCTTTATAATGCATGGAATGTTTGATGTCCCTGCTTAACATATTTGCCAGGAGCTGTCTTGGTGGGATTAAATTATGCATCCTCATTCTAATACTTTTACACAAAGTGACTTTCGTGTTTTCATCACATCTCTGAGATTAAATGCAAAGATAAGCAACTTTTGTTTTCGTTCAGCAGCAGATTACTTTTAACTAGTTTCTTGATGATTTAATGTTAGAGAATTCCTGACATTTTCAGATGATAATGATTATGTATATTATTGTAACAAGTACAGTGAGCGTTCACCTTTTGTGATCGATAGCGTCTTTCTTTCCAGTACATTATTTTTAATGTACACTTTGTTGTATATAGCCTAGTGCTAAGTAGAGAGCACACTTCAGATGATATTTTATTAATCAAATATAAATTGTTTGCACTAAACTCATTGTATTATGGGTTGCCATGTATAGATGTTGGAATTTTTGAGTTATTTAATTTACAACCTCTGTTCCATACTGAATTTTCATATGTAAGAAAACTAAAAATAAATATTATTCCTTGTATTTACTGAGTGGTATTTTATTTTATAACCTGTCCATTTTATCCTTCAGAATCCATTTAATACTTTAAACAATAATATGTATAATGAATCCCCATATGGGTAACCATTCGAAATGTGAGGACCTGCTAGATTGAGTACTGAAACATGGAGACTGAATGGCTAAAAGAACACATTTATGTGCATTAAGTTTTAACAATATTTTTATAAGAATTTTCATATGTTGTGCTTTATGTATGTATTTTATTTTTTCTCTTTTATTATGGTGTTATTTTTAATGTAATGCCATTAATTGGACATTTTATTGAAAGTGTTTTTTTATCGGTTGAGTGTGATGTAAATAGCAGATTGAGTTTTGTATCTTTGTCTGAAGAAGCAGTATTTGTAACTGCGAAAGGGCTTACACAATAAAGTTTTTTTTTTTTGTATATCTGTTTTATGTTGCCATCTTCTGCTGTGGTTTGGTTCACTTTATTCTTGGTGTCTGATTTTCATATAATTTCATTGCCAAGTGAACCATTTATCCTGTCTGCTACCTGCATTTTTTGGATGTCTACATGTATAAATAAATGGTACTTAAAACTATTGTAAGTACATTGCAGAGCATTAAAAGTGTGAATTGTTAACAAGCTTCACTCTCAGGTCATGTGATTGACTCTTCCTGTGTGACTCTGAGAAAGTCACTTAACCAACACCCCCTGCTTTTAAAGGAAAAAATGTTTATAGCTACTTTCCTTGTCTGGCACATATGGGTCCCGTATTGAAATGTTTGCACTTCAAATGCTCAGTGTCAACAAGATAAAAAAAAATTGGAAAAGAAAGAATCTCAAACATCACCCCCACACCCCCAGAACTTATATATACTAACTCCAAGATTACCATACCTCAGAGAAAGGGAAGTATGTCAGCGAATGGCCATCTTGGACTTAATGCACATAAATGTGTTCTTTTAGCCATTCAGTCTCCATGTTTCAGTATATATATTTATATTATATATAATATAACCCCCTATGCTCTCTGTGCATTGCAAATTCGCTCTCTGACAGATTCCAGGTTGAGAAATTTGCTAGTGCCTCTCTCTTATTTTTTTTTTGTTTTTGTTTTTTTTTTTTTTAACCTTTATTGAATTATCAGTCTCTCTCTCTTTTTTTTTTCTAAGCCTTTACTGAATTATCTCTTGCGACACAGGAAAACTTACATTTATATAAAAGTGTATAAAAGTAATCAAACCATATTAACAGGTTCACATTTACAAATGTTATACATCACATATATTGGGGTCAATATTACCATATCGAATGGTAATAATCTCGAACGCTGATATTAGCAAAAATGCAGGTAAACAAAATTGCTATTGTGGGGGGCTGTGCCCCCACACCCCCCGCTAAATAGATATTCCAACTCTGAGGTCCCACTAGAGTGAGGAAAGGGCAAATATTCCAATCCTCACTGTACTGCAGCCCCCCCAAAAAAAGTTTACCTGCGTTTTTGCTAATATCAGTGTTCGAGATTATTACCATTCAATATGGTAATATAGACCCCATATATTGGTATATCTTATATACTTAATGCAATATTACATAAATTGTTCAATTCCTGCCTTCTCTTAAACCTCATTCTTCCTTTAAAATATTTTTCTGCATGCATTCTTACCACAATTTCCATATTTTCTATGTAATTTACTCCTATCCTCTTCTAAATATCCAATTTCTTTTCTTCTCTCCCTGTCACAATATTAACTGCTTCAAGTATAGTTTAGATTTTGATTTCCATTTTCTAGTAATTGCTTTTTTGGCAGCCACCAGAATTAAACTTAACAAGACTTTATTATCTCTAGACAATTCAGATGCCGTATCCCAACTCAAAAAACATTTCATTAGTTACAGTTATTTGCTTACCCAGTTTTCCTGACAGAGTACTCTGTACGGATTTTTTAAAGTCTGCCAAATAATTACACTCTGAGAACATATGCTCCCATGTACCTCTTTCTTCCCCATTATACCTCCAACATTTGCCATCTACCTGAGGAAAAATTATTTTGAGTCTACTTGGGGTATAAAAGTATCTACGCAAACACTTCAAGGCAAGAATCCTAAATCTTCTAGATGTTGTTGTATATTTGGAAGCCATATATATCTCAGATTGTTTCTTTGTGAATTGCATATCTAATCTCACTTGTCAGTATTTTCTGACCTCATTTGATTGATTCCTATAGTTATAATGCAGTATTTTATATGTCCTACTAATTATCCCTTTTTAACTGCAGCTTCTGTTCTAATTCAATTAAAAACTCAACCAGTGCAGGTCTTTCATTTAGGATTCCATTATCCCTTTCTCTTTGTCGATACTCTGATAGCAGTCTTTAGCCTGCAGTCCAAATGAATTCTTAGTGTCTTCCCATTCTGTTACCTTTTCCTCTCTAATTATTTGCTTCCAATGCCTTGGTTCTTCTGCCAGATTCCTCCAGTAAATTCCAGACTCTTCTTGCCTATTCTCTATACCTCTAATTGCTGTCATCCCTATCGGCAGAATCTCCTTTCTCCATTCCTGTGTTGGCTTAGGTCTTAGTATACTTTCTGCTACTTTGTGAATATAATATTCTGTATGACTGTTGTTACTCTCCTTAAAGATGTGCATCTGACATCCCATTCTTTACTTATTACTAGTACCCTCTCTTAACATAAAATTGTGACTAGCGGGATACCACAAAGTTTGAAGATGGCACCTCCCTGTTTGGCATTTATTTTGCATACATCCAGTCCAATATCCCACAAGTGTTTTTGAACAAGTTTGCTAATGACTGGAAGCACTGTTACCCACTCATGTGCTGATAGTAAACAGCTCCAGTGAGGGTTGGAATATGAACATAGATGGTGTACTGAAAACAGTGTCAAGTCAAATGCAAAAATTACATTGTAATATCATCTGGTAAAAAAGCCATTCCCTCCTTGTATGTTGTAAATTGTACTCCCCTTCAGACATGGTCTTAAGAGACCTAAATAATTCTGTGGGCAATTCTGTCTCATGCGGTTATCATGTTTCCACCTCAGTCCGGAAACTCTTGTATTGGCTCGGTTAACTTCTAAGGGAATGTTTTCAAAATCCACAGAAGTCATCCTGCCACCGAACTCTTCCCTTATCAGACCCATCATTGAATACGTCTCTTGTGGTATGTATGAATCAAAGTATATTGCTCGACTAGAAAGGGCCCAAAGCTACCTTATCAAGAAAATCAGAGCTTTTAAATCTTTCAACTCTCCAGATAGATTAGCACTTCTCCCATTATGTTCAATAGCCAATAGGGTCTGCTGAGGTGATCTGTGTCTTGAGGTTTGAGCCATGAAGGACCTCATCCTGTTTGACTCCTTTTCTTTACAAAACCAGTAGCCCTACAAACACACACACTAAGGACCTAAATCTACACCAACAGATAAGCATGAGTCACCAGAGAGATAGGTTCCTGACTTTAACAGGAGCTGCAGAGGTCTACCATCACTTTCAGCAGGATCCTAAAGAGGTTGCAACAGCACCACTGGTGGGGTCCATAAAAAAGGAGGCCAGCACCTCCAAGAATATTCCAGATGTGATCATAAAACATTACCTAGAGATCACTGGCAAGGAGGCAGTACAGCATTTATCAGTTAAGATGATCCTGCAGCAGATTATCAAGAATTACAGGCGGAAGGGGATACCCACCGCCACAAAGGCCTTCAGTTCCATCTCAGATGGCACAGTGTAGAATGTACCTCTACACACTGGAGATTTCATTATCTGCAAAAGTGATATGGAATGAATGGGCCAACAGATATGTCAGTTAACAATGGAGGAAATCCTAGCAAGCTTTTCTGGAATCCTAGTGTGGTTCATGGATGGCACATTCACAATAGAACAGCTATGTAACACCAGTTATATAAAATCCATAGTTGGTTGGATGCCATGAACTGTAACAGTCATGGCACCTTTGTGCACTGTCTGATGGGTACCAAAAGGCAACAAGAATAAGGGTGGGTATCTGAGCAGCTGATAGCCTTTGCTGAACATTTGGTCTTGTCTTAGCCCTCTAAACTATACTCCTTGATTTTGAGACTGCTGCTAACTGTCTGTAGGCTACCCTCCCATGCCCATGGCTGCCTGGGCTACCTGGTACAGATAGTGTGGCACAGGGTACAGAAGTTGGGTTTCTGCACTAAATATGCAGCCATACCTCTCAACCTGTTAGCACAAGAAATCTGGACAAAGCCTGACAAACAGGGACATGTTTCAAATATTGCACTTACAAACTTAGGAAGTTGCTAGAATAACAGGGTTTGTGTTAGCATGCATTTTCTGAAGGATATCAAATCTGAAACTCAAATGCATGTCATTATTTAGTGACTAATCCTTAGATTATCCCAGTGGTTTGTCAAAAAAGAACACAGTTTTTATGAGGAGTTGACCAACAATATGAGGCAAAAATCTGGACATTCTGTGAAAATCTGTACAATTGAGAAGTATGTATGCAGCATGACCTGAATTCCAACAAGAAGGAAAAGGGGGTCCTTGTCCTGGCATATTCATAGGTTAGTACTAGGATAACTGCCCTTGTGGACATTTTAAGCCTAGCCAATTACCCCATATGAGAATCAAACCCTGCTCCTTGTGTCTGTAAAGTAAATACCCTAACCATTATGCCAACCTCCACCAACCCATCCACCAGGCTGTGATGTATCTGCCCATCTTCTAATCAATGACAGACCTGGTAGCTGCCATCCTACCATGTAAACAGAACAGCATGGAAGAGTGGCAACACCTCCTCTGGGCAGTCTGTCATATGCAGATCATGTGC
Organism: Protopterus annectens; assembly: GCF_019279795.1. NCBI lineage: Eukaryota > Metazoa > Chordata > Ceratodontiformes > Protopteridae > Protopterus > Protopterus annectens. The sequence continues at coordinate 181,966,329 of NC_056735.1, forward strand.
TTGCATGAGATGCTGGGTGTTCTCAACCACGAGCTGAACCATACTGATGCCCTCCATTAGTCTGTCCTTTGAGGCCTACCCCCTTCCTTAAGGTGCTGTAGGTATATAGCCCTGATCCTGGTAGATAGTACAACTTTATTTGCTCCCTACAGTAACAGCCTTGTCCATGCATACATACTGGACAGTTTGTGGTGTGGATAGCTACAGCTGCAAGAAGTGTTCTATTGTATCACGCTATTCAGCTGCAAGAAGTGTACTATTGTATCACAGTGTTCATGTGGAGTACCTTCTTCTTTGAGATGGATACTGGACTATGTGCACCTGTGTGATTTAATCTTGATCTCTGTACAGGTATGTGACTAAAGTCTGGTAAACTCAACAAAAAGACTCAGTTAAATCAGACTCTCCATTGTGTAATACCTTTATATTTTGAACTACACGTGGTTGTGTTATTGACCTGTTGACTGCTTGCATGCAACTCTGAGAATTTTCATTGGACTACATACATCACTGAAAGTTCTTTCTGGACTATGTGTTGGTCTTGGATATCATTTTGACCTACATGCACCCCCTGGGCTGTTGTTTTGACTTGGTGCACCTTTAGGATGCTGCTATGTACCTGTAGTTTACTTCTGGTGCACTGAAGTGTTACAGTGTGCTGCAGATTCTCTTGGTGGCACGCATTCTATCTGGCTGGTCCTGTGGAATGTGAAGGGTACATCTCCATATCAGTCATGTGTCTGTGTGGAGACCTGTATTTTTCCCATCTGCCTATGTATGTCATGTGCGTTGTGGAGTCTATTCTTTACATGTGCCTGCCTGGAGTCATTTTAGAGGGTCCCTTGTGTTACATGTGGATTATCTCCCTGTCCCTAAAATGTTATGTTGGACCCCTACATTCTACACATTTCTCAAATTCATAGTCCTTTGTGTCCTTCAACCCCTAAAGATATTCTTTGGCTGGGCTCACTAGTAATTGACTGTTGGGTGCTATGTCTGCTGTGGTTGCTATGGTGTTTGTTTTGGGTAATATACTGAGACACAGAGGTTAAGCCATGCATACTATGTGCAGTTAGATGGATAAATGTTTTTCTCTGTATCTCCCAAGTACATTAATGTTAATAAGACCAGTCAGTAAGTTACTTCTCTTTTGTCTATGACTTAGACATGTTCATTGTATAATTAAAGAGGGGAGAGGGATTGTGTATCTAAATGAATATTCCATTAATAGACAACATTCTGTTACATAGACAGTAATTTTGCCAGTGGCAGAATGTTGACTGCACATAATATCAAAATACAATGTAAATTAAAGGAAACTAATCACAAAAGGAAAACATGCATCTTATTTTTTGCAATTGCCAATATAAAAGCATAAAAACTCCCAAAACATGCATTTATGTAGGGGAAGTTTCACCCCCACACCTAGAGACATGAAGTTCTCTTCTCATACCCGTTAAGGTATATGTGCTAACCCCATTGTCACACAACCGTGACCAAAAAGGAAACTCCATAAAGTAAGTCAGGTTCACTGTTACATGACTATAACCATTAAACTAGTGGTTGCACATTAGAAACCACCAAACAAAGAATACATGCAAATCAAACATTGGAAAGGGTATGGGAAAGCAGTTGTGAAACAAATACTTAACTCCAAAGTAGGTTCCAAGGCAACATAAATTTATTTAACAAGTAAAGTGCTTTCATCCACCTGTAATATTTGGACTTCAGCAGAGCTAAAAATAAATTATACTTTCTTATATTTAAATACCATGTAATAACATGAAATAATAAATGCAATTCCTTAAAGGTATATCACATTAAATACAACTCAAGTTAAAATTGTCACCATTTTGTTTTTTAAGAACTTTTTTAAAATCATACAGTGAACAACTTTTACTTTCGGTTCGTAGGTTCATAGGTTCATAGGTTGGTACTAGGCTATCAGCCCTAGGGCCTATACAAGCCTAGCCATAACAATTCCCTGGCTATTTCTTCCCACATTATTTACTTTCCTGGACCCCTGTCTAGCAGGGCGACTGACGTGATCCCTGGGGTGAATTTCCTTTCTCCCATCCAATCGTCAAGGTTCCTCTTGAAGAGGTCCAAAGAGGCACTCTGCTTGACATGTATGGGCAATCTATTCCAGAGTCTGGGGAGTCTCTGGGTCAGGAACCTATCCCTCCAGCATGTTTTGTTTATTGTGATGACAAGGTTTAGATCCCTGGAGCGTGTAGCTCTGAGGGATTGGGATTTCTTTAAGTGTAGCATGTCCAACAGTTCTGGGTTTGACATGGCCTTGTATGTTAAGCAGAGATCGCCTCTGAGTAGACGATATGCGACAGAGGTGATTAATAGCTCTAAAAAAAGATCATAGTTATTACTATTTGAGCACATAATCCACAGCTCCCACATTTTGCTGTTCCCTTATTAGATTTCTTGACATTTTGTTGTTCCCTTATTAGATTTCTTGTACATTGAAACCTGCACAAAGCACCTTGGACCCAGATGGATAAAACACGAACAGCTTTATTATGAAGAAAGCACGAATAAAAAATTAACGCTGATAGTGTAGAACACGTTTTCATCATCAACGTCATCAGATAACAACAGTCTTTCTAGTTCCACCTTTTATATGTTAACTAATTAAATCATATCCAATAAAATTCAAGCTACAATTAAGTAATGAAATATAATACTCGTAAATATATATTGTCACTTCATTCATCATATTATTGAACCAGGATGATACAATAAATACCAACAATATAAAATATGTTGTAAAAAAATAGTCTTTTAAAAATAGTTTTTTTTAAAAAACACATTATTCATGTCTAACATAAAAAATTCCAGATGTATAATTCCAGGTGATACAAAGTCTTAGTATCTTGTTTGCTCCCCCTACTGGAAAAATTACCACATGACAACAAGATTAAAATGTTATAAAAATTCTGAACCATATATATATACATGTGTTTTCTAATCCTATAGAAAACCTTGTAATAACATTTATTATATAATAATATGTAAATCTAAACCAATTTCAAGGTGTTTAGGTGTGGGCTAGCCATTATAACTTTGCTGCTCTTAGTTTTAATACTGGTGCAAGTGAAATCATATCATTGAGCCCTGGGGATTTACTGGCTTCCAAAATTATCTGCCAGTACAATTCTCTGTATTCAACTAGTGTTTCCCACATACCTCTCCTAGGGTCCACTACTACTACTTCCAGTGTAAAAAACTGAAATTCTGCTTCTTTACATAAGACGCTATGTTTGTATAGTGCATTATTTTCACATTTAATCCTAATATCATAAAAATGTTCATAAATTCTTTGTTTCAATTTCCTTTCGATTTTGCCAATATAAAATTAATCACATTTTTTGCACATAGCCAAATAAATAATACCCTTGGTATTACAGTTAGCAAAAGTATTTAGAACACATTTTCTTGTACATTCCTAGTGTGCTTGCGCTTGAAAATTCTGAAATTTTCATCTACGTTAAACACAAAAGAGCGGAGTCTCCTAAAATATCTTTTATGAACTCATTTGCTTTAAATATAGTCAATTATTTCTTATATTGTTTTACGTTTCATTTGAACCATCATTTTATTGCAAAATTAAAGCTCTTTCAAATGAAAGTTGGGTGTGATTTCCTCTTTGCCATGTTAGTGTCTTGATGTCATTCTTCAAACCTATACCCAACAATGTTTTTATTTGCTAATCCTGTTTTGTATAACTTTGGTGATAACCTGTTCTATTTTTTGGGACACCCTTTGTAGCAGCACCTGTTTAAGCTCTATAGACTCTGTTTCAAAGGCTGCATTGTGAAACTATCTTGGGCAATCTAATAAATTGCCCCTTCACCAAACTTAACTTATGTCCATATGGGTGGCTAGAAAAATGAAGGTAAGAGTTACTAAAAGTGGATTTTCTGTCTATATTAGGTGTGAATCTCCTTCTACTTTTTTATTATGTATCTAAATAATTAACATTATGATTGTTGTAATCATATGTGAACCTTAAAAGCTCATGTAAATATTGTATGAATTCATTTACCACCTCTTTGGGTCAAGCTCATAAAAAAGAAGTTATTTACTCGCCAAAACATTCCATCTGTGTTGTCCATTTTCATTCTTCCTCAACAGTTGCAGTGGGATCCAACCCGGCTGTTATTTTAGCTCATGGCTACTAAAAAGCTCTAGAGCTCCTCCATTACCCATAATGCACCATCCCTTAAAATACCTCAGATCTTGTTTACTGGTTAACATGATGTAAGAAATATCATAATATTCCTGGTAGAAGAAGCCATTATCTGTAGCTCAACACAAGGAACAGTGGTGTCTTTATAATGTCTCGTTCTTCCAGAAATAAATTGTTAAAAAGGTTGGGGGTTGGGGGGTGGTGGGAGGGGAGTTGAGGAAGAATGAAAATGGACAACACAGATGGAACATTATTGTGAGTACATAACTTCTTTATCTGATGTTGTCAATTTTCATTCATTCTTCAGCAGTTGGGAAAGAGTCCCCAGATTACCTAAAATCCCTGGTGGACTCTGAGGAAGGATATTCCTGAGCACAGTTGAGTCAAAGGCTGCTTTTCCCCTTGAGACCAGATCCAGTTTGTAATGAGTAATAAAAATATGAGGATTGGCCCAGGTTGCAGCCACACACATGTTGTCCATGGACCCCCTAAATAAAAATGCTGAAGAAGTTGCAATGGACCTAGTTGAATAGGCTCTTAAAATTTTTGCTAAGGACAGACCCAACTTGTAGACAAATGATATAAAATTTGTCGGCCATCTGGATAAAGTTACCTTTGCAACTGATTTGCCCAATTTAGAATCTGCAAAGGAAAAAAATAATTGATCCGTCTTTCTAATTTTTTTTTTGTTCTATGTAAGAAAAAATATAATTGCCTGTGAACATCCAGTAAGTGCAATACATATTCACCTTTACAAATTTAGGGAAGAAAACTAGAAGATTAACGGACTGGTAAATGTTATATTCTGACACCACCTTAGGAAGGAAAGAAGGATAGGCTTATAATGCCACCCTGTCCCTGTGAAAAATCAAGTAGGGAGGTTTAAAAGACAATGCTTAACTTCTGAAATCCTTCTAGCAGAGGTGATGACTATGAAAAAGTTAGTTTTTCAGGTCAGAAACTTTGAATCACATTTTGCTGCTGGTTTAAAAGGGCAATGTATAAAGGCCTGCAGCACCAAATGAAGTCCCATGGAGGAGCTGGATCATTATAAGGAGGTCTCAAAAGAAGGGTGCCTCTCAAGAAGGCCTTGTAAAGTTTAGATAAAGCCAGGGTGGAGTTCTCAAATCCAGTGTGAAAATCAGAGATTGCTTCTAGTGAAACTGTAATGGTTGAGGAGCTAGCTCCTTCATTGAAAAATGTTGCCAAAAATTCAAGGACACTTTCTGCAGGGGCTGAAAAGGGGACAATATGTCTCTGATTTGTCCAAAAAACAAAGTTCTTCCATTTACTTCTGTAAAAGGTTTCTTGTAGAAGCTTTATGGGAAGATAAAAGTATATGATGGACAGGGATCAACAGCATAGGTTGTCTGGCTATTAAAGGAAGTGGAGAAACCACATTGTCATCTTTAGGTTTGAGATGTCTTGGTGAATCATCCCTATTGGGTGAGACAGGAGGTCTGGAATCAGCTCCAGAATCCTAGGTGGGTAAATTAGATGAAGCCAAAGAAAGGGGAAACAAAAGTGTTGAGGCGAGTAAGGTGCAATGAGGATGACTTTGCTCTTCAACCGCAAAGCTTTCTGCAGAAATTTTGGGGTTAAGGGAGTTGGAGAATATGCATAGAGAATACCAGGGGCACAATTATGTAGTAGAGTGTCCCTCAGTGATTCCCCTGGTGGGGGGATTAGGGCAAAGAAGCTGCTGTACGTGTTGTTTAGAGGATATGAAAAGAGATCACAGCAAGGCTGGCCCCATTGGTGAAAAATCATTTTTGCCACCTTCATGTTGAGAGCCCACTCATGTGGTAGTAGACTGGACCTGCTCAATTTATCTGCTATCACATTGGAGTTCAACAGAATGTGCATTGCTATCAGAAACCAGTTGGATGAGATTGCACATTGCCACATTCTGACTCAGAGGGCTTCTCAACGCAAGGATTAAGACCCGGTTCCCCTCTTGTTTGTTGATGTTCCAAACTACTGACATATTGTCTGTCTGAATCACAGCTGTCCTGAAAGGGAGAGAGTCTTGGAATGCCTGCAATGCCAAGCACACTGGTCTCATTTCCAGAACATTAATATGCATGTTGGCTTCTTTGATGGACCAAGTGCCTTGGACTGTTTTCCCCAGGAAGTGCCCCTCCAACCAATCTGAGATGTGTCTCTGGTCATTATGGCCTTGGGCTGCGGGAGAATGAAAGGACAGCCTTGTAGAACCTGATCTGATCAAATCCTCCACCAAATGTATCTGTTGTATACCTGAGTGATTCTTATTTGGGCTGACATGTGTTGGTAAAGAATAGATCATTGTGTTGCTAACATCCATTGAAGAATTCTCATGTGAAATCTTAGTAGAGGAACTAGGACTATAGCCACTGACATTGATTCCAAGGCTTTAAGAATCAATTGGGCTGATTTTGTGGTATTATGAATTATTCTTCTGATCTAGAAATGGATAGTATGTACTCTTGAGAGAAGAAGAGAAGCTATCACTGATACCATGTTGAAATTTGCTCCTATAATTTCCAATGTCTGAAATGGTTCTAACTGAGATTTGTTGCAATTTGTGGTTATCCCCAGATGGGTGCAAGTCTGGAGTACTTGATCATGTGCTCTTATTACTAGATGCCTGGTCATAGCAGTAATGAACCAGTCATCCAGTTATGGAAACACTCAAAATCCCCACAGTCTCACCTAATCTGACACCAGTGCCATACATTTGGTGAACACCCTGGGAGATGTGGTGAGGCCAAAGGGCAGTGCTCTGAACTGGTAATGAATGGCTCCCAGCTGGAAGCGCAAATACTGTCTGTTCATTTTTATGTGAGAGTAAACACCCTGAAGGTCTATCAAGTACATCCAGTCATCCTTCCACAAAAAGAGCAGAATAGACTGAACTGTGACCATATGAAACTTTGTGTGTCAAACTGATTTGTTCAAGCTGCTGAGATCCAAAACTGGTCTCCAGCTCCATTTTCTTTGGCACTAAAAAGAATCTTGAATAAGTTCCAGATTCTATCTGGTCTGGTGGGACCTCTTGGATGGCTCATTTTCCTAGCAGCCTTTGTATTCCTAGTGCTGCTGCTTTCCTCTAACTTGGTGGAACATCAGGAAATTTGCATACAGATGGAGGTGGAATGGAAAAGGGAATTATATAACTTCTGGAAATAATCCTCTGCGCCCATGTGTCTTTTGTGATGTCTAGCCAGGCTCTCTGGTGCAAGGATAAGTGACTCTCAATTGTCTCCAGAGGGGGACAATCAGGCCTCCTTGCAGGAGCACTGGTAGGGTCTGCCAGAGAAGGAATCTCTAGATCCTTGATTCTGCGGGCTTCATCTGCCATGTAGGGGGCGTCTTCCATTTGAGTTTCCCTCTCTGCCTCTGGGGGAACTGTCTCAACATGGATCTTGAAAAGGACCCTGGGACTTCTTCAACGACATTTTTCATCCACCTCATTGGTTCCTGGAGAAGGTCCTTTGAGGGGTCGAAAAACATACTCCAGCTGCAGAGAGGGTCATTCCATCCTGCTTCCACCTGGAGAGTGTCCTTCAATTTAGGGCCGAATAAGGAGGTTCCATCAAAAGGAGCATTAATGAAGGGCTCCACAAAGTCACACAAGTGCATCCAGGCATGCCTCCTAATAGAAATGCCTGAACCTGCTGCCCTTGGAGTACCTTCAGCTGTATGAGAGATAAGCCTCATGGATGCATTAGAAATGGATTGTAGGGTCACCAACTGTGAAGCCACAGACACCTGAGTCTCAGGTCTCAGTAGTACTGATTAATGCATTCACTAATAACATTAATCAGTACAGAAACAATGGACAACTAGTCTCTGCCACATTCTTAGGCTTATCTAAAGCATTTGATATGGTTAATCATAACAAACTTCTCCACACACTATCTACCCTAAAACTCAGTTTCTCCTCTTTCACATGGTTTGAGAACTATCTGTCAGGTCGCCAACAGGCTGTAAAATGGCAGAACCAAATATCTTCTCTACTACCAGTATCCCTAGGAGTCCCACAAGGCTTCATCCTAGGTTCATTACTCTTCATTCTATTCACCAATCAGTTCTCATCCTCCATGCCAAAATGAACAATAATTCAATACGCAGATGACACCACAATCAAATGTGCCACCCCAACACTCGAACACCTCCACTCCAAAACACAAGAATGCTTCTCACTATCTGAAACCTGGCTTAGCAACCACCAGCTTATTTGTAACCCAGCTAAAACCAAACTACTCCTCTTCACCTCTTATAGAGCCTTCCCCCCAATCGGACAACTTCACTATCACCTCTAGTAACAAAACTGTTATTACCCGAACTACCCACACCAAACTTATAGGTGTAGAAATAGACAATCACCTAAGATTCAACTTACATATTGCTCAAACCGTAAAAAAGTTTCACAAAAAACTAGGGCTACTTTATCATAACAAGCAATTTCTCCCCAAGCAATCCAAAGCCACAATAGCCACGACACATCTACTATCCACCCTCTTCTATGCATCCCCAGTATTTACCAACCTCCATAAAACAGAACTACACAAACTAGAAACCTGCTATAATAAGATTGCTGAATTTGCAACTGAATCAGCATATAGAATGCACCATTGTGTATCTCTCAAAAAACTGAACTGGTTGGAGATCCCTGAACTACTTCATCTCAATCAATTGTCACTAGCACGTAAGTTATACCATCACTCAGATAAAATCCCAGCCCTCCAAAACCTAATACATACTCATACCACAGCAAGAACCTTGAGATCAAGCACTCTTAACTTCCTTGAAGTTACCAAACATAACAATGAGGCAGGAAAATCTCTCTTTAGCTGCTACATTTCCAAACTGTGGAACTCCCTACCTACCTACCTAACATCAAATAACTCCACAACACAATTCAAAAAACTACTAAAAGTCCACCTCATTAACAACTGACTATGCTCTTGTGTCACCCCTAGGTAAAGACTGAATTACAAGAAATATCTACATTCATTGATAATGTCAAGTCTAGTTTGTCACATGTAACCTTCTGCTTTTATAAGCAAGAAATATCTATATTCCTGGATAATCTCAAGTCTAGTTGTTCAGATTTAACTGTCTGTTTTTATAACCTAAGACAACATTATAAAACTATCTACAAATCTACTAAGTACTGTATATATTCTATTTGTATAAGTCTGCAATATACTACGTGTTGAATGCGTATAGAATGTAATATACTGTATGAAGAGATGACTATGATACCTCTAATGACTATTTTACTATGAACCTGTGCTAACTGGCCTTATTTACTTATGTTTGTAAACCTGTTTTTGTATGTGTATACCACCATCCTTATTAACTTGTCCATATATATGAATGCACCTTTTCTTCTCATATCTAAATGGAGCTTTTCTCCCCAGGCCTCCACTGAAAATGGACATGTGTTCAGTTGGACTTTCCCAGTCAATAAATGTAAAATAAATAAATGGTCCCAGAAAGGGATTTTCACAGTATCTTATCAAGTCCCTCTGTAGCCTTGTAAAGTGTGCCAAGTAGTTCAGCTATCTAAGGCAAAAAAAAAAAAAACTGTACCTCTATTTACTTCATTTTGCTGCTTCTGCTTAGGAGTTCAATTGCATTTAGTTTGCCGTATTTATACTGCTTGTTGGTAACCTCACCAAATTGATGACAGTATTCTACTGAATAGCTGCGTTATTTGTGCTGTCTGTTATTGTTGTGATTTGTGAGCTACTGTTTCAAAGCAATCTACTGATTAACTATATTTCGTTGCTATCTACTGCAATTCATTACTGTTTAACTGCATTTTGCTGCTGTTTAACTGTATTTTTTCATACTGCGAGTTCTATTCTTTTGATTATAAGTGATTAATCTGTGCTTCATTGTGAGTTTCTTTCTTACTGAGTTCTTAACCTTAAAATTGAGTAGCATAGTCTAGATGTAGGTTTGCGGCATCCAGAGCTCCAGCTGCATGTTTTTTAACCCTTTTTGAGGTGTTCCAGCTACAACTTTCAACTTTTCCCTTAGTAGCACTTGTGTTATCATCTAGTAGTACTACTCGTAGACCTTCCTCCCTTTACCCTCTTAGCTCTTTCAGTTTCTGACAAATTTGGATGGACAATTTCCTACATTTTCTCCTGCCAGTCTGGTCGATATGGGCATCCTGAGACAGTGTAGCAACTGCCTCATGTACACAGACAACCCTCTGCTACTACCACCTAGAAACACAATTTGTGAAAGATGTAATTATATCAAGCACCTAGTGTCTTTGCTCTCTCCGCCACAAAACCAGTATATCTGGCATTGAGAAGGTTGGCAACATGAACACTACACCTACACGATACACTTCCACATATGCGGAGGTCCTCAACAAAAGCATATCCAAACAAAAGAGATCTCTGAGGCATAAAAGCATGCGAACTCCACTACTCACCACACCACACACCACAAATAGTCCACACAACTGTGTCTCACAGACACTAAGGCCTAAACATATACTCAACATATTAGTCATAGTAGACTCTATTATGAGACACACAGATGTGCCCCTCAACAGGCTGGATAAAGAGAAAGTCACAGTTAGTTGTTTGTTGGGTGCCAGAATCCACCATATAACCAATGCACTTAAGTCTTTCAACAGGTTCTGTTATGACTCTGTCATAGTCCATGTTGGAGTGAATGACTTGAGACATACCTCCTCGGACTATATGAAGAGAGACATGATCGAGCCCGCTGAGTATGTGTCCCAGGCAGATATGTCCCTAGCCTTAAGCAGCACTCTACTGTCACCCAGAATGATGTCTCAGTACAAACAGAAAATGATTAACAACTGGCTTAGTTTCTGGTGTCATTCAATGTGGATCCAGTACCTGACAGCCTGGGATGACATAATTGACAAGCCATGGTGCTTTGCCAAGGATGGCCTGCATCTGTCTCCCTTGGGCTTCAGGCTCCTGGCAAAAGCTCTTGCCTCCCCATAGCGCCTTTTTTAGGCAATGCCATGAGATCAAAACTACCAACATGAAAATTTCATAAAATGTAAATTAAAGGTCATGCTGCTAGACACTAGGAGTCTAAACATGAAACTGCACTCACTGCAAGCATTCTTAACCGTGGAAAATGCTGACATTTGTGCAATCACATAAACTTGGTTCAAAGCTGTGTAGAGCACACCAGCCATACCAGGTTACTCATCCTATCATTCATTCAGACAAGCCGTGGACAGCAAAACAAAAGGAGGTGGAGTTGCGATATATATAAAAGACATGCACACCTCTAGGCTGATCAAACAGTATGATGCACAGGAAATACTCCAGGTGCAGTTAACAATTGACAAGACCCCTATTCAAATCATAGTTAGCTACAGGCCTCCAACTCTGACTCAAGATGCCCACTCCACCTATCTGGACCTCGTCGACTCTATCAAGATTTAACCCTTTATCCTGATCCTGGGTGACTTTAACTATCCGACCATAGATTGGAAGAAATACTCATAGCAAAACACAAATGCCCAGAGATTCCTTGATTTTATCAATGCAAATGCCTTGGACCAGTTGTTTGACACCCCCACAAGAGGTGAAAATATCTTGGACTTGGTATTAACCAACATGAGTAACCACTGCAGCATCCCTACAGTGTCATCATCCTTGGTAAGATCCAACCACAAAGCAATCACTTTTAAAATCAACATCTCCTCGACATCCCTCCCCCCCAGCTAGTATCATACAAAAACACTTCTCCAAAGCTGATTGCAACCTCCTGAGGGATGGTATAAACAGCTTTGCAGCCCCCACACCCTCCACAGCAACTGGCACATATGTCCAGACTTATAGAAAAGTACTATATGAGCATGTATATAGCTGCATGGAATCAGGAATATCAGACAGGATGAAATCATCCTCCTCAAGGAAGAGTAAACCTGTCTGGTGGACATCTACAATAAATTAACTCTATAATAAAAGGAAAAAAATTTATGTCCAGGACCAAGAAGGAGCAGGTGTCTAATTGGAAGCAATCCCTCCTTAGCCTGAACAAGCAAATAAGAGCACTAGTGAAATTCTCCACAGCAAACCGAGTTCAAACTGTCCACATTAACTAAAGACAATCATAAAGCTTTCTACACATATGTTTACAATCTCAAGGGAAGCACTCAGATCTGCTCAGAACTGGTGGCCAAGGACACCACATAAACAAACCCTGTAGATATAGCCAAACTGCTGGAAGACAGGTTCAGTGAAACTTCAGTCCTCTGCCCCCCCCATCAGTAAAACAGAACATACCCAGTACCTGCCCCCCTCCCCTTATCTCTAGGCAGCGAGTCATCACTGCCCTCTCAAAGGCAATAAATACAGCCTCCATGAGACCCGATAACATTCCAGGCTGCATCCTACATGAACTCAGGCAGGAACTTGCAGCACCATTAGGCATCCTATTCAACCAAAACCTGAGTACCAGCTTCATCCCAGCCAAGTGGAGGACAGCTACTGTCATACCTTTGCACAAAGGTGGAGTGTCCACTGATCCAGGAAATTATAGACCTATCAGCCTAACTAGCCTGATCTGAAAGGCCATGGAGCGGATTATCATGGACCTCATAAACAAGGACATTGGCAATCTCCAGACACTTCATCCCACACAGTTTGGTTTTGTCAAGCAGAGGTCATGCCTATTAAATTTGGTCAACCTCTTTCAGACAGTCACCAAGGCCATAAACGAGGAGAAGATGGTGCACACCACCTACCTTGACCTGGCCAAGGCCTACAATACTATTCCCCACTCGGGTATAATAGATAAACTCTCTCAACTAGGCATCAATCAATATGTTACCAGATGGGTAGCAAACTGACACACTGATAGAACCCACCTAGTCAAAATAGGGGAAGCCACCTCAAGTAGTTGACCCATAACAAGCAGTGTACCCCATGGATCAGTCTTGGGGCCTCTGCTCTTTGGGATATACTTCTCAGAGGTGCAGACCAAATCTAGTGGGCTATGGCTAACCAAGTTTGCAGATGACTGCAAGCTGGGTGCTGTCATCAGCTCCCCTAGTGATGTGGACATCCTCCAAGAGGGTCTCACCCAAACAAATGACTGGTGCCAGAAACATGGCCTTAAACTGAATGCCAAAAAATGCATCATCATCCCTTTTGTGGAGAATGACATCCCCACAAATTATCACATTGATAATAAGGCACTAAGCACACAGTCAGTCGTGAGGGACTTGGGAACCCAGGTTGACAGCAAACTGACTTTTGACCAGCATATTGCCACCGTTGTATGGAAAGCTTTCTACATGGCCCACCACATTAGTTAGGGTATCTCATCCAGGGACAAGGCGGTCATATCATCCCTGTATTCCTCCCTAATAAGACCTGTTATTGAATACAATGCCCCTTTCAGCTTGTACCTCACAAAGCACATGCAGCAGCTGGAGAGACCACAGAGATTCCTCACCCAGAGAATCCAGGGCCTCAAACATCTACCCTACACAGATAGACTAAAAGCCCTGTCCCTCTGCTCAGTCTCCTACAGACTCCTATGAGGTGACCTCTGTCTGGTATACAAAGCAATCTCAGACCCTGCCCTGATGGGACTGCTGCATATTCTCAAGTCAAGCTCTACTCGAGCAGCCCACATGCATGACCTCAACCTGGTCTGTGACATCAATAGGATTTGGTGGCAAGACAGACTTGTGTCCCAGAGACTTCCTCTTTTGCGGAATAGACTTCCTCTCCATGTAAAGCAGGGTACCTCATTAACACTTTTTAAGCACAACCTGGATAACTCGATGGGGAACAGAAAATACACCCCTGGGGTTCCACCTATGTCCCTGCTGGACACTGGCATAGGGTGCTGACTTGTTAGAATATGGGCTAAATTATTGGCTAGGCTTGTAAGGGCTTCAGGGCCAATAGCTTAGTAACTTCCTATGATCCTATGATTCTCAAATATGTCCAAAGCCCTAGACTCCTTTTTAGGGGGATGGACAGAGGAACTCTGCTCCACAAGTTCTTCTTGGTGGTTGCCACTATGATCATAGCATCTATGGGCACTCCCTTGCTCTTAAACTCCATTCCTACAGTTGGTGTCAGAGTCTGATCCTGTCTTTAGGGGATTGGCTCAACTGTGTCTGGCTCCTTCCATGCCTGCCTAGAGATCAAGTCAGTGAGTTCATCAGTGGGTGGAATTACCCAGGAGTTAGACAGGCCATACATAAAGGCCTCCAGGAATACCAATTCTTCTGGGGAAGGGTTATCGGTAGACCAACCACCCCTCTGCTTAAGAATCTCAAGGAAGTCTCTGAATGAGAAGTCTTCAGGTGGTGATCTTGGGGACCTTTCCACTTCATCAAAATCAGTATCTTCAGTGATGGGCTCCTGGGGGGAGTCCAAATCCCACCCCTACACTTTCTCTTCCTAAGAACTTCTTCAGTGGAATGCTCCGGAAAAGCATCAGAAGAGATAGTAATACCCTGCTGGGTAACCAGTAGACTTTGGGCTGGCTGTTCCTGTGGCATAGAATACTGAGGCTCAAGGTGCAGAGGTACATGGGATCTAGAGGGGGAATCTGGGGGGGGGGTAGGGACAGTCCATCCTACAGAAGCAGACAACAATCTCTCCATCACCTCAAAGGCAGAATCCTCAAGGGAGAAGGAAGCTGAAAGAGCCAAGAAGCCATGTTTCCACGCCATTTGCTCCCCCTCCCCTGAAGTCAGTCCACTCAAGGAGAAATTCAGAGCCAAGGTATCCAATGCTGAGACTCCAAGAAGAAGAGACGGCTCACACAACTTCAGAGTTGCCAATAATGCCTCAGATCTGACAGGATCACTTCAGTAACTAGAGTTGTCTGGCTCCAAAACCATCAAAGCTGGTGTACTCAGAGACAGCCTCAGAATCAAAAATACTAAAATCTTCAGATCAGATGCAGATGGTCTCAGGAGACTCAGACCCAAGTGCTCCAAAATTATAGGTCAGATTGGAGAAGGAACCGAGATTGGTGGACTAGTACAAACAAGGACTTCCTGACCTGAAGGGGTAGGAGCTAGAAGAACTCCCATTTCTAGCTGCACTGAGAGAAATATCCTCATCATTCTGTCCACATCAGCTTCAGACAGACTACTAGAAGAACAAGAAGTTACCGATGGGCACCTAGAGTGCTGGTGGGACTCAAGATACAGGGAAGGTACTCTATAGGGCACTGGGTCAATGGATGGAGAATACTTGGTCTTGAGCACAGGCTTCAGATCTGAAAAGCTAGAATCTGAGGAAGTCATTTATGACTCCGACCCCAGCTGAGCTGGATCAGTCTTCGGATCCCAATTTCTATGTTTTTTCCATGGTGGTTCTGTGGTAGAATCTGATGAAAGAGAAGAGTATTCATAAGGCCATAAAGGCTTAGGCAAAAACTACTTAAGCTTAGGTTTGGGGAATGAGCCCCAGAAATGGCCCCTGAAAAGGAAGAAGGTAATAATCCTTTCAGAATTAATTTATTTTTTTCTGTCCACAATTGCTCATTGGTTGAATGCCTTGCAGTTGGATCAATCCACCTGTAAATGGACTAGGCCCAAACAGTAGACACACAAAGCATTCACATCAGAGAGATGCAACTTGTGTCCACATTTCTGGCACGTTTTAAAGCCAGATGGATCCTTTTTGGACATTTTTAATAATAGAAGAAATAGTAGAAAATATATTTGTTTTACTAACAGGCAAAATGACAAAATGACAAAAATACCAGCAATGGTAATTGTAATTACACTCAAAGTGCGTAAAGAGGGAAAAGGGGAAAAGCTTAACAACTATGGTAAGAAGATTACACTAAAAAACATGTAAAAGGGAAGAATTAGTGATAGGAAACAGTAAGAAATTTAAGATTTTTATAGGACATAAAGAAAATAACTAACTTATCTTCCCTCTACTCAAATGCTCAGGAGCTCAAAGTGACCACACCCAAATGGGAAAGCAGCAGACAGGATCTGAGGGTCAGATCTGAATCCAACTGTTGAGGAAGAATGAAAATTGACAACAACAGATTACTACAGGTAATAAAATATTAATATCTATTTCATTTATCAACCATACACAGCAAGGTTGACATACAATGAGGCACAAATGACCCCCCATGGCCACCCCCTATTTTGCTTGTAGAACTCTCCTTCAAAAAATGTAATTATTTTCCAAAATTATGTACAGAAAATGTAAAACTAAATTTATGCATTAATATAACTAAGCAATGCATCATTGAATAATTGTATTATTGATTCTTGTGGACTACATGTACATAAATATCTGATATCAGTTGTTAAAAATCCAACATTGGTATCTCAAAGAATGTTTTTAATTCTTCCCAAGAAATCCCGAGAATCTTTTAGTATGTATGGGGTGTGCTGAAAAACAGGTTTAAGTGTTCTGTCAACAAACACTACGAATGGATAGGTTTTGGATCCTTGGGCTGCCACGGTAGGTCTAAAAGGTGTCCCCATTGTATTTTTTATGGATCTTGGATATACCAGATATGGTGGGAATTATTGGGTTTGCGTTTAAGAAAATTATGCAAATCAGCTATGACCCCTTGCATGAGACAGTCTTCCAAGTCTAAATCAATTTTCTTTTGTAAGAGATATTCATCTTGTTTCTAAAAACATGGGAGCATACATCTGGGTCCTGCAACATATCAAACATAATTCCTGCATATGTCACAGAATCAGAAATAACTGTTTTCTCTACCTTCATCAGGTTTCATTATTCTTATTGATTTGTCATGTTTCAATGTGTTTAATATTTCTTTTTCACTCCTTGTTAAATTAGACAACCTAAATGTATCGGTTTCTTTTTTTGGTATTTATATATACCTGTCTCTCAGGCCTTCTCAATTCATTTCAAAGTGCTTTAATTTTACAATACAATGGGGGTTCAAATGAATTGAAAAAACATTGTAAGAAATAATTGGAGTATATGTAAAAAAATAGTCCATAAAATGCATTTTAGGAGACTCCCTCCTTTTTTGTATAAGACTGATGTGAATTTCAAGAGAATGTTTGAGCACAAACACACTGGGAATGTTATAAGCAACCTAATAAGAAAACAAAAATATATGGGTGATGTGAAAATGTGCTTATATTTTTATTGAAAATATAATAACATTAGAAAACACACCACAATTAATTTCAGATCAGGTACTTGTGTGACCACTGGTGTAGCTTATCTTGCTAAGTGTTCGACATGTCCCACTTTTCACATAGGTAAGACTGAGCATTCCTTGAAAAAGATGATCTACGAGCATAAATATGACATTAATAAAAACAAGAGAAATTTCTTGTACAAATATTCACTAGCGTATAGGAATTTGAAAAAGGTTTATGTTGCTATAGTAAACATTGCAGTTCCAGACATGAGTGGGAGTGCTTGGAGAACACGTCTTTAATACAGGGAGTTGGTTTGTTAATTTAAACTTGATGCTTTAAGTAAACCAGGCATCAATGAATATTTATCAATTACTCAAGTACTAAAAATGAGGGCAGCTAAACTTTTAATTAAAATTTGGATTAATGTTACAAAGTTTTGATGAACTATATTTCTTAGACTAAATAGGATAATTTGTTTACAATTATTAATTATTGAAAGCAAAAGTTATTCATTGTATGGTTTTAAAAAGTTCTTAAAAATAAAATGGTGACAGTTTTACTTGATGTGATATACCTTTGAGAAATTGGATTTACTGACTATTGTTTGTTATTTAGCATTATTTAAATATAGAAACATATGATTTATTTATTTATTTATTAGCTATGATGAAGTCCAAATATTAGAAGTCGATAAAAGTGCTTAACTTGTTAAATACATTTTTATTTCCTTGTAACCTACATTGGAGTTAATTAATTGTTCCACAACTATTCTCCCATATCCTTTATAATGGCTGATTTGCCACTTCTTTGGCTATTGGTTTCTAATGTGCAATTGCAATTGCTGGTTTGGCAGTTTTGGTTATTAGTAATAATTACAGTAGAACAGTGTGGTGAGGCATGGAGCAGCAGTATGGGTGTCCCACAGTATTTTCTACAACCAAATTCATTCCTGATGTTAATATCTTCAGAAAAATAAATGAATGAAAGGGGAACTCACCTGCTTTGTGGAATTGTAGACAGACTTCATAATACAACCTTCTGGTTTTAAGAACAACAACAACACTGAGGGTGTAGTCTTTAATGAATGTGGACTGGAAAGAACTACTTTTTCATCGAGAGTTTATGATGTGAATACCAATTGTAAAGCTCCCAAACAAGACAAGGTACAAAACATTCTGAGTATACAAGGTACTGCAAATTTTAATCCATCTTTTCAGCCAACAATGCAACTGCTACAGAAATCTCAGTTATAGTTCCAGAAAGACCATTATTTTAATGTTTGATTAAACAAGAACTGCTCTTTCTCTGTGGGTGAGAGGTCTAACTATCTGCATACAGTTGTTATTTCTTCACGTCAATCAGACTTCAAAGAACTAGAAAAGAAAATTTCAAAGTTATGGCTTCTGCAAGTAGACAATGCATATTTGATAGAATGTACATTTAAAAATTGTTCCACAGGAAATTTAGACTATTACATTTCCGAATGGAATTACTTTGGACTCTCCTTTTTATAAAGACTTAATTGATTTGTATGAAAAACATTGTTTGGAAACCATGAGTTTGTTGATTAAATTAAATTAAATGATTTCTACTTTGCAAGCCTAAAGATACATTTTTGTCATTTAAATAGTAAGGTTAATAATGACCTTTTGTTTTTCACATACAAAGAACGATATGACCAAATTTTTACTCAGTTTAATTTATTCACGTCTTTCTAATACCATGATAGGAATGGACCCCATTCCTAAGTCAAGGTATGATTAAAATTCATGAAATTAACATTGTTTCTATCTTTAATGATAGCCAAAATGCTCTTCACAGTAACCGTACTATGCTTATCCTCAAGGTTACCCTGTCTCATAACCAGGGGACATCCTGTGCCTATTGTGCTTAGTTAACTACCTAATGAATGCCTAATCTTGGCCAGTTTAAGCAAATCTTCTTAATCTATTCCTGATCTTACATTAAGAGGGCCTCCTTGCACCTTTGTGTCAGAAGTGTGTACCTCAGGACCCATCTGAGTTGAGAATTGCTAGAATATGGCTCTGTGTGGGGCTTTCCTAATGGCAGTTTCTGTTAAAACTGTTTAAGTTCACTTATATTTAGCCTTGTGTTTGCACACAGCTGCGCACAGTGCAACAGGGATTAGCAGTGCCCTGTATAGTCACAAACACCTAGATACAACTTTTTCCATAGAGAACAGTCAGTGGAACCCTCCCAGACTTCCCTGCTGCACTGTGGGCAATTCAGCTGAGCACTGAGCAGCACTGTCATACTTTTTAATCCCTAATCCTCAATGGAATAAAATCATTGTTAACCCTAGACCAAAAGCTGATCTAACTTGCCCATCCCCTAACAGTATTTATGGTTTAACCTGCTAAAACAGACAGTCAGTTTCTCAACATTTCTCCAACAAACCTGATCAACATGGGCATCCTGAGGCAATGTAGTATTTGCCTAATGTATGCAGTGGTAGCATTGTCACCTTACAGCAAGAGGTTCTCCCATTCGATTCTTGGCTGGAGTGCCTTCTGTGTGGAGTCTGCATGTCCTCCCCACAGTCGAGTGGCATTTGAAAGACATGCATAAAATGGGCGTGCCTTTTTTGAAGGTTGGGCATCGAACTGGCACCTCGGCACCGTAAAAATCTACTGCCAATCATTAGTGGACCGGAGTTCCACTGTGGTGACCCCTAACCGGGAAAAGCCAAAAGAAGAACATACTGACAATCATTTTCTCCTACAAAACTGCAAAAAAATACAGAGATGTAACTATACTATGGAACTGGAATCAGTCCTCTCATGTAACAATAAACAAGACATCAAACAGGTCATCATCATCTCTCACACACACACACACACACACACACACACACACACACACACACACACACACACACACACACACACACACACACACACACACACACACACACACACACAAGATAAAATCATGACACATAAACCCACATATGCAGACGGAGTACTCACTAAGAGCCTACCAAAAGACCAGAGACCTCACAAGTGCAAACAGCCCACACATACTACAGCACAACCAAATTCTACTACACATAACAACACATATACCAGTGTCTCAAAGAATAAGCCCCTAAGGCAAAACACCTCAAAACCAAATGTCCTGATCATAGGAGATTCCATAGTGAGACACACAGGTGTCACCAGGCTGGTAAAGGAGAAAGTCACGGTCAGCTGCCTGTCAGGTGGTAGGATCTGTCAAATCATGCACGCAATCAAGTCACTCAGCAACAATTACCATTATGACTCTGTCATAGTACATGTTTGGGTGCATGACATCTCCCTTGACTATATGAAGAGAGACATGACTGAACTCTCAGAGTATGTGTCCAAGGCAGGTATGTCCCTAACCCTAAGCAGCATTCTGTCTTCACCCAGGATTATGCCACAGTATAAACAAAAAATGATTGACTTCAACAATTGGCTTAGCTTCTCCTGTTAATCTAGGGGGATCCAGTATCTGTCAGCCTGGGAAGACATGGTCAACAGACCACCCTGCTTTGCCAGAGATGGTCTTCACCTGTCTCCTCTAGGCTTTCAAATACTGACAAAGACACTTGCCTCCCCCATAATGCCTTTTTAGACACTATCAAAGCAACAAAACTTATGATGTAAAACAATCCACTACAGAAAACATCAAGGTTATGCTGCTTAATGCAAGGAGTCTAAATAGGAAACTGCACTCCCTGGAAACTCTCCTCACCTTGGAAGATGCTAATGTCTGTGCAGTCACTGAGACTTGGTTCAAGGCTGCATACAGCACCCTAGCCATGCAAGGCTACAATGTATTCCACACATTCAGACCTGAGCATGAAAGAACCAAAGGTGGAGGTGTATCCATCTTCATTAAATCCAAATACACCTTGAGACTGGTTAAACAGTATGACTTTCTTGAGCTACTCCAGGTCCAAATAACTATAGATAAAACACCCTACCACATTATTGCTATCTACAGGTCCCCCACCATGAGAAGCACACCACATGTTTGGACTTGCTTGAGTCACTCAATATACAGCCAAACACCCTGGTCATGGGAGATTTCAACTATCCTTCTATCAAGTGGGCGATGTACACAAGCACAAGCTCGGTCACCCCGAGATTCCTTGACTTTGTTACTACAGATGCGCTGGAACAGTTAGTCTGCACCCCCATAAGGAGCTCAAATTTTCTGGACTTAGTACTCACCAATATGGGGGGTCACTGCACTACCCCCTGTGTTCTGCCATCCCTAGTAAGGTTAGACTATAAATCTGTGCCATTCAAAGAAATGATCAGACCTGACACCTCCACAGGTACAATAAAGATGAGATACTTCTCCAAAATAAACTATAGCCTACTAAGTTATGGTTTGAAAAGTTTCAACCCCCCCCTGCTAACACAGCCAACAATAACTCCTATTCAAAAAAGTACACAAACTCCTTGTGCCACTCAACCAAAGCCCCTAAGGCAAAACAGCATGCCCAACACACTAGTCATAGGTGACTCGATAGTGAGGCACATTGATGTCCCACTCCCTTAGGCTGAATAAGGAGAAAGTAACAGTCAGCTGCCTGTCAGGTGCCAGGATCCACCACATAACGCACACACTGAGGTCACTCAACAATAGATACAAATATGACTCTGTCATTGTACATGTGGATGTGAATGACCTGAGATGAAACTCCCTGGACTACATGAAAAGAGACATGGAGGAGCTCTTGGATTATGTAGCCCCGGCGGGTATGAACCTAGCCCTGAGCAGTATCCTATCATCACCCAGAATGATGCCACAGTACAAGCAGAAAATGATTGATTTCAACAATTGGCTAAGTTTCTGGTGTCATTCTAAGGGGATCCAGTATCTATCTGTCTGGGATGACATGACTGACAAACCTCGATGCTTTGCCAGAGATGGCCTGCATCTGTCACCCCTGAGCTTCTGGATACTGGCCAAGGCTCTTGCCACCCCTATAGTGCCTTTTCTAGGCAGTGTTCCATAGACCAAATTACCACTGTTAGCAGCTACAAACAAATGCAATCTGAGGGCCATGCTGCTCAATGCTAGAAGTCTTAATCTCAAAATGCACTTGCTCGAAGCACTCCTTAAAATAGAGAACATCGAGATTTGTGCTGTAAAGAGACCTGGTTCAAGGCAGCAGAAAGTACCACAGCACTACCAAGCTATAACGCATTCCACACCTTTCAGCCCCAGAACTTGGACCAAAGCTCCAAAGGCAGAGTTGTACATATTCATAAAGGATGCACACACCTCCAGACTGGTAACCCAACATAACGCATCAGAGATACTTCAGGTGCAGCTGACACTGGGTAAGACGGCGATTCAGGTCCTAGCCTGCTATAGGTCCCCAACCATGTCCCCAACCATGTCCCAAGACTCACATTCCATGTTTCTAAGCACCCTGGAGAATATTAGGGTCCAACCTAACACTCTCATACTGGGTGACTTCAACTACCCCTCCATTAACTGGGAAAACTACTCATGTTCCAATACACTTGCCCAATGTTTCCTGGAATTCATTAATTCCAATGCCCTGGACCAGCTAGTTCTTACCCCCACTACAGGTAGCAATATCCTTGACTTGGCCATTACTAACATGGGTGACCATTGCTCTATACCAACACTCAACTCCTCCCTGGTTAGATACGACCACAAACTAATCACCTTGGATATCAACATCCCTCCCACCCACACCATGAAAAACTTATCCAAAGCTAACTTTGTCTCCTAAAGTCAGAGGTGGCTAACTTCATGGCACCCATGCAAATGGAGAATAGTTGCATGACCACCAAATCATACACCAGTGCACTGTACTAACACATACACAAAGGCATTGATCTTGCCATGCCCAATAGAACCAAGATGCTCTCCTCCAAAAAAAAGGAAGCCAATCTGGTGGTCCCCTGCCAAAAACACACTCCACAACAGAAGGAAGAAACTGATGTGGAATAAGGTGAAGTCCCAAGATTGGAAAAACTCATTTATCAGCCTCAACAAAAAGTTGAGATATGCTCCACTTAAAGAAATCCCAATCCCTCCAAGCTACACACTCTAGGGACATAAACCTTGTCACCACAATAAACAGAACATGCTGGAGGGATAGATTCCTGTCCCAGAGACTTCCCATACTCTGGAACAAACTACCTATCTATATCAAACAAAGCTCCTCATTAGCACTCTTCAAGAAAAATCTTGATGATTTGATGGGAGATAGTAAATTCACCCCGGGGATCACTTCTGTGGCTCTGCTCGACAGTGGCACAGCAAAATAATTTTCTTGTGTGGCAAAAGCCAAGGTACCTTTTGGCTAGGCTTATATAGGCCCTAGGACCAATAGCCTAGTACCTACCTATGAGCCTATCAAATCCTCTAAAGCTAGCTATGAAACCAGAATTGCAGCAGATAGGCAGCCACAAGGCCTTCTATAGTTATGTAAAGAATCTCCACGGCAATACCCAGATTTGCTCTGAGCTGCTGCACAATGGTACCTCCTATTTCAAGCCAACAGATATTGCCAATATACTGGTCGACAGAGTCAGTGCCAATTTCTCCCTCCCAAAGGACCAATCACAATACCAGTAGATTGCCAGGCACCCAGTATTACTGCTGTACAGGTTAAAACAGCACTGTCCAAGGCCAAGAATACAGCTTCTGTGGGACGTGACAATATCCCTGGCTATGTTCTACATGAACTACAGAGCTAACTGGCACCTCACCCATGTGCCCTGCTCAGTCACAGCTTCACCTCAGGCTTTGTCCCTACCGAATGATGTACTGCTACAGTCATCCCTCTCCATGAAGGAGGAGCAGCTACAGACCCTGGGAACTATCGCCCCATTAGCCTGATGAGTCTGATATGCAAAGCCATGGCATGCATCATCATGGACCTAATATACAAGGATATAGGGAATCTCCAAACTCTGGATCTCATATAGTTTGGTTTTGTGAAGGGTAGATCATGCCTGCTCAACTTGGTCGACTTCTTTGAGTCAGTCACAAGAGCTGTGGATGAAGGCAAGGTAGTTCATCCAGCCTACTTTGATCTGGCCAAGGCCTTTAATAACATTCCCCACTCAGGAATCATAGAAAAACTCACTAAGCTAGGCATCAACCGCTATATCACTAGTTGGGTTGCATATTGGCTCACAGATAAAATCCACAGTATGAAAGTAGCTAACTCGAATTCAGACTGCTGACCAGTAACAAGTGGAGTCCCACAGGGTTCGGTCCTGGGTCCTCTCCTGTTTGGTATCTACTTCTCTGAAGTCCAGGTCACTATGAATGGACTCTGGCTGACAAAATCCACTGAGGATTGCAAGTTGGGAGCTATTATTAACTCCCCAAGTGATGTTGACATCCTATAGAAAGGCCTCACTGAGACCAACAACTAGTGTCAGAACCATGGCCTTAAGCTCAATGCTAAAAACTGTGCTGTCATCCCCTTTGGGAAAAACCCAGTTCCCATGAATTACCACATCGATGGTTGTCCACTGAACACAGAAGGCGTTATAAGAGATCTGGGAACACCGGTTGACAGCATCCTCTCTTTTGACCACCACATTGCCACTGTGGTCAGAAAGTCCTTCTATGTGGCACATATCATTACTAAGGGTTTTGCATCCAGCAAGAAAGAGGTCATTGTTTCCCTCTACTCTTTCCTCCTTAGGCCAATCATTGACTACAATGCCCCATTTTGCATGTACCTCACTAGACACCTGCAACAACTGGAGAGGCTGCAAAAGTACCTCACAAAGAGGATGCTAGGCCTTAAACACATATCCTGTATGGACAGACTCCAAAAACTCCAAATATTCTCTGTCTCATATCACCTACTTAAAGGTGATCTCTTCTTGGCTTGCAAAGTCATGTCTGACCCAGCTCTGTTAGAAATGCTACATGTAAAGAAATCCCAATCACTGGGCACAACACGCACCAGAGACCTCAACCTCATTACCACAATCAACAGAACGTGCTGGAGGGACAGGTTCATAACCCATAGACTGCCCATGTTATTGAACAGACTTCCCATACATGTCAAACAGAGCACCTCACTGGCCTCCTCAAGAGAAATCTTGATGAGTGGATGGGAAATAGAAAGTTCACCCTGGGGATCATTCCAGTTGCTCTACTCGACAGAGGCACTGGGAACTAAGGTCAGGTGGCACAATGCCAGGGTAATCCTATGGGCTAGGCTTGTAAAGGCTCCAGGGCCATTAGCCTAGTACACAGCTATGAAGCTATAACCATTTAAACAAGTGTATTGACTCTGCTGTACCTGACAGGACCAGAATCAAGTCCTTCCATAAAAACAAGCCACCCCAGTGGACCTCGAGTATAAACAGGGCAGATAACAAAAGGAAGACACTGATATCTAAGAACAAACAGGAACTTAGTCAGCAGAGAAAGAATACCCTGTACAGCTTGAACAAGCAAGTAGGATATCTGATAAAGTCCTCTAAAGCTAGTTATGAGGCTAAATTAGCTTCCCTAGCCAAAGACAATCATAAGGCATTATTTAGTTATGTCTGAAATATAAAAGGGAATAACCAGCTATGTGCCGAATTCATAGTGGATGGTACCACTCGCACTGACCCTGAGGAAAGTGCCAACTTGTTAGCAAACAGATTTGGTGCAAACTTCACCCCCCTGTCCCCAAAAGCTATATCTCAAAGCATACCTGACACCTGCCTGTCTCCAGTATCACCAATAAACAGGTCATATCCACAGACTCCAAGGCCATAAACACAGCCGCTATGGGAAAAGATAACATCCCAGGTTGCTTACTAAACAACCTAAAACATGATCTAGTGGATCAACTTGGCACTTTCTTTAACCATAGCCTGAGCACTTACTTTGTTCCATCACAATGGAGGACAGCAACTGTAATCCCCTTGCACAAAGGGGTTCCATTAACTGACCCTAGAAACTATAGACCCATATGCCTAACCAGCCTTATCTGCAAGGCCTTGGAAAGAATCATCATGGACCTTATCAACAAGGATATAGGCAACCTTCAAACTCTTGATCCAACTCAGTTTGGCTTCATTAAAGGTAGATCATGCTTTCTAAACCTGGTGGACTTCTTTAAGAATGTCACCAAAGCCATGGATAAAATCAAAGCAGCACATACCACCTGTCTTGACTTAACCAAAGGTTTCAACACAATCCCCCACTCAGGTATCATCAAGAAACATTCCCAGCTGGAGATTAACCCATATGTCACTAGATGGGTAGCAAACTTGCTCACCGATAGAGCCCATACTGTCAGAGTTGGGGATTCCACCTTCACCAGTATAACAGTTACCATTGGGGTACCACAAGGTTCTGTGCTGGGCCCTCTACTGTTTGGAATCTATTTCTCAGAAGACCATGTAAAAGTAGATGGCCTGTGGCTTACCAAGTTTGCGGATGACTCTAAAGAGGGAGCAATCACTGAGTTCCCTAAAGATATTACCATATTATAGGAGGGGTTAACACAGACAAATGATTGGTGCCAAAGCCACAGTCTAAAACTAAATGCAAAAAAAAATGCATATTTGTCCCCTTTGGCAAAGAGGTAGCCCCTGCAAATTAAAATATAGGCAACACCCCCTTTAAGCTCGAACCTAGTGGTGAGTGACTTGGTAACACAAGTTGATAGCAGTCTAAACTTCAATCACCATGTGTCCACAGTTGTAAGGAAAGCCTTTTAAGTTGCACACCTCATAAATAAGGACATAGCATCCAAGACCAAAGATGTTATAACTCCTCTGTACTACACCCTCATCAGACCATTAATAGAGTACAGCCCTCCCTTTTGCATGTACTTCACCAGCCACCTGCAGCATAGAGACCACAGAGGTTCCTGACAACAAGAATCCAGGGACTCCAAAATAATGACCTATATGGAAAGACTGAAAGCCCTGTCACTGTACTCTGTGTCCTACAGGCTACTATGCCTGGCCTACAGAGCAGTCTCTGACCCTGCCCTAATGGAAATGCTGCACTTCTGCAAATCAAATGGGACAAGAGTCACTCGCTCCACAGATCTCGGCCTAGCCTGTAACTTAAACAAAACATGCTGGAGAGACAGATATGTCTCCCAGAGACTGCCAGTACTCTGGAATAAACTCCAAATTCACATTAAGCAGAGCTCCTCAATGACTTTATTTAAGAGCAACCTGGACAACTTGATGGGAGACAGTAAATTCACCCCTGGGGTGGCATCTATGTGCCTCATGGACAGGGGCAGCTGGTGCTGATCATAGATTTGTTCAGCAAACAATCAAACCATCTAACAATGGTCAGTTAGGGAACCATCTAACAATGGTCAATGAGGGAACATGGGTATTACATGGCTAGGCTTGTAAAGGCACTATGGCCATTAGCCTAATAACCGTCTACTAACCTATGACCCTATAAATGAAATGAAAAACATGATAAGAAATAATTGGAGTACACTTAAAACAAACATGTCCTTCAAAAGTACTTTAGGAGATTTCCTCCTTTTTGTGTGTAAGACAGGTAAGAATTTCAAAAGAATGTTCCAGCACAAATACACTGGGAACATTACAAAAAAATCTAATAAGGGAACAATAAAATGTGACAGATGTGAACAACGTGATTACATTTTTATTGGAAATATAATAACATTGTAAAGTACACTTCAAACCACAGATTATTTCAGATCAGGTAGTGTGACCAGCTGGGTGGTTTATCTTGCTAAATATTCAACATGTCCTGTTTTTACATTGACAAGACTGATCATCCCTTGAAAAAGAGAATCTATCAGCACATATATGATATTACTAAAAGGGAGAGAAGTGTCTTGTGCAGATATTCTCTAGTGTGTGGAAATTTGAAGACGTTTTATTTTGGTATAGTAGACATTGTAATTCCTGACCAGAGAGGAGCCACTTGGGAGATGTGTCATAAATACAGGCAGTTACTTTGGCAATTTAAACTCAATGCTTCAAATAAACCAGGTATCAGTGAATATTTATCAATTAATCCAGCATTGAAAATGAGGGCACCCAATATTTAATATGAGATAGATAGATAGATAGATAGATAGATAGATAGATAGATAGATAGATAGACAGATATATATGTATATATATCCATTTTTAATTAAAAATGTGATCAATGTTACAAAGTTTTAATGCATTATATTTGGTGGACTAGTTATGATCTTTTTTTACACATTAATTACTGATAGTAAAAGTTGCTCATTGTATGATTTTAAAAAGTTCTTAAAATATCAAAATGGTGACAATTTTAAATTGATGTGTATTTATTATGATATACCTTAAAGGAATTGGATTATCTGATTATTGTACAATGTTATGTGGTACTTCAGTAAATAAAGAAGCATATCATTTATCTTTAGTTATAATGAAGTCCAGATATTGCAAGTGGATAAAAGAGCTTAACTTGTTAAGTAAATTTTTATTTTCTTGGAATCTACATTGGAGTTAATTATTTGTTCCACAATTGTTTACCCATACCTTGTCCATTGTTTGATTTGCACATCTTTGGTCACTTTCATGGAACTTGATAGATCCTGTGCTCAGTTATAACTGCATTCCATATCATGTAACAGTACAAATAGCTGTCAACAAACTGTGAATTGACCAAACTGCAGGAAAACCATCTGAACACAGCTCCTATTACTGAATTCAAGGTGTGACTGCTGAAAATGGGATGCATTTTCCATGAGTGGTGGCAGAATTTCTACAACTTTCCAGCCTGCATTTGAATAAATGCATTCCTCATAAACACTCCTCCTCATCTTTCTCTTTTTCTAACTGCTCCCATCCACCGCTATACCCCTCTCTTGTATACCCTGCAAATCTAAGTTATAAACCTTCCAGATACAAACATTTGGAAAGGCAATCTTGATAGAACTAATGCTAAACCATGCTCTCTCACTCATATGCTGTTACCACTGCCTTACTATACAATAATAGTATCTCTCCTTCTACCTAATTTTGCAACTTACTTCTCAACCATACTCTTTATTATAGCTCTTGAACTCTTTACAAACCTTTCTATATTGAAATTTAATAACAATAAACTTCTTTACATTTTCCCTTTTACAGTATAAATCCATTTACTTCCTGCAGGAATTTAGAGCTACCAGTACTCCATAGACATATACATATTGATGTAAATACTTTACTGTAGATGTCTGTTTTGTAACTATATTTTTTTTTCAGAGAAATGTAACTGTAGTTTTTCTGAAAGTGTCTGAAATTGACTTGTTAATACAGATGTACAGTGATGGAGCTTTTCTCCCCAGGCCACTGCTGAAAATAGGCTCTGTTCAGTTGGACTTTCTGGATCAACAAAGTAAAATAAATAAATAAATACAAATGCATGCATAAATTTTATTCTTGGTTTGCTATTGAGGGTAGAAATATTAGACTAAGAGAAGTAAGTTACAATATATGGCTGTACTCCTACTTGCTGGGACACATAAACATGGTGCTATATGCTTTTGTTTTGTGTACTGCTTGTCTCCTGCTAGTGTAAATTAAATATTCTCCACATTTTTGGTGAGTCTGCCACTAACCACCAGTTGAGGGGTGTGGTTCCCTTTCTGCTAGTCTTTTGGGCCTGTCACCGTCAATGCACATCGCTGTTAACTGAGCATGCTCACCACAACACTCATATTCTTCACAGATTTTGGGATGATAGTCTTTCACTCCATGACTTTTCCCAAGCCGCCTGCAGCTCCTGATGGGTAGCTGAGTGTGCAGCATTGCAAAGTTAAATGCACTGATGCTGATTCATAACTTCAAGTACTTTCTTCTCAGCAAACTGTAGGGAGGCCCTCTCTACTGGTCCTCATGGGATACCTGCCGAGTTTAGTTTCAGCAGCTGGGGAGAAAACTACTCATGAAGAGTCAGTAATAGTGAGTGCTATAGCAGTATCAAGAAGTGACCCAGTATAGCAGTCTGTTATGAGTTGTCAGCCAGAGATGTTAAAAAGAATCCCTAAACAGCAAGTTAAACCACAGGTGCATATTAGCAATAAAGAATTTAAAAAATGACACCTACTAAACATAATCACAAGATTATCAACCTCTGATAAATACAGGATGGGAGAAAAAGTATATTTAATTATGTATTTAGTTGGTTATTTATATTTGGTATCCAGACAGAGAACTGATCAATATGGACCTTTTATAGGTTCATAGGTTCATAGGTTGGTACTAGGCTATTGGCCCTAGGGCCTATACAAGCCTAGCCATAACAATTCCCTGGCCATTTCTTCCCACACTATTTACTTCCCTGGACCCTTTTCTAGCAGGGTGATTTATTGGAGTTAACTAGTAAGCTGCAGAGATTGTCAGTACTCTGGGCTGAACTAGATATTGCATTTGAGTAAATGGACAGTATGAAATATCAGGTAATACAATTTAGAGGACACACTCACAGAAGGGATAGCTTTATCGTGTGAATCATTAAAGTCTGAGCTGGTGTTTCACTTCATTTATTTAATAGTTCAGTTTTATTATTGCTGCCTTTCAGTTTGCAGCACTGATGCGTTTATAGCAGAAATTAATACAGAAAGTGCTGATGTGCTTAATTTTGATACAATGACTTCATTTAAAGTACCATTATTGACACATCATAGTTTCTGGACTTCAGAAATTAAATGAATTAACATGACATTATATTATATTACATTATGCTTTGCTTTATTTATAACTTTTGGCTGAGTTTAAAAGCTATGTGTCACTTCATTTTTGATACACTATTCAGACTATGCAGTCACTGATGTCAATGACTTAGAATACTAGAAACAGAGCTTTTCTTATAAAGTAGGCAGTTATAACTTTTTATATTATATTATATTATTTTAATGGCAAGAGACAATACGCCTGTCTAATCAGCCCTTAGGGGCAAATGGGGTGAGATTTCCTTCTACCCTAGTGTTACCATTCAATATTCATAGATATCAGCAAAAAACTAAAATGCTATTGCAAATCATTTCAGCACAGTAAAAGCAATATATTTTGATAAAGACCCAGGTATAGTATTTTCTCAGTGCTAATGGTAGCCTTGGCATCTCAGTAATTCTGCAGTTCTAGGAATTCATGTCCACAGATCAGTTCTAACAACAGAAGTAAATGCTAGCATCAGGTTATCAGAAATATCACAGTTCATATGGATTATTAACAGTTAAGTATACTATCATGAAAAAGTTAAAGATCAACACAGTGAACTTTTTTTTTTACTCAAAAGATTTTTATTGCTTTTCCATTAGGATTTATCATATAAATTATTAATACATTGTTTAATAAATGAAGCAAAATTACTAACTATATACAATATTTACAAATGGCCTGAAGAATGATTAAAAAGTTATACAATCCAATCAGAATGGTGTCATACAAACAAAAAAGAACACATTTTTCTCTTTTCTCCAACAATTATGAAGAGACTGAGTTCATGTTCAATGTCTCAATAAGTGATAATATTTTCTCCCATGGATTATTATTCCAAGTTCTTGGAAATATTCTTAGTTCTTTTACTTTAGTTTCCATCTTCGCAGTTTCCTTCAATAGTAATAAGAATTCTTCAAAAGATGGTTCAGAAGTGGATTTCCATTTTCTAGAAATACATTTTCTAGCATTCGCTAGTATATTCCATAACAGATAGAGATTATTGGTATTCAGTTCTAAACTCTCATTGACATTCAACAAGAATAAAGATCTGGAAACTACAAATGTATCTGAAAATATGGCTTATAAAAAATTACTATTTTTTTCCCCAAAATGTGACTTTGGAACAATTGTAAAAAAATATGCATCTAATCTGCTTTGCAAGTTTGTAAACATCTCCAACATATGATGTTATTGGAGGTATTAAATTTTGCTAATTTGCTAGGTGTGTAGAAAGCTCTATGCAGAAATTTCCATGTGTAAATTCTCCAGAATTGCATGTTGGATGTTAATTTAATAGAATTTAATATTTTAGATAAATTTATTGAATGTCCTTTAATAAAATGATTCCAAAATTTCTGATTGGTTTTAGTTTTGTAGTATATTAAAATGTTATTTAATTTTGATGTTAGGTTTTTCCAATTCTGATTGTTATATAATAAGTCATATAGTTGGTTTATAAATTTAGGACTATCTCTAAAAGAGGAATTATTGATCATTCTGCGTAGATCTTGTGAATATAGTAATACACTTTGAAATATAAGCAGATCTGATGTGGAAAGATTATATGTTTTTATTATATACTATCTATAACCTTTGGATTACTAATACACTGTTGCCAACAAATAAAGTTTTTCACTTCCCAATTTAACAAATACCATCCTATGTATTTTGTTTTGAAATTTTTGTGTGGAACTAAAAGAATATAAGAGATCCAACCATAGCTTTATGTCTATGTTAGAAATTACAAATCTTCTGAATGAGATATAGATGTCATTTAAGAATCTTAGTTTAGTAGGTTTTGTTAAATGATATTGAAGACCAGTGCAAAAGATATGCCATAGTTTATTAGTCTTATCATCTAACATTAGATTTTTAAAAATTGAGTTTTCATTTAAATAGATGACAATGTGTAGAGTTTTCCAACTAGAAGAATTATTAGGGTCTACCCAATCTATAATGATTCTAATAATGGAGGCTTTAATGTAAGTTTCAACATCTGGAAAGTGTATTCCTCCTAGTTTCCAGGGTCTGATGTGGTGTGTGAGTGCTATTCTGTTCTTACTGGGATACCAAAGAAAATTTAATAATAATGTATTTATTTCTTTTAAAAATCTCTTTTCTGGCATTACAGGAATTGCTTGAGCAGTATATAATATTTTTGGCAATAATATCATCTTTATTAATTGTAATCTTTCTTCAGATGTTAAGTATATTTTATTCCATTTTACTATATAAGATTTTATTGTGTTTATGATGTTTTTGTAATATGTAAGGAAGGTTTCTTTAATGTTTATACCTAGTGTTATACCTAAATAGTTTAAGGTGAGAACTTGTTTCCAATTATTTGGATATGATTTATACTAAGATTGTTTTTTTTTATTCAAACTCATGTAATTTGATTTTGTTTTATTAAAGTGAAGTCCAGAAATTGAGTAAAATTTTTCAGCTTGTATGTCTAACTCTTTTAAAGATTTTTTAGAGGCGGACAAGGTTAGAAGTATATCATCTGCAAATAACATGATTTTTGAGTTACACTGACTATATATGTTTAGGCCTTCTATATTGGGATTATTACGTATCGAGGAGGCAAATAATTCAATAGTTAATGCAAATAATACAGGACAGCCTTGTTTTGTACCCTTTGTTAATGCTATTGATTCAGAAGTGAATGGACCTAATTTCATGTATGCTAGATTGTTTTTGTATATATTCTTAATCAAGGAAATAAAGGATTGAGGAAAATCGTAGAGTTTTAAAACTTTGAACATATAATCCAATTTTATAGAATCAAAAGCTTTCTCTATATCCAAGGTGATTAACATCTCTATTTAGAAAATCTATAATTGTTAATAACCTTTGAATGTTATCTTGGGTACGCCTGTTATATATGAAACCTGTTTGATCTTCATTTATAATTTGTGTCATGGATTTTTTTAAATTCTATTAACTAAAATAGCCATGAAAATTTTGTAACCATTGTTAAGTAATGAAATTGGTCTATAGGAGCTGCATTTTAATGGATCTTTATTTTCTTTTATTATGGTGTAGTTAATGAATATCTCCAAGAGGGAGGTATTATATTTTGTGATTATATTTCAAGTAAGGTTTTATGAAAGACTGAGATTATGGATGAAGGAAAGATTTTATATATTTCAATTATAATACCATCCATTCCTGGAGCCTTATTACTTTTACACTCTTTAATTTTGTCTATAACTTCTTTATGAGAAATTTGTCTTTTAAGTTCTAGTTTTAAGTTCTCTGGTATTTTTTTTATTCAAGTTGTCTTTCAAATTTATATTGAAGTTATTAATTTGATTACTGTCCATTCTATAATGTTCAGTATAATGTTTAAAAGCATCTAGTATATCACTTATATCTGATACATTTTTATTCTTCTTCCCTTCATGAATGATATTGGTAATATTTTTCATTCTAGATTGCATTTTGACTCTTATAGCTAGATTATGCATATGTTTAGGGGAAACTGAATATGAAATAAATTTTAATTTTCCCAATTCTAAATTAGTTTTATGTGTTAAAATGTCATTATATTTTTTAATTAGTTCATCTATTTTCTTCTTATTAATGTGTACATTTATTGAGTCATTGTTTGTTACTGTAAGTTGATTTTGTATGTTGAGTAACTCTGATTCCCATTCTTTTAAATTTCTTTTATACCAAACAAGAATTTTGCCAAAAATATAGGCTTTTAAGGAGTCCCATATCATGACTATATTAAGTTCATCTATAAGATTAGTATCTAAGAAAAATTGTAACTCTTTAATTAGCCAAGGTTTAAATTCTTTCAATTTTGTGATGTATGCTGGTATCCTTGTCATTTGTATTAATTTCTTGAAATCTGCTTGAATTTTAAGTAGGAGAGTTCTATGATCTGATAATGGACATGGAATTATTGAAAAAGTATTTATACTTGTGTTTAAATCTTTATAGAGATGTAAATTTTATCAATTCTTGTTTGTGTGTTGAATCTATTGTCTTGATGAGAAAATAATTAGTTATTCCCCTTGAATTTAAATGTGATTGTTAAATTATAATTTTTGATCCATTTTTTGAGTAGTTTTGCTACAGAGGTTAGACGTAAACTTCTTTTATTAGTGGTTTGTGAATTGTCAAGAATACAATTAAAATCACCTCCTATTATGAAATTACCTTTGTATGTTTTGCTAATAAAATCTAAATGTTTTTAGCTGTTCCTGTTCCTATACCCAGAAACCAGTATAAATGCACTAGAGTCCAGGCTCTATTGTTGAATTTAATTATTACAAGTGTTAAATATCCTTCTTTATCTTCATAGCTATATAGGACTTGAGGGTTAATGATGTTTTTTTTCTCCATGGGATCGTTGCTCCTCTGGTTTT
The DNA here is from genome assembly GCF_019279795.1 of Protopterus annectens. Classification (NCBI taxonomy): domain Eukaryota; kingdom Metazoa; phylum Chordata; order Ceratodontiformes; family Protopteridae; genus Protopterus; species Protopterus annectens. Next base: position 182,001,735 of record NC_056735.1, read on the forward strand.
TGTTTCATATGATGAATGGGCTAACATTAAATATTAATTTGGCTTCCATAGATGTTTTTCATTTGTTTTGAAGTGAGTCTCTTGAAGAAAGATGACTTGTGCTTTATTTAATTTTAAATATTTTGATAGATTTGCTCTTTTTTGGGGGGATTATTCAAACCATTGGTATTTAAGGAGAGTAATGTTAAGTCTATATATTTTACTGAATTTCGATTTTACTAGTATATATAATGATACCCAGACATCTTTCACTATGTTCTAGCTAGAAGAAATGTTCTATTTTTTATATATTTTGACTAGATGGGAGTTCTTTTTTGCCATTTTTAGATTAGAGATCATCTCAAGCCATAGTAGAAAAAAAAAAGTATAACATAAAAATATTTTTAACAATGTAAATCAACATTTCAAAATTCCAGCTGTCATACATGGAAATAAATACATTCCTAATCTGATAGACAAGAAAAAGTCTATCAGATTATCCCTCATGTCAAAAATACTTTTCTTTGTGCTCCATATTTAATACACTGGAGATTTTTCAAATAATGTGAGTAAAATAACATTTAGTTAATCTAAAAGATCTATTAAGTTTTTAATTATATTTATTTGTTTGTGTATCTTTGTTCTTATGTTTCAGTATGTGTTCATCTTTTCTCAAATATTTGATATCTTGATATAAGATTGAAACACAATATACAATTCCTTTGATATATTAATTATGTTAAAACACTGTCTTCAATCCATTCAATGTATCTATCAATGAGCAATCATTTAATATATCATAAGTTATTGATTATTGTTTTATCAGATGTTTACTATCATATTTACATATTTTTTTCTTTTATTGTGTATACTTCTCATTTGGTGTTACCTGTATTGCTATATAATAGAAGGCCTAGCCAGACATGTAACTGACTAGTAACTCAAAGTATATATCTAAATATTATCTCTTGTTATATATTTATTATGATGTATTTCATAAGTCTAGGTATTTTGTCCTAAGATATGTAGATTTGCTATCATGTAAAATTTTAAAGTCAAGTAAACCTCTAGTATTAAAGATGTTAAATAAGTTCCGTCTTGTTTAATCGTAATAGAATAGTCTGTATAATAAATGTATTTCACAGTATATCATATCTTAGCATTTTCCAAAATATCTGACTGTGTTCAACTCCTTAAAAACACTATTTGGTTTGTTTTAGTCATATATTCTCAGTACATCTTCATTAGTAATGGATGAGCAAAGCCTTGCATTGATTAACTCCATTCAATAGTAGATTTTACAGTTTGTCTAACAAATATGGTGCATTACAATTATAAGAAGCAGTGCTTGTTTTGGTTACAAAGAGCTGTATCTTATGGTTCAACTGAAAATGTCTAATGCTTCACGTAATATTCAATTATATAAAGATGTTTATAAGTAATACTATTTTGTAAACCTATATAAGTTCCCAATATCAATACTAGGGCTAGTTATGTTTCTTGACATCACAACCATGACCTATATTAAAGTAATCTTGATAGAAAAAACAATACAAGTCCCTGCACAAGTGTTGTCTTGTACTTCATAGGTTGGTTTCTCCTTCTTTTCATGAAGTAATTATTACATACCAGTATCTTGCTCATTAATGGTTATAGTTATCAGCTCTTTAATTCCACAAAGATCTTTCTTATATACATTACTGAGTCATACTTATTCATCTAGAGAGGATGAAAACTTGTCCAAACGCAGTCAGCACATTCCAAATTTTAACTAATAATATAACATGTCATACATAAAACAAAATACAGTGCATTCTGTTTCAATTACATAAACCATGAAGTGTAAGTAAAGCTGGAAATAAACAGTGAAAGTAACAGAATGAAATTAATAAATAATTTATAAATACAAATATCTTATGGGATAAAGAAAATGAAAGATTTTATATTAACATATAAATAATATATTAGACTTCACTAGTAAACACAATACTTTTATCTGTTTGTTCATAATAATTATTTCATACAGGTTGACATGTTTGATGTAAATAATCTGGTTATGTTCATGACTTAGTATATCTAATGTCTCTCTAGCCGCAAACTTGAAGAATACAACAGTCTACAGTTTCCACACACATGAAAGTTTTTTAACTATTACTGAATAATTTAATACTTCTAATTGCTGTGATATTACAAAATATGAGTTTTATTACATGCTGTCTGGATTACTCTAATTGAAGAGACTTGTCTATTTTATTTAAAAAAATATAAAAGGACTGATTTCTTGACTTCAGTGAATACTAGACTTTTGTAATTCTAGCTCATAACTTCTTGCCTTTTAAATAAAAAAAAACTGTTCATCTTCTAGGCACAGAATTATAAAATATTTAAATAATATATACATATTAGTGGCATTTCAAAATGTTTTATTTTTATTTTTATTCCTATTATGTAAAATAACTTCCTTCTTATTACTACTGTGTTTCAGCTCTCATTTCATTAATAGGGTGCATGTCCCTTTAAGAATCTAAGGACGTGTTTGCTTGCATTGACGATGTGTTTCAGACTGTCATGACATCTATATTTGTGTATTGGATTCCAGTAGAATCCAAATTTAAAGTAAGTGCAGTGTTTGGCTTCTGTCTCTGTTTTGATATGAAATAAAAACAAAAAGAACGTATTGGTCTTTTCAGTGCTTAATTTAAACACGACTAAATGCAAAGTGTACATTACAACAGCCTTTCTATTCTCATTCTCCCTCATCCCACCACACCGCTAACACATCTTGCTTGTTCTAATACTATATGCTAGGGCTATTTGGAGGTTACAGCACTGAGTGTTTTGTCTTCTCTTTCTAAAAGGATTATGGAGAAGCTGCTTGAATAACTGCGAGTATTCTTGGCGCTCACTTGGGTTCGCAACTTTTTTTACAAGAAGTTGTTTGTGTGCAGCTTCTCCGAATGCTAAATATTTGAAAGGGGCTATTCTAATGAACATAAGCCACAGCAAACATCATGTAATTAAATACGGCTATCTTTCAAATGAGTGAACAGCTCAGAAAAAAAAGAGGAAAAAAAAAAAAAAGAAAAAAACACTGCACTCATTTACACATGGGCAATAACATTTATATTATGTATCCTAAATTATATTAATATCTGATCTATGTACAGTTGCATAGCAATTAAAATGTTTGTATAACAATGTATTCTCACCAACATACATAACAGTCGTCCGGCTCCCCTCCCCATACCATAAACCCTATTTTCTTGAAGCTTGATAATGAATAAAATGTATTTATATATATATGTTTATAGCAATTCTTTATAGTGAGTGCTAGTTGTTGTTACTACTCATTTCTGCCTTTACCATTAAAGCATTTATACTGTATCAGTTAGTACAGGATGAGACTGTTGTAAGCAGGAAAAGAAAGGAGAAAGAAAGAAGAGAGACTAGTGAGATGAGAACTATGAATGAAGGAAAAAGAAGAGAAGAGTGCATAAGTTGTGAGTCACCAGTGTAAACATCCTATCTTTTTCCCCTGACACTTCTTTTCCCTTACTATTTTTCCCCATTTACCCCTTTCTTACCTGCAAAACCCTAATTTACACCTGCCTTCCACTAGGTGGCATCCTTCTATGACCTGGTTTACTGCCTAATTGCTTACTTCTTTACTCTTCAGTACCTTTGTCTTGTACCTGGATCTCCTAGCTCTTAACTGCTCTTTTCTTTCTCTCTGGCCCCTGCCATATCTCTCTTCTATTTTACTTTTCTGCTTCAAACTTCACCTCACCTTACATTTATTACATTCTAAATACCTGCTACAAGGTTACCTGCTTGTGTCTCCACCTTACTGATTGTCTTCTCTGTACATCTACAACTCTGTTGTCTCTTCCCGCTCCGTTCGCCCTCCGGGCTCACTCCGCTCCCCTCCCTGCCTCCAAATCCCACCCGCCCCTGCAACCTCTACATTTATCCCCACATAGACACACCCCTCCCTTCTCCAGAACCAGTCACAACCACTTCCTGTCCCCACCCTATCCATAATACTCTCCTCTCCCCCCAGATCCTGTCCCTGCCCCATCCATAATACTTTCCTCCCTCCCCCTTCCTCTTTACTCTTTAAACCATTTCTTATCAAGCCACTCACTCCAAATCTAATTAACATGCCTAACCATTACTACCCTCTACTACTACTAACTCTTCTAACTACTCTCACCTCTACCTATCTCTCAACCTCCTATGAACATCCCTTACCCTCATCTCTTACCATCCCGTAAACACACAATATCTACTCCCCCTACTACATCCACAAACTATCTCAGTGCCATCTACAAAACCTCATATCTCCAACCTAAATATCACCGTCTCTCTCACACTAAATACTTTATTCATAACCATAAAAACATGATATTTACTACTGCAAACCCCCTCAATTTTATAACCTTTTATTAATTTGCTCATTGATAGATGGAGACATACACCCCAACCCTGGCCCTGTCCCATCCTCACTATTAACTAACGCACAACCAGTTAATACAAAGCCAACAGTAACAATCAAACCCCCAAAATCACTCTCTATTGCCCATCTAAATATCATTAGCATTTGTAATAAAATTCCACTAATCCATGCTCTTCTAGATGTCCAACAGTTTGACATTCTCTGTCTAACTGAAACATGGCTCAAACCTTCAATAAAAGATAATGAAATAGTCCCCTGGCTACAATATCATCAGACAAGACCGCCTAAACAAAAAGGTGGTGGCGTAGCTATATTTTATAAAGCCGGATTGCAAATAAGTAAAACAAATCATACCCTCCCAACTGACACTAATGTTGAAATTATTATTTCAAAACTTCAACTCAACCCTCACAAAACTATTAATATTATCTGTACCTATATTCCCCCTGGCAAAAATCTTCCCATATTAGAAGACCTACTAAACTGGCTTTCACTTAACCTCCTACAGGAAACTATACTCCTAGGAGACTTTAATATTGACTGGAACTTATGTAATCATGCTAATCCATCTAACCTTATTAACCTCCATGGCTTCACACAAAACATAACCTCCCCAACAAGAACAAACAAATGTAATAATAAAGAAACCATACTTGACTGGATCTTAACAAATAGTCCCCAGGAAAAATATACAACAGGAACCCTCCCAGATGACCTCAGCGATCACTCCCTAACCTATATTAACAGGCATAAAACTAGTTTTTCTATCCCAACCCAAGTTCGATTCTCCCGTAGTAAAAAACATTTTGACCCCAATCTGTTTCAGAATGAACTTATGCAAGTTAACTGGTCACCTCTTAAAGCTCTCCCTATAGACGATGCTGTAAACCATTTCAATAATACTTTTCTCAACATCCTTGAACACCATGCCCCCTTGCGTTCAATACGAATGAAAGCTAAGACAGCCAAATGGCTCTCAAACACAACCAGACAACTAATACTTTATAGAAATAAAGCCTGGACTAAATGGCGAACCACTAAAAACATAACTGATCATCTCAATTTTAAACAAAAAAGAAATACGACAAAACAAGCCATCCTAAAAGATAAAAGAAACTTCTATACTCAACTACAACAATCTTCCCTTCACCAACCACATAAATTTTGGTCCGCTATTAACACACTGCTATCCCCTGCCAAAGCTGTCACACCGAATCCACTAGGCTCTAACCCTGACTCACCTTTACAAACAGCTAATGCCTTTAATACCTTCTTTACTTCAGCTATATTAAAACTAGCTAACCAACAAAACCCTGATACCTCCAAAATACTAACCCCTAGCTCCACCCCCCCATTTCATCTTAAACCTATACCCACCTCCTACATATTGTCCTTACTTCAAAAACTTAAACCAACAACCCCTCAGCTGACAAATTACCAGCAGAATACCTCCAACTAAGTGCAAAAGCTATAGCCTACCCCATCTCTGTATTGATTAATAGGACCTTAAAAGAAAGTACTATCCCTCAGTATGGAAAATCTCACAAATTATCCCCCATTTTAAAGGAGGTGACTCTACAGAGTATTCTAACTTCCCCCATAGCTTTACTATCCCCTTGCAAAATAATGGAGAAATGCATCCACAAACAGTTGCTTAACCACCTACTAAACTTCAATCTCCTAGCTAACTGCCAACATGGCTTTTGACCATGCCACAGTACTACCACAGCCTTACTATCCTTCATAGACTCTATAAACAAAAATCGCAACAATAATACTCCATCTTCAGCATTCTTTGTTGACCTGTCAAAAGCCTTTGACATGGTTAATCACCAACTCCTCTTACATCGTTTAAAATCCTCTCTCTGGACAATCTTGCATTAAGCTGGTTCACATCCTATCTCGAAAATCGCAAACAGGCAGTTCTCTGGGACAACCATCTCTCTGATCTTCTCCCCACCTCTATAGGAGTCCCTCAGGGCTCCATCTTAGGTCCTCTTCTGTTTTCCATTTTTATAAATGACCTTCATCTATCTACACCTCTATCTACCTGTATTCAATATGCAGATGACACTACCATCATTTGCTCTGCCTCAACTCAGACTGAACTTCACTCCCTCACACAAAAAACCTTCACCACCATAGAGCAATGGTTTGCTAATCATTGTGTCCTCCTTAACCCCAAGAAAACCAAACTTCTCATCTTTCCACCCACACACCTGTCTCCCTCAATGGATTTCACACTCACATCCAATAATGGCACCCTCATCACTCCAGACCAAACAACCAAACTTTTGGGTATTACTATTGACAACCAACTAAAATTTGACTTTCATATTAACTCAACAATAAAAACAACTAACAGAAAACTAGGTTCTCTCTACAGAATCAAATCCTGCTTAACTCCTGAAGCCAGATCTAACATAGCCAGAACCCACTTAATCTCTACCCTATTATATGCTTCCCCCATATACACTAATCTTTCTAAGTATAATCTCAATAAACTAGCCACATCATACAACAACATTGCCAGATTTGCTACAGCCTCTCCATATAGGACTCACCATTGCTTGAATCTCACAAAACTAGGTTGGCTGGAACTACCCCACCTAATACAATACTATCAACTTACAATTGCCCACAAAGCCCTTCATCACCTTGAAAACACGCCAATGCTCTCCACCCTTATAAAACCCTATACCAATTTGAAGAACCTTCGCTCCTCTAACAAAATACTGATTCAAACTTCTCTATCAAATAACATAGCAGGTGACTCCACATTTTCCAACTCAATTGGCAAAATTTGGAATCAACTACCATCAGACATCACATCCCTGACCTCAGTTCCACTATTTAAAAACAAACTCAAAATCTTCCTAACCAACCACTGGCTATGCTCTTGCTATAACCCTGGCTAACTTCTTTCTTTTTTCCCTCCTTCCTTTCTACTGACCTCCCTCTCCTTCTTCTCCTAACTCTAGTATACCACAACTTCCACTTCTTAAGTATTCCTATCTCTCTCTATTATTAGACATAAATCTAATTTTGCTTCTCACGTATAATGGAGTAATACTGTAACTAAGTAAAACATCTAATCTTATTTACCTGCTAAGTCTCATATTGTACTCTTGTGTCTATACATCCTGGAAGAAATTTAAAGAAAATGTTTTCTTTTTATGACATAATTCTGTATATTTTTTTTTAACTTGTTAAGTAGTAGTTAGCGGAGCTTTTCTCCTCGGGCCTCCACTGAAAATGGACATGTATCCAGTTGGACTAGCCCGGTTAACAAATGTAAAATAAAATAAATAAATAAATAAAATAAAAAATAATGATTGTACATACGTTTTTGTTTTCTTTAGTATGAGTCTCACACTTAAATAGAATCTTTGAGAGTATTTGTAGTTGCTAGAATTTTTGTTTCAGTTTTTTGTTTCTTTTTCATTACATCAGTCCATGCCTTTTTTTCAGGAGATCTTTTCAGTGAAGTAGATGATGTCCAGTCCATGTCTTCTGGAACTGTGATTATGTTACTGTTTTTTGATGAAGGAGGACGCCTCTTCTATATTATTAAAAGGTCTCATTTCATTTGAATGAAAGATCTTGATTTTAGCAGGATATGCAAGTTGAGCTTTTATTCCATTTTGCTTAAGTTCCTTTTGTTTTAAGCTTTTGTTCCTTTGATAGCATGTACTAAGATTGTTACTGTCAAATGTTAATGTACATTTATGTTTTGCTTATGTTCTTTTGATAGCATGTACCTAGATGTTACTGTCAAATGTTAATGTACATTTATTTTCTGTTTGGAGCTTTTCTCCCCAGGACTCCATTGAAAACGGGTTCTTCAAGGCCCAATGGACTATCCTGGTAAACCAACTGCAATAAATAATAATAAATAAATAATAAATAAGTAGTTTCACAAGTGGCCATGTTTTTTTCCTCTAGTCTAGTACTCCAGTAGAGTAGTCATTGTCAAATCTGATTTGATGGTGTTTATATTTTAAAGGACGTTTTCTCCATGCTGATTTGAGAACAAGTTCTTTGTCAGTATATGATAAAATCTTTACTACAATTGATCTTGTAGAAGCATTGGATGAGGTAGGTATAGACTTTCCTCTGTGAGCCCTTTCTATGCCACTTGATAAACTTTCTTTTAAATCTAAGATTTCAGGTAACCAGGAATTTAAAAAATCAAATAATGTCCTCACCTTCAGATTTCTCTGGGAGACCAAATATTCTGATCTTTGTTCGTCTCTCTCTATTTTCTAGATCATCTATTTTGTTGATTAATGAGTTGTTTTGTTGCAAAAGGAATTCATTTTGAGTTTCTTGCTCCTTCAGTCTCATTTCTATGTCAGAGAGAGAGGTTTCAGTATCAGATATTTTTGTTTGCTGATGTTGTAATAATTGTTTGAGGACATCAGTTTGCTTTTGACAGTTCTCTTTTAGGTTTTCAAGATTGTCTTTAAATCCATCCATTTTCAAGCAGAGCTCCTGTAATGTGAAAGACGTCAATAGGATTTCTTTCCTCAAGGTAGTTTCAGAGTGTGAGTTCTTTGAGTTGCTCATTTCTATGAAGTGATGGTTTTCTCCAATTTGTTTTGACAGGAAAATATTGATGAAATGTTGCCAAAATTAGTCTACAAGTGAAACAAAGGTTTATCAATAATAATTAGGTGTTTTTGTTTCATAAAATTAATTATTTTCCTGATATTTAGGCTATTTTTGTGGAGCTTTAAAAAAGTGCTGCTATCAGTTAGCCATCTAGACTCAGCCCACATTGAACTTTTTCATAGGACAGTACAGGCTCTAAACCCTGGCATACACCCTTTATGTATATTATGATACCTGCAGTAGTAGCTTCAATGGTATGCTGCCTTTCTAATACTATTCTTCATGTATATCCTACACGAAAAACAAATCGGGTATATTTTCTCTTACCTTAAACCATAGCAGGCTCTGTCACTATAGTCATAGGTCAGTTAGGAGCCTGGGAACTACAGGTGGTCAGTATCAGAGTATTTAATGGCACAATAAGTCAGCAGTAACCTTATGCATTGTAATTTACTCATAAGGCAGGTGGATGAAACAGGCATCCCTCTCAACTGTTCAAATTTTTGCAAAAATGTCCAGATTTTTGCCTCATATTTTTGCTCTGTTCTTCATAAAATTTGTGGTTTTCTGCCATATTTCTGAGATTATCTCAGGATTGAAGTTACTAAATAATTCTATACATTTGAGATTCAGATTTCAAATCATTCAGAAAATGTATCTTAACACAAGCCCTGTTATTCTAACACATTTCTAAGTTTAAAAAAAAGCAATATTTAAAAGCTGTCCCTATTTTTGGGCCATTGTCCCCCCATTATGTCAGGCTTTGTCCAGATTTCTTGCACTAAGAGGTTAAGAGCTATGGGCTTGAGTGAAGGAGTCAAGAACGGGGGGGGGGGGGCATGCTAGGAAAAGAGAGTCATACACAAGAAAGGGGAAGGAATTTAGATACTAGTGCCTAACTTCTTGAACTTGTTTTGTTCTATCTGTCGTGGGATTACTAAACAAGTGTTTATTGATTTACGGCTAGTTATCTGTGTGATTGGGAGGTGTCCATTAAATGTTTGAAAATTAACCACAAATTGGAGAATCTGGACTAAGTCTAAGGTACAGGGATCACAGTGTAAGCATGTGTAAGTAACAGGGATATGAAGCACACAACATCCCCCCATGTCAGAGGGGAGTGCAGGGGGACAAAGCTACCCACAACATCCCCCCATGTCAGGTGGGAGTGCAGGGGGACAAAGATACCCTTCAAAAATGTTTACAAAACATAACAAACCTTTGGAATTCACTTCTGTTTGACTCTATTTGAATAACAGTTTATTTTTCAATGTGTTTGGTCTGGCGCTATTGCATCTCACACTTCCTGTAAGAGCCTGTGGTGGGATTGTCTGTTGCACTTGTGCTTACAGATTCATGCTTGGTTGTCTTTGTCAGGGAGGGAAATTAGGCTGACAATATAGCAGAACAGTGAATGAAATGTTGGTCCTACTCCTTCAGGGAACATGTTTTGAGCCAAACAGAAGACAATTCACCCCCAAAGGGAGCACGTTTTGGGCCAAACAGAAGACACCTCTTCTTAAGCATATTAACAGGTACAATATGGTTAACACATTAATTGATACAGTGTAGTTACTTGCAAGCTTGAAGGAGCCATTTGTATGTAACCTCTGTGCATTTTTATTGAATGAAGCACCTGTTGTCTGGAGGGAGTTTCAGATTTACAGGATCTAAACTATGTAAGTATTCAATTGTTAGCCCTACACAGGTACCTTATACACTACACCTGAATGCTCTTTTGAATAGAGGATCATAGGATCATAGGAAGTTAGTAGGCTAGAAAGTATTTGCCAACGCTATGATTGACTGGCAAGTATTTACTAGGCTATTGGCCCTGAAGCCCTTATAAACTTAGCCAAGAATTCAGCCCATGTTTAGACAAGTCAGGACCCAATGCCCCTGTCCAGCAGGGACACGGGTGGAATCTCAGGGATGTATTTTCTGTAGAAATGTACTGTTTATGAGGCATTTAAAAGACTGAGCTACTGCTTCTGGGTAGATGAGCCGCAATGGGACTCTCATTTAAGAAGTCCTTCTTATATCCAGCTAGTAAAGGGTGCACTTGAGTGAGCTTAAGTTCAAGTAACCTTCTGGGTGGCATGATTATCTAGGTTGAGTGAACTTCTTGATGTAATGACTTTCAGGTAGCTCAGTTTCAAAACATAGTTCTCTTATGGAGGTCTTGCATATATGTCAAGCTACTACAGAGTGCACTTCAGTGACCTTCTGGATATACAGTGACTTCTGGGTAGCTGAACTGCAGGACACAGTTCAATTAGTGCAGCCTTATATATATATATATATATATATATATATATATATATATATATATATATATGTCCAGTTGTGACTTTAACTTCAACAGACACAGACACTATATTCAGGCAGGAGGTGGAACACACAGCAGCAGAATATTTAATTTTATTATTGCTGTTTTGACAGACAGAATAAGAGATATTTTTTTTCATTTGAAAACTCATTATTTTAAAGTAGGCCATCTTTATTTCATAACTAAATGTTTATCCCAGCAGTCCGTGGGCACGAAGGCATTAAGCCTGTTATAGAAAGAGTGCTGGTATATGGCAGAATACACAAGTACTACATTCATATCTGTTGGCAATTCCTAGTATACCATTTCATCTAATTCACATACCGCATGTCTTTTAAAAGAAACTGGAACACAAAAGAAAACCCACAGGGATGCAGGAAAGGCATACAGTCTGCACAGAGAATGCACCTCAACCGAGACTCATACCAGAGAACTTCTTGCCACGATGTGGCAGTATGACTTGCTATTTCATTGCACTGCCCAATTTCAAAACTACTTTGGAGTATAAAATCTTGTAATCTCAGTTCATTGGTTTTGAACTCAGTTTCTGAAAATGAAAACATGAATGTGAGCTTAGTCCTGTTAAAAGCAGTTTACACAGACAGTTTTCATTTATTCTTAACCTAAAGATGCGTATAATAAGATTTCTTTACAGAGTTATTAAAATGTGTCTGTTGTTCCTAAAAATAAATTTTCTTGAGGCCTGTAGTGTACTTATTAGTAACATATTGTGATATACAGACTACATTTCTTTTGCCCTCCTCGAGGTTTGAAAATGGGGGCTAGGTTGTAATGTATGTAGAACAGTAAGTAAAAATGATGTACCAAACCAATACTTCACTTAAAGTGGTGCAATGTAGTTAGAACAACTCAAAGAAAATGTGCATATAACTGTCTTAGCAAATGCCAAACTAGGGCAGTTTATGGATATAAGTTACTCATGAAGGAAGAAAGAACCAGAATGCAAAGAAAGAGAAAGGCTGCCTGCAAACACATAGCAGTTACTTTTCATCCTGTACTTAATAGAAGTAAAGATGCATGTTCTAGGACAAAAAGACTGAAGTCCAGTGCTAACAGATGGGTCAAGGAGACTACCATAAAATCAAAATATAGAATTATTTTATTCAGTTTTTTATTTTTTTCACACTTTTAACTTATTAGTGCCTCTTTAGTAATACAGAAGAATTTTATTTATTTATTTATTTTAATTTTCCCTCACTTTTAACTTGCTAACACCTCTTTTCAGGGGTGACCTGGGAGCACTCTCCAGCTAAGTGACTTGCTCAAAGTCACAGAGTAAACAAATGGAGACTGCAAGAATCAAATCAGGACTGGCTTTAATTATCTGCACCAAACTGCCAGACTATTATTTATTTGTTTGTTAGTTTGCATTTTGCTTGTTTATTTATTAATGTATTTATTTTATTGCGAAAAATCCAAGAAAAAAAAGAAATGAATTAACTTTATGGGAGAATCAGGCTGTTCCATGCCACATATGACTCAGATGACCCAGACTGGACTAGCATCCGAGGGACTAGAGGAGTTAGCTTGGGGGAGAGAGGAGTGAAAAGGTAGTGGCTGCTCATTTCTCCTTTTTTTGGGGGGGGGGGGGTTAAAGGCATATGTCCCAGAACATGCATTCCACCTACAATTCCTGATGGAGGCCGGAGTTGAAGATATTTTTCTTCAAGGGGGATGGGGCTACTAGGGTAGCATCATTCATAAATACATGTATAAACCTTGCACCACCCCATTGCATACCCACTCCTTGGGATCGTGCAGGTATTTGCATAGGAATGATAGGGTTAAAAGTGAAAACTCCATTGATGGCTGCCTGGATGACAGCCGCACAGGGGCCATGCTGCAAACTCACAAAGGGAGATGAATGGGGGCTAGTAGCCACAGGAATGGCTTGATGATCAGCAGACAAAGAGGGAAAATATTTGAAAAAATGTGCAAATTATGACTGAAGCATTGTGAATAGTGATAAACAACAAAATAAGGTAGCATGGATGAGTATGAAGAAAGAGAATAACACAGTTGTAAACAAAAGACTATCATATAGGATGAATCCATTTCTCCTACAGCATCAGTAAAATGAAGAATTACAGAAATGAAAAGGCTGAAATGCTAAGGATAGAAAATTGTCCTACAGTGAAGAATGCAAGATATAAAAGAAAACACCTGACTATATCTATGTAGAGAGGACCAGTTACTGGGAGAATTAGGAAGCAAAGTAAATGCTGTTTTACAATGGGGAAAGTGAGACATGTTTCTCAAGTTACTTTAAGACTAAAATTTGAGCTTATCGCTGAGTTTTACTTTTTCCATATAACTATGTTTTTCTTGCAAACTCTGACAGGCTTTGTTGAGTTCTTCCAATTCTGCAGTGGGCATTCTTCTTACATAAGAGGTTTTCCTTCTCAACTCATGCTACCTATTTTCTCAGAGCACTTTTCATTCACAGACCCAGATGGCTGCATACCAGAAGCCGAGTCTATATTAAATAAGCAAATGCTTAAAACAGCAAACACTGATTTATCGACCCATTTAAAGTGAAAGCTTGAAATCCCGAAGACACGGAAAAGCTATTTTTCCCCAGGGAAAACAATCATTGCTCCACAAAACAAAACCAAAAAAACCTTCAAAACACTAAATAAAGTGGGAGGCTTTGACCCCCCACACCCCCATGTGGGGGGGGCTGTGCCCCCACACCCAACCCCCCTACTTAAATATACCAACTCTGAGATGGCACCACAGTGGAGGAAATGGCAAAGTCCCGAAAATGTCCCAGCGATTTCTTTCCCTGGGAAAAAAAAAATCACTGTTCCGTGTCTTTGGGATTTCAAGCTTTCTCTTTTAAAGGATCGATAAAATCAGTGTTCGCTATTTTAATAATTTGCTGATTTTAATATAGACCCCAGAAACTTGCATTTTGTCCCCCAGCTGCAGCTCATTCCTTATTTGAGTCAAAGCACTATGCTGTTCAGTCTTTTTCTTTTTTAATGCATCAGTTTGTTTAGATATATTCTGCTTGAATACATTAATTTGCTTAAACACACTGTCAACCATGCTTTTTCTGAAACCACCCAGAGCAATAGCTAGGTCAGTTGTCATTTTGGGCCGTACCTAGACTGACACCTTTCTAAAAGCAAAGCTGAGGATCAAAACCCATGTCCTTGGAAATCGAGGGCCAAAAGAAAAAAAAAGAAAAACAAAAAAAATGACCTCTGAACTGCAAAATTGTAGCAAAGAGCTTCTACTATCTTTTTGTTGCTGTGACTAACATTTAAAGATATTCATTTAAATACTTGCAGTATCAACTGTAGCTGCTTAAATGAATGCCAGTACCACATAAGGGCCAAACTGGCAACTCTTCTGATGTACTGATGTGCCTGTTAACAGCTTGTACCTGGAACAACCCTTTGCCCCACCCACCCTGACTATACTGCTGTGATTTTGTAAACTAGTGATATTCACTCAGAACCTTTAGCTGCATTTGCATTGTCATTTTGTTTCAGTATCTCAGCGTGTACAACATAGTCTATCAATCAGGATAAAAGTTTCTCTGTCGTTTGACCATGAAGACTTTTCTGTTGCTCATGGCTAGTCAATCTCAACTGGGTCTCAGGGACAAACTTTTTCTGTTATTTCGTAGTTGCATTGCTTTTCCTACCTATTCATCAAACTTCTATTATGAGAGGTCATTTGTTCTGGTTTTACTACCTATTCCCTAAGCTAAGAAATGGCACTATCTGGTTGTTGCCTTTTAAATCTACCTACCCAGCTCTAGTAGTTTCTCTGACCTTCTTAAGTTTTGTAACCCCTTCTTTTAAAAAGATCAAATCACTTTGGAAGTTTACCTATTCCAGCATTACAGAATCAAGATACTTATGTTCTCAACCAAAGTATTGTTTGCTATAGTCCTCTTAGAGCCTTCAGAGTTGGAATCATAACCCCCTTTTTTCACAGTTGTAAGACATGATTGCAAAACAGCCACCTACATTTTTATACAGTACAATTTTGTTGAAAAACCTGTATGATTTCTCTTAGCCTTGTTGATAGTGTTATGTTTGTCTCCTGTAGTTAACTGCTTGTTTCCTGCAACTCCCTGTTTTTTCCCCTTTGATTAGCTACACTTTTTTGTTGAACACAGTTGATCTACATATGGGAAGGGGGATTCAATAGATCTTTGTAAAATTATTCAGCTTTACAACCACACTTGTCATTTCTATGTCACCTGATGGCATTTCAGTACTATCTTGTCTCAGCACTGTTTTCAGTCTGACTCGGTTGATCATTAACATTTTGGTTTAGAAATCCCCTCTTCTGCTCTGCAGCACATCATAGTTTATTACACCTCCAACTCATTTTTACCTTCCTTCTTCTTTCGGCTTTTCCCGGTTAGGGGTTGCCACAATGGATCACCTGTCCGCTCATGATTGGCAGTGGAGTTTTATGGTGTCGAGTTGCCAGCCAGACGTCCAACCTTCCACAGAAGGCACACACACACATACACACACACACACAAGCACTCATGCCTAGGGCCAATTTAGAGAGTGTCCAATCCACCTACAGAATGTCTTTGGGATGTGGGAGGAAACCACGTGACCACAGGGAGGACATGCAGACTCCGCACAGAAGGTACTCCAGCCAAGGATTGAACCAGAGAACCTCTTGCTGTGAGGCGACAACGCTAACCGCTGCACCACTGTGGCCACCTCCATTTTTACCCTCCAAGACCACTATTTCATTCTCAGCACAAGACTTACTTTTATTTTATGCATTCTATTTTCTCATTTTTTTAATAACAGCAACTTGTAACTTCACTAAGGTTATACATAACAATTTTTTTTCTGAATAGAATGTTTCACCCCACCCCATTTGCTGCCATAGGTTTTAACTTTTTTCCAGTATCGGTTAGCAGTTTCTCCACCCCATTTTCTTTGGTGCTATAATTACACAAGTTTCTATTATCATCAGTGTTAAAATTACCAACACCAAACATTTATAGAACTCTTGTACAAAGTGTAGGCTCATAACACAGTTATTCATAATGGGGAAATGCAGTTATTGTATCAAAGGCCCTTGTAAAATACAATCTTGACTTGAACAGTACAATGTAATCATCAGGTTTGATCATAAAATTGCAGGAATATACAGGTTTTTACACATACCAGCACACAGGCCAGTAACTCAATAGCATAACCAGTTTCCAAACAAATATTCCAGCTAGTCTTATATTTTGCAGTTTCTTCTGAAATGCACTCTTATCAGTATTTAGAAAACCCATCATTCCTCGGTCCATTGAACATAAATTACTCTTTTTCCACAAAAGGAAGTGACTGCTTTCCATCAGTTTGTGAGGTCACCTACCCCAGTGGACCCCCAGGTCTTCTCTTTTCTTGTGAGAGTTCCCTCCTCTTAAAAGAAAGCCTGTGGAAGTGTCTGTAGATCTCTTTCTGACAGACAGTACATTTGACTCTAGGAGGAGTCACGTCTTTGTCATGCTACATATTAATGGAATATATCTCTGAACGTAATTAACAGAATTATAGTATTTATGGTAATACTAACGGACTGATGCTAACATGATAGAGGTGCTAATATGATTGAGATATTTGCTTTGACAGAAAATGATGCAGCGATAGAATGCTTTCTGCTTTGACTATGAATAATTTAAAAGTGCCAGTTGATGAGTAATTATACCTGCTTCAAAGAAAATAAGGAGCTCAGGGATTTTCAAAGCATTTTTACTGAATTTGTATGTTGATTACATTACTAATGCATTTTAAAGATTGTGCATCAAGCAATGCCCTTTATTTTATTTATTTCATTTTATCTTATTTTATTTTATTTATTTACTTAATTATGTTGCTTATTTATGGTTTAGGCTTAGCAGACTTAACCTGTTTTAGGGAGTTGGTTCTAATTTAGAAGATATTAAGAGAAAGAAAACCATTTGTCAATAACTAAAATGTACCTTTAGTCTATATGAGGTGTGGTGTTACTGACTGATACCAGAGAGAATACCAGGACTAACCAGTGAGAATCTCTTTGTAAATTAAAGGCAGTGATTGAAGAAGGGGAGTTGATGAATAAGAATGAACCATAAGTGGGCATTTGAAAGGACTGGTGTAACCACCTTCCATTTGCTGGTAAGAAGCAGCTCTGCTTTCTATGTCTGGCTAATGTGATAATGCAACATATATGGCTAATGCTGGGTAGGATGGCTTTGTTATTACTTCTTAGTATAAGAAATCTTTTGGCAGGCACTAATCATTTGCTGGAATAATATTTTTATCAACATCCTTTTTTTACACATTTTCTATAAAAATAGTAACAAAAATCAACATATCCCTGACACGCAGAAAAAAAAGATAAGGGACAGATCAAACATGCATATATCTGAACATGCAACAGTCCGATCATATGTCCAAAAATACTGACAATAGCTTGCTGCCTGCTTTGTCATTATCAAGTCCATCATGAAGGCTTGATGCAGTCTTTAACAAAGTAGGTTTGTTGATGCACAATCCCACAGACCCTGGGAACTACCGCCCCATCAGCCTGACGAGCCTGGCCTGCAAGGCTATGGAATGTATCATCATGGAACTTATAAACGATGACATTGGTAATCTCCAAACTCTGGACCCTACCCAGTTTGGGTTTGTAAAAGGCAGATCATGTCTCCTAAACCTGATAGATTTCTTTGAAGCAGCCACCAAAGCCGTAGATAAGGGGAAGGGGGTTCACACAGCCTATCTAGATCTCACCAAGGC
Source organism: Protopterus annectens (assembly GCF_019279795.1). Lineage (NCBI taxonomy): Eukaryota > Metazoa > Chordata > Ceratodontiformes > Protopteridae > Protopterus > Protopterus annectens. Next base: position 182,019,895 of record NC_056735.1, read on the forward strand.
TTTCAACACCATCCCTCACTCTGGAATTATAGATAAACTCACTAAACTAGGTATAAATCCCTATGTCACAAGATGGGTTGCCAACTGGCTCACTGACAGAACCAACACTGTGAAAATAGCAGACTCTAACTCCAACTTCAGACCAATGACAAGTGGAGTACCACAGGGTTCAGTCCTGGGTCCTCTCCTGTTTGGTATCTACTTCTCTGAAGTACAGGCTAACACAGAAGGTCTTTGGCTAACAAAGTTCACAGATGACTGCAAACTAGGAGCCATAATCAAAACTTCTAATGATCTGGACATCCTACGAAAGGGCCTCACTGAGACAGATGCTTGGTGTCAAAGTCATGGCCTCAAGCTCAATGCCAAAAAGTGCATTGTCATCCCTTTTGGTAAAAACTCTGTACCCGTGAACTACCACATAGACGATAGTCTACTTAACACCAAAAGTGTGATAAGAGACCTTGGCACAAAGGTGGACAGTAGTCTCTCCTTTGATAATCACATCACCACAGTAGTCAGGAAATCCTTCTGTGTGGTACACCTCATCAAAAAAGGTTTCTCATCCAGGAAAAAAGAGGTCTTTGTTCCTCTCTACTCATCACTCATTAGACCCATTATAGAGTACAATGCCCCTTTTGGTATGTACCTCACAAGACATCTACAACAACTGGAAAGGCCACAAAAATACCTCACAAAGAGGATTACCTGCTTCAAACAGATGCCCTACACAGACCGTCTCAAAAAACTCCAGCTTTACTCTGTCACATATCGCCTACTCAGAGGTGATCTCTGCCTAACATACACAGCTATGTCAAACCCAGAGCTGTTGGACATGCTCCACTTAAAGAAATCCCAATCCCTCTGAGCTACACGCTCTAGGGACCTAAACCTTGTCACCACAATAAACAGAACATGCTGGAGGGATAGATTCCTGTCCCAGAGACTTCCCATACTCTGGAACAAACTACCTATCTATATCAAACAAAGCTCCTCATTAGCACTCTTCAAGAAAAATCTTGATGATTGGATGGGCGATAGGAAATTCACCCCGGGGATCACTTCTGTGGCTCTGCTTGACAGGGGCACAGGAAAATAATTTTCTTGGGTGGCAAAAGCCAGAGTACAGTTTAGCTAGGCTTATATAGGCCCTAGGGCCAATAGCCTAGTACCTACCTATGAACCTATAATAGAAAAATATGTTTTTCAGGACATGTAGGAATATTTGTATGCTGCTATAGTCTTACTTTTAAAATCATCATTAATCTGTCCTGCTCTGTACAATAAACTGATTGCTGTAGGTACAAATAAGAGATGGGAATGTGCACGCAACATAAATACTTAAAGGGGATACGTTGTCTACCTGTTGGGGCTGCAAAGTTTTTTGAAAAAGATATCTTGCTGCATTGTTCCATTGTTATGCTAAGGAAATGTGTTATATTAGAACAATGCAGACATTTACAAGTAGATATATGATAGGAGTATGAACTCTAATGAAGAGACAAACTGACATACAGCTGTAATCAAAACCAATACACTATGCCAAAACATCGGGCAACAAACAACACTTTTGACCACCATATTGCCTCCGTTGTATGGAAAGCTTTCTACATAGCCCACCTTATTAGGAAGGGTATCTCATCCAGGGACAAGCAAGTCACAGTATCCCTGTATTCTTCCCTTATAAGACCCATTATTGAGCACAACGCCCCTTTCACCATGTACTTCACAAAGCATATGTAGCAGCTGGAGACACCACAGAGGTTCCTCACCAGGAGAATCCAGGACCTCAAACATCTACCCTACAAAGATAGGCTAAAAGCCCTGTCCCTCTACTCAGTCTCATACAGACTTCTCATAAGTAACCTCTGTCTGGCATATAAAGCTATCTCAGACCCCGCCTTGATTGGACTGCTGCATATCCACAAGTCAAGCTCAACTCGAGTAACCCACACGCGCAACCTCAACCTGGTCTGTTACATCAAAAGGACATGTTGGCAGGACGGATTTGTGTCCCAGACGCTCCCTCTTCTGCAGAATAGACTCCTTCTCCACATCAAGCAGAGTACCTTTTTAAGCGCAACCTGGATAACTGCCTGGGGAAAAGAAAATACAGCCCTAGATTTCCACCTGTGTCCCTGCTGGATAGGGGTACCAGGTGCTGACTTGTCAGAACATGGGCTAAATTCTTGGCTAGGCTTGTAAGGGCCTCAGAGCCAGTAGCCTAGTAACTTTCTATGATCCTATGATCCTACATTGTGTAGGTTTTCCCACAATTGTTTGCCACTGCAGCTTAGTATCGATTCAGTGTAATATGTCATGTACTTTAGGTCAAGTAAATTCAGTACCACAAACCTATGGCTGACTGGATGGAGTATATTCCAGTGGGATGAAATATAGACTTGAGCAAACATGCACTGATAAAACCCACCAGCACTCTCATAGGGATAATGCAGTTCAATTTTCAGATGATAAAAAGCTAAAAAACTAGGGGGGTCCTAGTATAAACGATCATAAAACAGCATTCAAGGTCTCTTTAACTCAATAAATTTCTCAAAAGAAAAAAATCCTAAATATTCTGTGCAAAAGTACAGGATGAAATCAGACAGCCACAATCAGCATCAGCAGCCTGATGTTACCAACACTGACCTCCTTCAGTGCGGGATAAATTTATTATTTTTGAGCAGACACTGCTGTATCACCACAGATGTACAGTGCGCATACTACCAAAGTCAGACTCTGATGAAGTTCTGTACTACGGGGACAAAAGTACTCAGTTTTTTTCATTTTTTCTACAATAAAAAGTGTTTTTAATACAGCTAGTGACCGTGGTTCGATTTCCATCACATTTGCTGAATTTACAAATATATTTCACTTTTACTTAGCTCATTGATGGTGAGCAAAGCTGCTGGTGCTTGGCTTTTCTGAGTTTTGTGTACTTATTTCTTGGTAAACAAAATCACCCACAATGTTCTTTCTTCAGTAAAAGTCAAAGAAACAAAAAAAGAAAACAGAAATATATCTGACTTTCCTTGTAGATAGAACATTGCGGCTTTTACACAAACTTACAAATACCTTTCACATACAAAAATAAAGCAAAATGTTTCTTTCCCGGTACCTGCCAACCATCATGCCCCTCACAATCACTCAGCCCATCCTTTCACTGGTTACGGGATGACACTTCCCCTACTCCATAGCTGTTTACAGGGAATACAAGGCAACACAAGTCGAAAAACAATGACTATTTCTTTCCAAACCACCAGTGTACTGTGTAAGCATGGGAATGTAAATCTCATACACATGTGCAGTACATCAAGCAACCCAAAGACATAAAATTAATGGAGAAGAACACCATGATGCTGTTATACAAGGACATAATTTAAGAAAAGTAAGTTTTTCTTAAATAATGTAATTGTATAATAGCAATAACCCACAGCTAGGTGTGGGTAATGCTGGATTTACCCACGGTTGACCCTGTGTCATCACTCAAGTTTTGCCCTTGTAACTAAACCACATCAACTGTAGGTAAATCCAGCATTACCCACACCCAGCCATGGGTTATTGCTATATTAATAAAACTTCACAGTCACTATAGGGAACTCTATAATTGCTGCTAATACACTGAGAAGTGACTGGATCTGTCCCTACAAACACTATTTATGAGTGACCAATTGCAGTTCAGAAATTCAGAATCAATGAAAGTACACCAACAAGACTTTTCATATCAGTATTAATTAAATGAGAATGGTCTATAACTACCCATTAACTGGAGGCTTTAGTGGGCTAACAGAAGATGGAATTATAAATCTTTAGGAAGCAAATGTAATCCTGGGGCCATACGAGGCCTAAGTTACTTAAATGTCACATGACTTTTAGTTAAAGAGACTTGTGATCATTAGTCAGTCTGGGCATAACCACATCCCATTCGAGAGGCAGCCTGCTATTAAATGACATAACCTCCTCATATAAAGCAGCATAAAACCTGGAAAGTTTTCTTCCTCCTGTGGAAAAAGAAAGTTACTCAAATTTCCCACAGGTCTTTTTTCTTTAGTTAATCAATGAAAAGGCTATTGTGTCTACCATTTTAAGAGCAAGGTTGTACATATTCATATATAAGAGAAATGTTCCTGTTTCTGAAGGATGAAACCTGTCTCTTCTGTAACCACTTACTGCATATAGCAGAGACACTAATTTATGGTTCTCAAAAAAAAAAATGAAATTCCATTTTCATGAGATGAAATCTGGGATTTATATCTGGGATTTTTAAACTTAAGTTCCATTACATATTGCAGTTTCATTATAATATTTTTACTGCTTCTAAATAAATTTCAAACTAAAACAGATCCTAGGTACTGAATAATCAGTAAAGCAAGATGACAGCATTATAAGTAGTAAATATGAAAAGAATCTAGGTTACAGTGAATGAGTGTTCTGGCCTGAAATGCCAAACTCTATGTTCCAATACTCAGCTATTCCAGATTTGGGGTTTGCTGGTATTTTATTCCTGGAAAAAATTGATAATGTGTGTCTTTGCAAACAAGTTAATGTAAATAGTGTTTGATACATCTTGGATATTTTGTTTTGTAAAGAGGAAACAGTTCCACTTAAGATGAGTTTATTACAAAAAAAAACTGACATTTCTGCCTCCTTTTATATCCATAGCTCTTTCACTAACCATGGCCGTCAATGTACTCATAGAGAGCAAGGAAGGAAATGAGATACCCCCACCACCTCCATCCATTTCTGTACTGCTAACTTAATTTTATTCTGGTATAGCTCATTCTGTAACAAATACAGACTGAGTCTCCATTTCAATATTGCTAATATTGGAGTGTGGTCTGATAGTCAAATGAGGCTTGTCTCAAAATAATCCATCTAATGAGAGCAAATCCATAGAACCAAAAAATCATGTCCTGCTGGCTACAAGGCCTTAATTTTCCTTGATAACAAGTTAATTAATCTTCCTTTGGATTCTGTTTCCTCCATAAATTAATATGCACAGACCATATTGTATATTAAATTAATATGCTCTGTTTATTTTACTGGACTCTCCTGATCCCACAATACAATGTAGGTCAACACAGAGGTTAAGGGTGAAGTCTACACATTAAGGTCAATCTCTACCAACCCATTACTGCTTCATTTTCAAAACTTAAAAAGGGTTCAGTTTGCTCTCATATAGCAATCTTGTTAGGTGAAAAAGGGCTTTAGATTTTCTGAGTCTCTAATATTTAATGATGAGTATTTTTATTTTCCAGCGACTCAGCTTACAGCTAAAAATACCCGAGTGTGAATATGTTAAGTAGTAAACATTGTCTAGAAAATCTTCACAAACCCACCAACAACAACAAATCAAAAAAGGTTAAAACAATAAGTTTCTTAATGAACAACTAGACAAAACATGTTGGCATAAGATTCTATGGAAAATATTATTTACAGCCCAACTACTACTAAGTGGAATAAAATATACATTACAGTACAAAAACACATTAAGAATGGTATGTGAAACACTCTATATGATATTTGTTGAAGAATCAAAACAAAGACAGTTCTGGCAACAAGTTGTTGAGGTGTAGCAGTTGCTGACGCTTTTCAGAGCCCAATAGACCAGTTCTAAAATCTGCCTTAATAAAGTTCTTTCCTAAAACTTTTTACATATTCAGTGAGCATTTACTGAAACACTGGGAGGAAACATGAGTCAAGAAGTCTGAGGAAACACTACTAGCCTCTTCTAACAATGGTGATAGCAACTAACACTTCTGCTTAAAAAGAAGCCCCTTATTCACCATGGCATTATCAATAAACCTGTGGATAAAGGATGCACTAATTAATGGCAACATTGACTGAGTAGCTAATCCGATGCTGACATAATGGAGTATGGTACCACAGGTCCACCCTCTCAGCGCTAAAGGGCTGCAAGACAAAACAGTAAAAAAGTACCCAGACAGTTATAGTGAAGGATTTTAGGGGAGATTAGTATCTTAGAAATTGATTAGAATGTCTAATGAGTCCCTATAAAAGAAAAATCTTTAGCATTATGAACATCATAAACTTTACTATATTTTTGTACAACTATAATGCAAAGCATATTGAATAATTTCAATATCAATTCCTCTAACAACACCAACATAGAACTCATAAGTCAAATTAAGCTTCTAGCAATCACTATTGATGAAAGTTTAAAATTTGATCATGACATAAAAAAAAGTAAAAAAAAATACCAACCAAGAGCTAGATCCTCTCTAAGAGTCAACCAATTCCTCACAGATAACTCCAGAAAAGTATTGCTCAGTGCCTTCTCATCCCTACACTGCTTTATGTTTCTCTCGTATTTATTAACTTACGATCCACTCAATTTTCACTATTGAAACAGTGCTATAATAAGCTAGCAAAATTTGCAGCAAATTATCATTATAGGAGACATCACTGTCTGGCCTTAAAAAAACTTCAATGGTTAGATGCAAAGTGTTACCTTAAACATGCCCAGCTAGTCATTTCCCATAAACTCATATATTATCCAGACAAATCTCCTAGTTTGAAAAATATCCTCCAACTTACAATCCAAGTAGACAACTGAGATCCACTGAGAAAATGTTATTAACTGTTACAAAAGCCAACAACTCAGCTGGTGAGACACTTTATATGCCTTTTTCCTGGCCATAATTTGTAATTCCCTTCCTCTCACTCTAAGAAACACAGTAAACACCAACTCTTTTAAGGCACAAACAGGAGAATACCTAAAAGATACTTGACTCTGTATCCTGGATGATAAACGTCTTGCCTTTAGTTTATCATTTTCTTTCCAAGTGCAATTCCTTTAGTTATTGGTCCAAAAAATGTCTTCCTTGTCTTCTGCTTCTCCCTCTTCTTCTTTCTACGTATCCTGAAACATTCTCTCTCACCTGTTAATACTAATCCTCCATGATCCTCCTCCTTCTCCTTCTCTCAAGTTCATTTCCAAATATGTTTCATAGCTCTTTACATGATGCTGCTATTAAATTAATGATGCTTTGTTTCAATTTTGTATATTGGTTGATTACTTCCATACCTCTGTTTTTATGTTCTTTATGTAATGTTGGATTTTTTCTGGAGCTTTTTTCCCCATGCCTCCACTAAAAAGGGGTAGCCTTCGGATCATTCGGATTATCCCAGTAAACAAATGGAATAAATAAATAGAATAATAATAAATAAAGCACATTAGGTTGCACCAAGCCTCAATTCAAGAAAAAGAGGAGTTAGCCTCATGTTCCCATATTGCCCTTCTCCCCTACAACAATTGAAAGAGTAAACACTTATTTCAGCCCAAATTATAAACTCTGCCCACAGCTATATCCCCTTATCAGCTAGTGCTCAAATGTGAAATAGCAGCAAGGACTTGAAAGTCTGGTGTATATTTGTGCTGCTGACTCTTATAACTTCAGATTGCCATCAGTAAAATTTATTCTGGAGTAAAAGTAGTATAAGTTCATCAATAGACATCCGGTATGTGTCCCAGGAGACAACTGAGGAGCCTAACTGAATTCCCATAGCACTGCTTGGTTAAGTGAGAGTTACACAATCAGAAATAGTGTTTGGAAAGAAAAGGACATTTATCAAATATAGCAGAGGCACTGTGTGAAGCTATGGAGGTTGTGGGTGGAAAGTCTGAGGCATAACTCAGCACAGAATCTGTTCATTTCTTCTTGGATTTATCATCAGCTCACCCATCGATACTAGAAGGTCTTGTATGGGCAGAAAGGAATGCTTCTGCTTATATTGGAGGGGAGGAGAGGAAAGCCTGTTTACTCTTCTCAAGCTTCAGTGTAGCTAGAAATCTCTCCCAAGATCTACATAAATCAGTCTTGAAAAACTGGAGTGGACTACCTTCTTTTTGATAATAGAGCTACATAGCACCTCGGGGTGATGTAAACTTCGACTGCAGCAAATATTATCAGTTATAACTTCCCTACTAGTGATCAACTTTAAACTGGGTGATGATACAACTTGTAAATAACAACCAAATGAGTTGTAACAGAGTTGCTTATAGACGATCACTTCCAGTGTTGTTTCATTTGCAGTGTCATTAATGATTCAAACCTTTTGGTGTTTTCACTTTTCTCCATGGTTGGGTGACTATGGAATTAATATCTACATATGAATAAGGGGGTGTAGAGAGATGAAATCCCCTACATGGGGAAAGCAGGAAGGCTGTTTTATGTCTGGACAAAGCTACCACCATCTGGGTTTCCTGGTTGTAACTTCATCAGATTTAACTCCATGGTTTACAGGGAAACCTCTATGGATATGCTTAGTATACCCCTCCTATTTGCTTCCCTATTAAATTAGCAAAAGTTCAGTATTTCAAATGACACTATATTGACAGCTAAATGTCAAAAAGGCCAAATCTTGAACAAATGGAATCGCTGGTCCGAACCCCCCCCCACAAAATAAAGTGGGGGGCTTTGCCCCCCCCTACTTAAATATACCAACTTTGAGATCGCACCACAGTGAAGAAAACAGCAAAGTCCCAAAAACAGCCCAGTGATTTTTTTCCCTAGGAAAAAAAAATCACTGTTCCGTGTTTTCGGGATTTGGCCTTTTTGACATTTAGCTGTCGATAAAGCGGCATTCGAAACATTGAACGTTTGCTTAAGTAATAGGGAACCTCCTATTCAAGAAGCTTAAATATTTGACAAAGAAGTGTTTAGGCTGTGTGGAATTACCTTGATTTTAGTTTATAAAATTCAGGAATTCAGGGGGAGGGGCTATCAATAATGAGAAGAAATGTTTAATTTAACTGATTCCGGAAAAAAACAAACTTTGAGTAAACATTTTCTGTCTCCTGAGATAAACCTACAGTTATTAAGATACACCTTCTGGAACAATTTCCAGGTTATCAGCCTTCACCTCTGAAATCAAAATGTATTTCTTTTACTTTAATTAATATTAATGGAAAAATAGACTAAATATCTTAATTTAAACATTTAACCAGATAATCACAATTGGCCCAAGGATACTTTTCAGGTATAAGCCAGTTCGAACAACATACAATGATTATGAAAATGAAAGTTGCAAACTGTAACATAAAACTCAATTAAATTATAAAAAAAAAGCAGAAGCAGGAGTTACACAAATCTGTAAGGAAACATACACTGAGGTAATATTTCAGCACACATCCAGACTTGTACTATACAATTATATTGTAATTGTTACGGAGAGCTGCTGAGAGACACATGTATGGTTCTGTCTGTAGGGTCAGTGGTGTACACAGAAGAGGGAATGATCATAATGTATTAAAACAGTGACAATAACAGTTTATGGAAGTATAAAGGGTTAATATAATAGGGTGAACAGTGGAGAAATTGTTGGTATAAAGGATTGTGTAAGAAAGCATTCATATTATATACAGAGATAGCATTATTTGCAGTTGGGTTAGGAGTGTTCACCAGTGGTCAGTGCAATGAGGGTGGTCATTATTCTCTTGTAGGAGGATACTAAAAGAAGATTGCCAGAGATGTAGCTCCTACCTAGATAAAAAAACATGAAAAAGCTTAATAGAGTACATCACTTGGACTACCAGAATCCAGTTTTCTGACATACATTTCTGGCTTTTTGACAAGTCTGACTGCAAAATCAAGAACATATCTAAATTAGAATAATTACACAAAATTCTTGTCTTTTAATACTCACATTTTGAAAAGATCCTTTCAAAGGATTGGATTTTCAAATGCTTCATATAGTGTAACAAACCTAGAACTTTGTGCATTTGTCAGGTTTGAATTTGGACAACAAGGAACTGGTCAAAATGTGGTGTATGTTTATATATGGTTTATCATATCTTATATAATATATGGTCTGAAGCATTTGTTGTGGCATTTTGTTAACTGATTGTTGACTGTTGTTGTAAAAGTGCGGTAGTTATTTACTAATACAGTTAAAGTTTTTTTTCAAAGCTCATATCTAGCAAACAAGATCTAAGGAATTCAAAACAACTCAGCCAGTAGATCCAAAATGCAATTTATTGCACTAAAATAGTTGTAAAACATAAACACTTCTTCTCTCTAGTGCCTCGGTCAATGCCTTTAACAGAGTATAACCCTACTTTTCAACATCTTCAATTATATACAAAAACACAGCCAATAAAACAATTGAAAAGTTCATTACAAGAGCCACTTCCAATTAAGCTCTCTATTTAACCTCTTAGGGTGTAAAGTATTGAATTTTAAAATGAAAAGTGCTTCTTTGTGTTGTAATTTACTTTTTAAACATGTGCCCCTTGCACAATGAACCTTTTCCATAATAGTGCCTTTTAACTTACTACCATCACTATTATGGTACATTTTAAAATGTAACCCTAATGGGCTTTCAGCTTTTACATTTTTAATATTTCTTAAATTTTCTAAATATCTAACTTGAAAACTACGTTTAGTTTCCCCTATGAAAAATAAATTACATTCACATTTAAGTACATATATAATGCCTTCTGTCATACAGCCATAACTATCACATAAAAAATACTTCTGTCCATTTATATTATCAAAAGTACATACTGTATAATTACTTATGCTACAATGACCACAAGTTCTAAAACCAAGTTCTTGAATAGGTTTTCTCAACCTTTCAATAGAGAATTTAAACTGACCATGCACTAACATATCCTTAGTGCTTCTTCCCCACCTATATGACAACATAGGTCTTTATGGTATAAGTTCTCCCAACAAAGAATCCTGTGTCAAATAGTTCCAATGGGTCATAACAATTTTCACCAGTTGTTCCGTATGAACCCCATATGTAGTCACAAAAAACATTTTATCCACTGGGACGTTGTTTCTATTTATGTCTAGTTTACCCTTACATACATAAGAGTTCTTATACTTATCTCCTAACAACAACCTATTCTTAGCTTGTTCTACACATTCCATACTATAGCCCCTGTTCTTAAATCTATCACAAATTTTGATTATCTCTTCCTCCGTTTTACTACTATCACTAGTTAGCCTTGAAATACGTAACAGTTCATTATAAGGGAGAGCATGAATTAAATGGGGTGGATGACAACTCGAACCATGTATGAAATTATTAACTCAACTTTACGATGTACAGAGGTAGCTATCTTCCCTCCTTTTGCTGCCAAATTAACATCAAGGAAAGTTACACTTTCTCCACATTGTGCACCATCAAACTTAATCCCAAAAGTTTTTTGGTCCAAATCATTAATAAATTCAGTTACACTGGGTTTACCACATTCACATAGAAAGATTAAATCATCTATGTATCGGTGATATTCCACTACATAGTTTCTAAAAACTCCATTCTATACAGAAATTGTACCTCAAAATAACCCATAAACAGGTTTGTGTACATTGGAGAAAATGCTGCTCCCATCGCTGTTCCCTTGACTTGTTGGTACAAGGTACCATTAAATTCAAAAAAGAGAGAAAATATACCAAATCTATGAAATAATAAGTTAATGGAGTACCTCCTAGGTGGAACCTCTGCTTCAATACCTAATTCATGTGAAATATTTGCATAGAAATGGTTTAACATCTATCACTATCCAGTATTTATTTTCATTCCACTGAATTTTATTCACCTTATCAAAAAAATCAAAGGTGTCTTAAATGTATGACGGCAGCTTTTCCACTTTTGTTAATAACTGTTCATGCAGCACACTACCAATATTGTATAGAAAGTAGTTACATGCAGAGACTATAGGGCAGCCTGGGGGATTATTCTTACTTTTATGTAACTTAGGGAGACAATAAAATTTAGCCATTGAACACCCCTCTATTGAGAACTTCTTCTCTACATCTTTTTTGTAAAGTATCCCAATCTGTACCCCCTCTGTATTAGCTCATTATAAGTTAACAATGCCATTTCATATTCCTTCCATGCTGTAGCTCTATATACCTCTCCATTACTATGATTATCCAAATACATTTTATAATACTGCTCAGCAGTCATTATAACTAATTTATCACCTTTATCTGAAGGTTTGAAAACTATATAATTTCTATTTCTCATACCTTTTAATGCTTCCCACTCACTTTTTCTAAAATTGTATGTTATGTTAGTCTTTTTTGTAAAAATTTCCTGCATAGAAAAATTAACCATACTAGAAAAATTGTTTTACTGCTTCATTTGTGAAGGGGGATATATAGTCACTCTTACTGCTAACATTGTCAGTAGATAACAAACAATAAGCATTTTCATTTTCATACATTTCAAAAGACATTTCAAAAGACTCACATGAAAAAAATTCAATAGCTTCAGTATCATCCTAAAGGGAAACATTTCTTTCTTCAGAACATATCATATTTTCATTGTTGTTAAGCTTAGAAAAAAAGCATAATAAATGCAGTTTTCTAATTTAAATACATCAATTTTAAAAGAATGTCATCTAGATGTAACAGTCGGAATAAACTTAAGGCCACAGTTTAACACAGCATATTCGGCATCAGTAAAACTTTAAAGTTCAAATAATTTTTATTTTTTTTGTTTGTAAACAAATTATGATACAGTACATTTAAATTACAATTCAAAATAAAAGAAAATAGTTAATGACTATAACAATATGTACAATATTTACAAGTGGTCCAATGAAAAGAATTAACCAACAAAGTTATAAAAAGGAATAATCCCATAGAATGAATATAACCTTTACTAGCATATATTCACATAAGTCCGTCTTAGTTTATGACATTTCAATTTCATGTAGAAGAAATTCTATCCTTTTGTAATGTGTCTATAAGTATTAAGATTTTATTCCAAGGATTGTCTGTCCAACATCTGGGAAAAATTCTTTCTTCTTTGACTTTTATTTCTTTTTGTGCAGATTCCTTTAATAGAGATATGAAGTCTTCATAACTTGGAGGGACTGTGGCTTTCCATTTTCTTGTTATACATTTTCTGGCTACAGCCAGAATAGACCATAGAAGATATTGATCACTTTTACTCATAGTTATTGAGTCATCTACATTCAGAAAAATTAAAGATTTAGTTAGAACAAATGTATCATTATAAATGGCTTGAAGAAATCTATTAATATCTTCCCAGAATTTTTTAATGCAATCATAAAATATATGTATCCAATCTGCCTCGCAGTTTAAAGTACATCTCCAGCATATGGGCTTTTGGATAGGGTCAAATTTGGCTATTTTATATGGTGTATAAAAGGCTCTATGTAAAAATTTCCATGTGAAGATTCGCCATATCTGAAAGTTTGAGGTTAGCTTAACTGACAACAAAAGGTCATTCATACCCTCAGGTGATAGATTTATTGTCAAGCCTTTTGTTAAAGTGTTCACAACATTTTGACCTATTTTGGTTTTATACACTATTAAAATTTTGTATAATTTAGATATAGAAATTAGCTTATTATGATTTCCATAAATCAATTCTTACATATATATTATGAACATAGGTATAGTATTAAAGTTTGAATCATTAATAATTCTACATAAATCACTTGCATATTGTAATATTTTTTGGAGTTCTGTTCTGTCTATTTCAAATATACTAAACTCATTTATTACTTGCTGGGTGGTTAAAGTACTGAGCTTATTTAAACATTGAAACCAGTAAATAAAGTTATTGGATTCCCAATTAATGAATATTTTTTCTTGAATTTTTTCTTTAAAATTCTTTGTTGTTTTAAATGGTATTAAGAGTTAGAACCATAATTTTATGTCTGGATTTCTAATTATAAATTTTCTAAATAGATTATAAATATTATTCAAATATGGTAAATTAGTGGGCTTTGTTGTTTTATTTTGTAAGCTATTACATAGTACATGCCAAAATATGTTATTATAATTCTCCAAATCCATATTTTTTAATATTTTGTTTTCATTTAAGAAAAAAGTTATATGTAAAATTTTCCATGCAGATGAATAATTTGGATTTACCCAATTTAGTATAATTTTAATGATGGAAGCTTTACTATACGTTTCTATGTCTGGAAATTTAATTCCTCCCAAGTCCCAGGGTCTAATATGATGTGAGAAAGCAATTCTATTCTTTTTTGGATACCAAAAAAAATCCATTAAAAGTTTCTGTATTGTTTTCATAACTTTTTTATCTGGTAAAATAGGGATTGCTAATGCTATATGGTTTATTTGTGGTAGTAATATCATTTTTATTAACTGTAACCTATCTTCCAAATTTAACATTAATTTATTCCAGCTATTAACTTGTTTTTGAATTAAAATTTGGATCTTATTATAATTTAAAGTCATGGCAGTATCTATGTTCTCAGATATAAGAATTCCTAGATATTCTAGTGAAGAAACCTTTTCTCCATTTATTTGATATTTATTCAGATGTAAGTCATCTATTTTATTTAGAAGTATATGTTTTGATTTGGATTTATTGAAACAAAGACCTGAAATGGAAAAAAAATATTCTACTTGTTTCTCTAATTCTTATATGGACTCTTCATTTGGTTTTAAAGTCAGCAATATATCGTCAGCAAATAACATGATTTTAGAATTAAATTTATTGTAAAAATTAATTCCTTCTATTTTTAGATCACTAATAATTCTATCACCAGGGCAAACAGTATGGGAGACATAGGGCAACCTTGCTTAGAGCCTTTAGTTATTTTAAAAGCTTCCGAGGTAAATGGGCCTAACTTTACATAAGCCAGGTTATCTTTATATATATTCTTTATTAAATTTATAAAGTTTAATGGGAATTCAAAAAGTTCCAAGATTTTAAATAGATATTTCCAGTTTACCGAATCAAATGCTTTCTCTATATCTAATGTGATTATAAGAGCTTCTGAATTGTCTCTGTTCAAAGCTTCTATAATGGTTAAAATTCTCTGAATATTGTCATATGTGTGTCTTCCAAATATAAAGCCTGTTTGGTCTTCATTTATGACTTGAGTCAGGGATTTCTTAATTCTATTTACTAAGATAGACATAAAGATTTTATAATCGTTATTAAGCAGAAAGATAGGTCTATATGAGCTACATTGGGATGGATCTTTTTTATCTTTTTATAGGGTAACTAGTGAATATTTCCAAGATGGTGGAGTAATAATTTGAGTTTGAATATCATTTAGCATGTTATGAAGTAGAGAAATTGCTGAATTTGGAAGAATTTTATATAATTCCATTATTATTCCATCCATTCCTGGTGATTTGTTGTTTTTATTTACTTTAATTATATCTTTT
Source organism: Protopterus annectens (assembly GCF_019279795.1). Taxonomy (NCBI): domain Eukaryota; kingdom Metazoa; phylum Chordata; order Ceratodontiformes; family Protopteridae; genus Protopterus; species Protopterus annectens. The sequence continues at coordinate 182,035,053 of NC_056735.1, forward strand.
ATTTCTTTTATGGAGATATGCTTGTCCATTTCTACTTTTAATTGAACAGGTAGTTTTTTTATTAAGAAACTATTAAATTTCAGATCTGAAAATGAAATATTATTATCATTATTTCCATAATGCTTAGCATAATAGAACTTAAAAGCTTCAAGAATATCATTCACATCAGAGACCTTTTTTTTCCCTTTTCCTTCATGTATTATATTTATGATGTTATTTTCTAAGTTCTGCTTTTTAATTCTCATTGCTAGATTATGTAAGTGTTTTGGAGAAGTTGAAATTGAGGCAAATTTTAGTTTTTCCAAAGCTAGATTTGTTTTATGAGTGAGGAATTCATTGTATTTTTTATTTAAATCTATAATTTCTTTTTTTTTCCTGAGAATCTACTACATCATAAGAACTTGTATTTATTTCTGTTATTCGTTTTTGTATGTTGTGTAATTCAGATTCCCATTCCTTTGTTTTATTTTTAAACCATCCTATAATCTTGCCATATAAAAAAGCCTTAAGTGTATCCCAAGTTATTATATTATTTGTATCTTTAATGGGATTTGTTTCCAAAAAAATATTTGATTTCTGAATCTAGCCAAGGTTTAAACTCTTTTAATTTAAGGATGTAAGCTGGTATTCTAGTTACAGTGTTTGGTCTTTTGAAATCAATTTGTACTTTAAGAATTAAGGCATTATGGTCTGAGAGGGGACATGGAATAATAGAAAATTTTGTTATCTTACTGTTTAGATCAGAGGAGACAAATATTTTATCTATTCTTGTTTTAGTATTAAAGCGATAATCGCTATGTGTATAACTTAATTAGTTAGAATCTTTAAAATTAAATGTATCTATCAGATTTAAGCTTTCTAACCATCTCTTGAAGCATTTACTTACGGGTGTGAGACATAACTTTCTTTTATTAGTTGTCTCAAAGTTATCTAGAATACAATTGAAATCTCCCCCCATTATTATCATACCTTTGTTTACTTTGTTAATTAATTCTATGTGTTTTTTAACCGTAGACAATCCTATCCCAGGAATCCAGTAAATATTTATTAAAGTCCAAATTCTATTTTGATATTTTATTATTACAATTGATATTAACCCTTCTTTATCTTCGTGTTTGTAAATGATCTGAGGAATAACTACACTTCTTTTCCATAAAATTATAACCCCTCTTGTTTTTTTTTTTTTTTGTATAGGGAGTGAGAAAGAATTAAATAGTCACTAGGTTTCCATGTGAAATTATCATCTATTTTAAAATGAGATTCTTGTATAAATATGATTTGTGCTTTTTGTAATTTCAAATATCTTAGAAAATTTGACCTTTTTATAGGATTATTTAAACCATTAATATTTATAGATAATAAAGTTGTGTCAGTCATTTTTATAAGTATTTATTTGTACTTTTGGATTGTTTGTTCTTGAAATTTTGTTTTACCTTGGAAATTAATGTGTTTTGAGTGTTAGATTTATCCTTTCTTTTAGAAGTTATTTTGAAAGGAATATATTTATTTCTATTTATGCTTAAAAAAATTTCAAATTGGACCACTGGAAAATGAAAAAGTTGAAAAACATTGCGTTAACATATTTTGAATAAACAATTAATGATTTTGCCTTTCTAAATCCCAAACATGAAGTGTCTAGCACCTCAAATCTGTTTGGACTTAAAAGTTCAAACAGATTTACCCTCAATAATAATAGTTGCATTAATGAGGAAATGTTGCTTTAAATTGAGCTCCTCATTAAGAAAAAAAAAAAAGAAAACTAAAACCAGAGAACATGATGCACTTATTATGTAAATAACATATATGTCTAGTCTGTAAAGTTTTGTTCATTACAAATTAGATTCTAAAATGAGATATTATTTCCAATTGCAAACAATTTTAAATAAGACATTTATTAATTACTTTAACAATATATTAGATGTTCATTTTTCATTAATATTATGAATTTTTTGCAAATTACCAATTGTAGATAATATATTTAGCAAATGTCAGGTCATTAATGTTCATTAGTGACATTTAACATTGTTATTAATAATAAAAAGAAGTAGAGTGAGTATGATAGATAGATACTGTTTAAAATAAAAAGGATTTTTTTTACATATTTTTAGATCTATATAAGGTATTACATCAACATAGTAAGGTTAATTGATATATAGCTAACCACTTATCAAAACCAATTAAAATACTTACAGATAATAATATTCATTTATAAGATTTAATATAATAACAGTTAGAATTAAAACAATATTTATAATGCTTTACATAAAAGCATTTTCTCATTTTTCAGTTAATGTCAGTTTTATAACTCTGATAATTCCACAATCTAGAATTAATAAAATGTGTAAGAGGTTTCACTCTTAAATTACTTATATGTGACCCTTTTGTAGTTCTGTTATTAGTAAGTTATTATTCATAAGATTTTCTCTATTAAGTTCAAGTTAAAGATCACACATATCAGAAATTGTCTTCTGCTTATCACAAATGTAGTGAGCGTCTGGTAACTAGTAAAAGGTCTCAACTTATATGTTAAACTATACGACAAAAAAGAAAGTGGTCAAAATTAGAATTATACTTGCAAGAGAAATCTACCTTAATAATGGTGCAATAGCACTTTTGTCCCATAACTAATCATTTATCTAACACAGTGTCAGTTAGAATGTTCACAGAGTGCATGTATTATACTTTTACTAGACACTCACCACTAAGACACAACAGTATTTAAATGATTCACTATCTTTCTTGTTATAATAGCGCTTTCTTCAAAGCAGATCTAGCGCTATACTTGCATGAGATATTAGCTGAGTTTGATAGTAAACCATAAATTTTTTTATAAAATACGAAAGAATATTTATGAAACGTGAAAATAATTGAAGCAAACGCTTCCTTTACTGTAATCAAAACAGCAGTGTTAAGGAAAAGGACTCTGCGATAGTGCGTGTTTACGCGCCATCTTGTGGTCAGTAACTTAAATTGCATCTAAACACGCTAGGATGTATCGCGTGCTTATGAATGTGAATGGTGAACAACTTTTCAGACAAAAAAACTGAAAAAGCCGAGCAGAAGGCTCATGGATACTGTTCACCCTCAGATAATACAATAATGTTCTGGATACATCTATCAGTAAAACTTTAACCTGCTAAATTAAACACATAATTATCATCTGCAATGTTCCCTGTTGTAATAGTCTTTATAAAATTAATACCATCATGTTTTTTTACCCTGTTGATTCTGCTGTTGTCTCCTCCACGCTATATCTGTTTGTAGACCTATGGTGTCATATAGGCAGGGAAGAAGCACTAAGGATATGTTAGTGCATGCTCAGTTTAAATTCCCTATTGAGAGGTTGAGAAAATCTATTCAAGAACTTGGTTTTAGAGCTTGTCATCAGTGTAGCATATGTAATTATACAGTATGTACTTTTGATAATATAAATGGACAGAAGTATTTTTATGTGATAGTTGTAGCTGTATGACAGAAGGCATTATATATGTACTTAAATGTGAATGTGATTTATTTTACATAGGAGAAATTAAACGTAGTTTTCGAGTTAGATATTTAGAGCATTTAAGAAATATTAAAAATGTAAACGTTGAAAGCCCATTAGGGCTACATTTTAAAATGTACCATAATAGTGATGGTAGTAAGTTAAAAGGCACTATTATGGAAAAGGTTCATTGTGCAAGGGGCACATGTTTAAAAAGTAAATTACAACATAAAGAAGCACTTTTCATTTTAAAATTCAATACTTTACACCCTAAGAGGTTAAATAGAGAGCTTAATTGGAAATGGCTCTTGTAATGAACTTTTTAATTGTTTTATTGGCTGTGTTTTTGTATATAATTGAAGATTTTGAAAAGTAGGGTTATACTCTGTTAAAGGCATTGACCGAGGCACTAGAGAGAAGAAGTGTTTGTGTTTTACAGCTATTTTAGTGCAATAAATTGCATTTTGGATCTACTGGCTGAGTCATTTTTGAACTGGTTTCTTCATTTGTGGTTGTTCAGTATCTAAGGAATTGCACATTTTTAGTGATCATTTGATGTGGCCACTTTCTGTATCATCATCATCAGTGTTATTAATGAAGAAATCCAAAAAAAGGCACTTATGATGACTCATTCTTTACCGGTTAAAAAACAGTCTTTATTAAACACATAAAATCACATACATAAATGCTTTAATGTTTCATCACATTTTTATCCACAGGTATCAGACTTCTTCTGATTCTTTGGGCACTTATTTCCTTATTATTAATGAAGGAATCTCCAGAGCTATATAAAAGTGCATTTTTTTGTTTTTTTTTACCATATTGATTCCCTGAAATATTCATTTCAATTAACCATTACAAGAAGTGACGCACAGTTATTTTAATTTGCTTCATTGGCATAATAGTGAGGACTTTAATTCTGAGGTCTCCTGATATTGAAAAATTAAGAACATTAAAACAGGCTACAGCATATGTTTAGTCTCATATAGTATTCCATGTCCTCTGATAAATCCCTTGGTTTTCTTTCTCAAAATACTATTAAAAGTAAAACATTAAAAATTTTACTTTACATACCAAATTAAACAAAGTCTCTTAAATGTCAGCAGTGTGAAAAACTAAACAGTGCCTACACATTTTCTTGTATGACTATGCATGAATTATCACTGCCAGCCCTTTTTTCTCAATTTTACCTGGCGTTGGCATGTCAAATCAACTGTTGTCTCCTCTCTTTTTTTTACCAACAAATATCTTTATTAAATTTTCACAGATGACATAGAGAATCTTACATTTAGATAAATGAAAAACAAACATGACACCACTTTAGTTGCAGTTTACATCACAGACACCATTGAAACAATTGTAGTTGCAAACATTATACATCACTTATAATCTATCCATTCATTGTCAGTTAAGCATTATCTGGCTCATTCAAATCCTGCCTCTTAAACCTCGTTCCTGCTCTGCATATATTGTTCCCACAATTCCCATTTTTTCCTATGTAGTTTGCTCCCTCCCTTTCTAAAGATCCCAGTTCCACTTGTTTTATCTCTGTTACTATATTCACTACTTCTAATAAAGTTGGTCTAGAATTTGTTTTCAATTTTCTAGCAATTGCTTTTTTGGCAGCTACCATAATTAGACTCAGTAAGGCTTTACTATGTCTAGGCAATTCCAATTCTGTATCATAACTCAAAAAAATAATTTCCTCATTCAGTCCAATCTGCTCACCCAGCATCTCCGACAGAGTGGTCTGCAGGGAACCCCTAAAGTCTGCCAACTCATTACACTCCCAAAAATATGTCCCCAGCCACTTCTTTCTAGTCCATGTCACCTCCAACATTTGCTATCTACCTGAGAAAAAATTCTGCACAGTCTACTTGGGGTATAAAAATACCTGTGTAAACACTTCCAGGCAAAGATCTTAAATCTTCTAGACTTTGTTGCATATTTGGGAAATATGCATATTACTTCCCATTGTCTCTTTGTGAATTACTTATCCAATCTCTCTTCCCAATCCTGTCTAACCTCTTCTGATTGATTTTTATAATTATCATGCAATAATTTATGTGCTTTACTAATTATTCCTTTTTTAAAAGCAGCTTCTGTTCTAGATTCTATTAAAAACTCTACCAGTCCCAGTCTTTCATTCAGGAGCCCCCTATTTCTTTCTCTTTGCATATACTCTGATAACAATCCTTGATAGGGAAGGCAATCTCTACTCTGCAGTCCAAATACATTTTTGGCCTCTTCCCATTCTATTACCTTTCCCTTTCTAGTTATTTGCCCCCAATACCTTGGTTCTATTGCCAGGCTTCTCCAATAAATTCCAGCTCCCTCTTGCCTGTTATCTGTATCCCTGACCACAGACATCCCTATCAGCAAAATCTCTTATCTCCATTCTCATCCTGGTTTGGTTCTTAGAATACTCTCTGCTATTTTATGAACATAAATACTCTGTATGATTTTTGTTGTTCTCCTTAAGAGTCTGCATCTGAAATCCCAATCTTTCCTTATTTTTTGAGTTTTCTCCTTGCATCAGCATCATTCCTTTCCACTTTGAATTATAGTTTTCTGCTTTTGCTATGTATAAGAGCCTTAACTGTGTTGTTCTAAAATACCCCCTCAAATTGGGTAATCCTAGCCCACCTTGTTCTACATTGTCTCCTCTCTTGATTCAGAATCACCTCTTATTTTCTTTAACTGTCTTTCTCTCACATGGATGGATGAGCATCCTTGTCTCATCTTGCCTTCTACCTCTTTCCCCCAAATCTGTCTTATCACATATGAGCACCTCCTTTAAAACGTTGACTACTTTGACTTTCAATCTGATGCCCTCTGTTCTTTCTCTGCCTCACTCTGTGCACTGTGCATCCTACTAATTATCACAGGTACTTAATCTTGATCACCTCTATAAAAGCAGTGGTCAAACCACTGTTTTGTACACATTACATTTCAGGTTCTTTGGCATTCTTCTGTCACACTTTACCCTTGACACTTTGCGACAGTTGGCTACAGCAACTGTGATTATATCTTTTACCTTTTCATTCAGGCTTACTTACTCTTCGACCCCTCTCCCAGGTGATTGAAGGTGTTAACCTGTTTTATTATTTTCCTTCTATCCCAATTCTCAGCTTCTTCTAACTGCCCCCATTCATTGCCATGATCCACTGCCATGTCTGTACTCAGTTTCATCCCATGTACATTCAGTTTTGCATTCCAATCCCCTTCATTTGCAGAAACTCCTGTTCATAGTCTGCTTATAATGCCACACCATCTGCATACAGCAGCTTTGTTGATCTGTCCCCTCCAACTTGTTTGCTGAAGTAGAACTTTACCAGTATGAACAGGCGTGTATTCAGAGCTGAACCCTGATAATACCCTTAAACCAAAAGCTGAAGACTGGTTTGCTCGTACAAAACATATAGAAATTTAAAGATAAATAAATTGAATAAACAGATTCACAGTGATCATTCAAATGTGAAATGTGAGGTTCTACTCAAGAAGGCTTCTCACAAACAGTGACGAACAGCAGTTCTTTCCAGTAAAATGGTTTCAATTATAGATAATAGGTATCGAAAAAACATAAACATCATAAGAATAATGTATAATATATTCAATCACTTTTAGTGTGAAATGTTCAGTGTGAATTTCCTGTACATTGTCTGAAGTCACAGGCTCTCACTTTCAAACGATACTTACAGCCTCTAGTCATTAATTTTGGAAACCCTTATTCTTTTATACGTTTTATCTGCCATACAAAAAATCTGATTATAAATGAATTTCATAAGGGCAAGAGAAAGACTAATGACCACTTACAAATTTTAAACTGTTCTCTGAATTGCAAGATTAAGTACCTAATGTCTGATAAAGCTATTGTTTATTCAAAAGTAAGAAGTCTGATATATATTCAACATGGTTGGTGCAAAGCCAGAAGTAAGTTAAAATTAAGTTTTAAATTTTAATGTGCACAGGCAGTTCCAGAGCCAGATCACAGGTTCATAGGTGTTTACTAGGCTAACGACCGCAAGGGCCTTTTTAAGCCTAACCATGCAGCCTAAATCCCTGACAAGTTCTGATACCCTTAATAAGTGTAAGCATGGGCCTGTGAGATGAACCATTTACAGATTACCTGTTTGCATTAGAGACATAGGTGCCAAACCAGGGATGAATTTCCAGTTTCCCATCCAATTGTTCAAGTTGCACTTGAATTTGGTTATGGAGGAACTCTGCTTCACATGGATGGGGAGCCTGTTCCATAGACAGGGTAGTCTCTGGGATACATATCTATCTCTCCAGCAGGTCCTATTTATATCACAGGCAAGGTTTAAGTCTTTAGAATGGGTAATTCTGGTGCTGTTTGTTTTGTGGATATGCAGGAGGTCCAGCAGAATGGGTTCTGACAACGGCCTATATGCCAGGCATAGATCTACCCTCAAAAGCCTGTAGGAGACATAATACAGAGATAGGGCCTTGAGGCGGTCTGCATAGGACATATTACTTATGCCCTGCATTCTTTTAGTGAGGAATCTCTGTGGACATTCCAGTTGTTGGATATACCTGGTTAGGTACATATCAAGAGAGGCATTGTACTCAATGATAGGTCTGATGAATGCCAAATATAATGGAACAATGACTTCCTTGGACTTAGATGGCATACCTTTGTTTATAAGTTGCGTAATATAGAGTGTTTTGCTCACCACTGTACATACGTGATGATCAAGGCTAGATCATTATGTGTGTCCCTAAATCCCCGACTACTAGATCACCTCTAAGGGGTCTGTTGTCAATATGTTACCAGGGAGGGATGACTTCCCAAAGGATACTATTATGCATTTCTTGGCATTTATTTTTAGTCCATGGCTCTGACACCAGTTGTTTGTCTGTGTCAGCCCCTCCTGGAAAACATTTGTGTCAGTGTGAGATTCAATGACAGCTTCTAATTTGCAATCATCTGCAAATTTAGTCAGCCAGAGACCACTGACGGTGGCCTTGATCTCTGAGAAGTAAAGCCAAATGGGTCCCTAAGCAGGATAATGGCTCCCCCAACAGCAGCCACCCACCCCCGCAGCCATTCTAGTATCCCATTACTTGGCAATTTCTTCCCATTTACCATAAACACTATTCAAACCTGTCAGTGTGCATATTATTTCTTCTTTTCTACAATGATTACAAATATTTAGATTTAATTAAAAACTTTTATTATAAATTTTATAGCACAAACTTTGATAGCCATTTGCTAAATTAAACTCCACAGTCTCACAATGAAAACAGACTTAGCATGAACAACAGTAAACTTTTCTGCCCTTGAAACTCTCATTCATTGAAACTGCTTTGAAACCCATGTTGTAAGAAAATGCATCTGGCTAGTGGTGGATTAAGTTTACTTTGGGCTGTGTTCAAACCATTGTCCCCTTAACACATATTTAAGGCCATGGATACAAGCGCGTGTTCTTTGATTCACATTCTTGATTGTATTAAATTATATTCCTTGTATAATACGGTACCACTTGTTAGAGTGTGATTTCAATTTGTTGTTTTGAACATTTTCCAGCAAACAATGAAACAAAACATATGAACCAATAATGACAAAAATACTAATTTCAGAACATTTCAGTCATGAAAGGCCACTCAAACTTTTGTTATTACAATCCACCAATATCAGTTAGTGTGCACAACCTCTGAAGAAATAAAAGTCATCTGAATAATTCCACTTTAAAGAGATCTTTAACTAATGAAGACATTTTTTCTGCAAACAGCTTTACCTTTCAGTGTTTCATCTACTAATTTAGTGCCTGCTGCCCTTGAAGAATAAATTGCCTATATTACAGTAAAAAATGCTAAACAATAAGGAATGGCTAGCAAACCAACAACAGGTTCATAGTTACTAGGCATCTCATCCAAAAGAGGACACACTCAGGGGTGCAGCACTGTCATACCTCCTTAAAGTGCATTGCAGTATCAGTAATTTATTTGCATAGCATGGGAGTTGAGCCTACCACCTTCTACACCAAAGGTGAATACGCTACCTATTGGGCCACCAAGACTAGTTGCAAAGTTGATGCCACAACCAGACAGCCATTTACTAAACAAAACAGTGCACACTGAAAACCAACTTAAGTATGAGCAGCAGTAAATTTCTCTTCCCTTGAAGCTTAAAATTCCTTAAAAATTCAATGAAGGTCACAATTCCTTGAAAATGCACTGAGACTCACATTCCTTGAAAATGTACCCCTGAAGCAGTCTGATAGTTGGTGTAGAGGTTTCAGGCTCCTGTCTCCTATAACCAGTACAGAGCAAGGTGAGAGGTATGCAAGCCTTCCACCATCACACAAATACACACACACACACACACACACACACACACACACACACACACACACACACACACACACACACACACACACACACACACACACACACACACACACACACACACACACACACACACACACACACACACACACACACACACACACACACACACACTCACATACACCTCCCCAAAGGAATGGCTCATATCTCTCTCTCTCTCTCTCTCTCTCTGTCATGGCAGCAGCAGTTGTTCTCAATTCCACAGCTCAGGTTCTGTTCCATGGCAGCAAGCTTTCCCGCATGAAAGCAGGAACTTATGCTTAAATCTGCATTGTTGTGCATTTTTATAGGTTCATAGGTAGGTACTAGGCTATTGGCCCTAGGGCCTATACAAGCCTAGCCAAAAAGGTTCCCTGGCTGTCACCACCCAAGAAAATTATATTCCTGTACCCCTGTCAAGCAGAACCACAGAAGTGATCCTTGGGGTGAATTTCCTATTACCCATCCAATCATCAAGATTTTTCTTGAAGAGTGCTAATGAGGAGCTCTGTTTGACATAGATAGGTAGTCTGTTCCAGAGTATGGGAAGTCTCTCAGACAGGAATCTATCCCTCCAGCATGTTCTGTTTATTGTGGTGACAAGGTTTAGGTCCCTAGAGCATGTATCTCGGAGGGATTGGGATTTCTTTAAGTGGAGCATGTCCAACAGCACTGGGTTTGACATAGCTTTGTATGTTAGGCAGAGATCGCCTCTGAGTAAGCGATATGCGATGGAGTAAAGCTGGAGTTTTTTGAGTCAGTCTGCATAAGGCATCTGTTTGAGGCCAGTAATCCTCTTTGAGGGGTATTTTTGCGGCCTTTCCAGTTGTTGTAGATGTCTTGTGAGGTACATACCAAAGGGGGCGTTGTACTCTATAATGGGTCTAATGAGTGATGAGTAGAGGGGAACAATGACCTCTTTTTTTCTGGATGAGAAACCTTTTGTGATGAAGTGTGCCATGTAGAAGGACTTCCTGACCACTGTGGCAATGTGATTATCAAAGGAGAGACGACTGTCCACCTGTGTCCCAAGATCTCTTATCACACTTTCAGTATTAAGTAAACTACCGCCTATGTGGTAGTTCATGGGTACAGAGATTTTACCAAAGGGGATGACAATGCACTTTTTGGCATTGAGCTTGAGACCATGGCTTTGACACCAGGCATCTGTCACAGTGAGGCCCTTTTGTAGGATGTCCACATCGTTAGTTGATTATGCCTCCTAGTTTGCAGTCATCTGGAAATTCAGTTAGCCAAAGACCTTCTGTGTTAGCCTGTACTTCAGAGAAGTAGATACCAAACAGGAGAGGACCCAGGACTGAACCCTGTGGTACTCCACTTGTCACTGGTCTGAAGTCTGATTTGGAGTCTGCTACTTTCACAGTGTGGGTTCTGTCAGTAAGCCAGTTGGCAACCCATCTTATGACATAGGGATTTATACCTAGTTTAGTGAGCTTATCTATAATTCCAGAGTGGGGGATGGTGTTGAATGCTGTGGCGAGATCTAGATAGGCTGTGTGAACCACCATACCCTCATCTATGGCTTTGGTGACTACTTCAAAGAAATATATCAGGTTCAGGAGACATGATCTGCCTTTTACAAACCTGAACTGTGTGGAGTCCAGAGTTTGGAGATCTCCAATGTCTTTGTTTATTCATTCCATGATGAAATGTTCCATGGCCTTGCAGACCAGGCTCGTCAGGCTAATAGGGCGATAGTTCCCAGGGTCTGTTGTGCCCCCCCCCCTTTGTGCAGTGGGATAACCATCTCTGTGCGCCATTCAATGGGCACAAAGCCTGAGGTGAGGCTATGATTGAACATGGTACTTAGGTGGGGTGCCAGTTCATTCTGTAGTTTGTGCAGAAGGCAGCCTGGGATGTTGTCAGGTCCCATGGATACTGTGTTCTTGGCTTTGGAGAGTGAGGTTTTTACCTGTGTAGCCATGATTACAGGGACTTTGCATTCTTCCTGTATAAAGATGGGCCCTTTAGGGGGTGAGAGGGGGGTAAAGTTAGCACTGAACCTATCTGCCAGGATGTTGGCCATATCAGTTCTTTCTGTATATTTAGTGTCATTGTGCTGTAACTCAGAGCAGATCTAAGTGTTGCCATTCAGATTCTTGACATAGCTATAGAATGCTTTGTGGTTGTTTTTAGAATCAGTGGTGAATTTGTTTTCATAACTAGCTTTGGAGGATTTTATGAGGGATCTCAGCTTCTTACTGAGGCTGACCAGGGAGTTCCTCCAATCATGGGATTTTACTCTTTTTTGCAACAGTTTCTTTCTTCTGTTGTAGAGTTTGTTTATGGCAGAAGACCACCAGATTGGCTTCCTTTTTTGGAGGATAGCATCTTGGTGTTGTTAGGGATAGCATGATCCATGCACTCATGTAAGTGCTTATAAAGTGCATTTGTGTAGGATTCAGCAGTCGTACCTCTATTGTCCATCTGCATGGGTGTCGTGAAATTTGCCACTGTTGTCTTAAGAAGCGCGAAGTTGGCTTTGGAGAATTTTTTACGGTTGTTTTCTTAATGGGGGGGTGGGAGTAGGATGTGAATGTCTAGGGTGATTAGCTTGTGGTCGGATCTGACCAATGAGGAGCTGACCTCTGGTGTGGAACACTGGTGGCCCATGTTGGTGATGACCAGGTCTAGGATATTGCTGCCCCTGGTGGAGGTGTGGATAAGTTGATCCAAGGCGTTGGAACTGATGATTTCCAGAAAATGCTGAGCAAAAGAGTTGGTACAGGAGTAGTTTTCCCAGTTAATGGTAGGGTAGTTGAAATCTCCCATTATTAGAGTGTGCTGGGTTGTACCTTAATATTTTCCAGTGTATCAAGAAAAGAGGAGTGAGAATCCTGGGACATAGTGGGGGGTATGTAGCAAGCTACAATCTTGATTGCGGTTTTGCCCAGAGTTAGTTGAACTTGGATAATCTCGGATGCATTATGCTGAGCAACTAGCCTGGAGGTGTGGATATCCTTAATGAATATGGACACGCCTCCATCTTTAGTAATTCGGTCCGGGTTTGGTGGCCGAAAGGTGTGGTATGAATTATAGCCTGGTAATGGAGGGGTGCTCTCTGGATCTTTGAACCAGGTCTCTGTCACTGCACAGATGTCCATGTTCTCCATTTTAAGGAGTGCCTCGAGTGAGTGCATTTTGAGGTTTAGACTTCTAGCATTGAGTAGCATTACCCTCAGATTTTGCTTGCTTGTACCTGTTACGGAGATGAATTTGTCATTTGAACCTTGCCTAAAAAAGGCACTATAGGGGTGGCTCTATCCGGAGTCCCAAGGGCGACAGGTGCAGACCATCTCTGGCTAAGCAGCATGGTCTGTCAATCATGTCATCCCAGGCAGACAGATAATGGATTCCTTTAGAATGACACCAGAAGCTTAGCCAATTGTTAAAGTCAATCATTTTGTCCTTGTACTGTGGTATCATTCTGGGTGATGGCAGGATGCTACTCAGGGCTAGGGTCATACCTGCCTGAGCTACAAGATCAGAGAGCTCCTCCATGTCTCTTTTCATGTAGTCCTGGGAGGTATGTCTCAGGTCTTTCACACCAGCATGGACAATGACAGAGTCATATTTGTACTTATTGTGGCGTAACCTGAGTGCATGCATTATGTGGTGGATCCTGGCACCCGACAGGCAGCTGACAGTAACCTTTTCCTTGTTTAGCCTGGTGAGTGGAACATCAGTGTGCCTGACTATAGAGTCACCTATGGCTAGAGTGTTGGGTACGTTATGTCTTATGGGCTGTAGTGGCACACTGAGTATGTGGGCTATGTGTCATTTGGATTGTGTTGGGGGGTGGAGGTTGCTTGCATTTCTGCTTTGGAGGTCTCGGTTGTTTGGGCAGATTTTTACTGAGAGCCTCCGTGAATGTAGGTGTGTGTTTTGTGCTTCTGTGTGTGTGTTTTGGTGGTGTAGGTTTTGAGGGACTATGTGATGAGTGTGGTGCGGTGCAAGTGTTTACCTTTGCCTCTTGACTGTCTATTCCAGTCTTCGGTGAAGAGAGCTTTGCTTCCAGTTTAGCTATATAAGTGCATCTCTCACATGTCGTAGTGTTGGGTGGTAGGAGGAGAGGGTTGTCTGTGTACATGAGGCAATTGCTGCATTGTCCCAAGATATCCAGATTCATCAGGTAGACAGGAGAAAACACTGGAAGCTGACCTTTAGACATGCCTGAATAGGTGCTTATTTATTAAGTACTAAAAACTGTTTTCCTCTACACTAGTGAGGAAAGTTGAATACTGTAGTAATTTGTAACTTATTTAGTGCTTGCAATGAGTTCTGAACAAGTGCTGAGCTCAAAAAAACAGATTTGAGTGCTAAAACTAAAAAGCTGGCTAGTTGCAAGGGAAAATTTGAAGAGCAGACTTTATGGTGCCAGGAATAGTTTAACCCTAGTTAAGTGGAGGGGCCCATTAGCTCAAAAACAGTCCTGGACACAGCAAATCCATATCTGGGCAAGACCTGCCACAGGAAAGGGGGGAAGCAAGTTTAGATTTTTTTTTTCAGTAAAAGTGGTAATGGAGAAAGCTGTAACAGAAGTTAGTTCAAAGTTAAGAATCTGAGTGGGTTGGCCTTAAAATTTTTCTCTGTTAGATTGAATGAACTAATGACACTAGACTGGGAGGAGTGTCACAGATCAAATATACAGTATGGGCGGGCAAGTGCAAAGCCACCAAGTATAAGAACACCACAACACTAGGGAGGGTGGGTAGAAAAATTTACAGTTCCTAGCTGTAGCCACTAAATGAAAGTTTTAAACAGATCAAGGAGCAAGCAGACTCTAGAGAATGTTTTAACTGTAAACAGACAATTATAGTAATGCACACTATTACAGTTTTTAGCCGTAGAACACAGAAACCTCAAACAATCAAAAATGCACAGAAAAGCTCGGACAGAGCACTCACAAAAAGAAAATACAACTCTCAGTATGAAAAAGCAGTTTACAGTTAAGTAATTCAGTAAACATGCAATTAGAGTAATGAAACAGTATCTAGCAATGAAAAATACAGTTAAAACAGTATAAAACAGTACATAAATGCAGTGAAACAATAAAAAAAGCTTTATAACAGTGAAAAATGTAGTAGATCAACTGTATAGCACAATTATAAGTGTTTCAGAAGTGCAGTTCAGTGAAATAAGTGTAAGAAATAACTTATCCTGCTCTTGGAATCTTAAGGAATTTCCACTTAGTTTCAGTAATGAAATACAATCCACAGCCTGAGCAATACAATCACAACCTTTTCAAGACACAGGATTTATATACCAGTAAGGATGGAAGAGTTAGAAGATTAAATTCCTACTCAGCCCCTGCTATTACCCAATCACTCATACTACAGACAGTTAGGAGGCCTTGTTACTCTCAATAATAATGAAGACAGACTATTAGCAGAAAATGGCTGCCAGAAACACAGGAAACTCAAACAAAACTACCAGCCTAGACAACAGGCCTCTATCAAAATTATGCCACCTGAGCAGAACACAGAAACCTCACTTTAAAAGCATAGAAAGAACACCCACAAAACCTCACTTTAAAAGCATAGAAAGAACACCCACAAAGAGAAAATACAAGTCTCAGTATGAAAAAGCAGTTTACAATTTAGTAATTAAATAAAAATGCAATTATAGTAATGCACACTATTACAGTTCCTAGCTGTAGCCACTAAATGAAAGTTTTAAACAGATCAAGGAGCAGGCAGACTCTAGAGAATGCTTTTAACTGTCATTTTACTACCTTTTACTAAACATATACGCACAGAGTATGCCCTTAAAGAAGGAAAAGCACAGGTGTACTGCATCCTTAAATAAGAAATGTAATACATGTTTTAAATTGTTTAATTAAATGTTGTGGCAGCCATCAGCCAGCCACCCCCCTTTCCAAGCCAGCAGGCCCTAGACAACTGCCTATGTCACCTAGTGTTGCATCCAGCTCTGAGCAGTTCATATAAGAAAAAGTAAACAGCTCAAAGATAAACTTTTTTCTATCATAGTCTAAAATGCAGTACTGCTTAAAGAGTGACACCATACAACTTAAAACATAGTTACAATCACCCCACTAGTGGTTTAAACTGGCTCAGATAAAAAAGACAATGGGCCAGATTCAATAACAGCTACAGTATAAAGCAACCATGTACACTCAGTATAGTTTTTTGCCAGGTACACCAAAACTCTTTGGATTACAGGCATGATTACACTTAGAAAAAAAATGTCAGAGGTTGCTGCTGTTATTATTATGCTGTATGTGTAACAGGCTTTAAATTAGGGTGCTGCTGCTGCTGCTCCCAGACCTTGGGCAAGAAGAAGAAGGGTGTTTAGACCCCATTTGACTTATCATGGACTGTATTAAGCAGAAACTGTTGAGATATGCAGGGTGGGCAGGTAAACACTGGAGGAAATATGCAATCTCAGCCACCGCCACCTCAGGCCACAAGGAAATCATGGAAAAGCCATCCCAGAGGAAACAAATGTATGTTTAGAATTATGTCTACTAGCAACAGGTACTTTCCAGAAACCCACAGAGGATATATTAGGGGTGTCATGGGCATCAGCCTCAAGAATATTACATCAGTTTTTTAAATGCAATGCTACTACATACAAGGGAGCGTATCTGCTTCACAGGAGCACCACAGGAAAGAGCAAGAACCATGCAGTAATTCTATGCTATAGTGCACTTCTCTGAAGTATTGGATGCTATAGATTACATGCACCTACAAATAGCCCCACCTGTGGAATAGGGAAGGAGGTACATGAACAGAAAGGGTTTGCATTCTGTAGACTGTCAGGTTATCTGTATTGCCCAAGGGATCATCTACAATGCCAGTACATAAAGCCCAGGCAGTTTCCATGACTCACACATATGACACACTTGTGAGCTGCACACCAGGTTTGCTAGTAGCGACATTCCTCAAGGGCATCTAGTGAGGGATGCAGGTTATACACTGGTGCCCTGGCTCATGACACCCATGAGACAACCCCACAACCCCACTGAGCAAGGATACAATGAGGCCCACACTCAAACTACGAATATCAGAGAACATGTGTCTGGATTGCTCTAATCAAGTTTCTAGTGTCTAGACACATCAGGAGTTGTATTGCAGTATGACTCAGGAACCTCTCCTGAAATAATTACAGTCTATATTATGTTACACAATATAATTCTAAGGAAATACCTTCAACTACGCGGCTTTTCAGCGGTTCTGCGGATCCCTAGTGATATCTGCATTGCTTACTGTACTTATTTCCTTGTTTCACTTGAAAGAAAGTTACTGTTTGTCGTTTTTGCATTTAAGTTACCTGTAACACATTGCATTTAAGTTACGTGGCACTTGCCCACTAAAGCAATTATATAAGTCGGCACTAAAAAATTAAAAGCACTACACCCTCACAAACTCCCCTTGAGTACCTTGTTCCCCATTAGCCCTTTTTTTTTCAATTATAAAGGAATTCCCAATACTATTCAAGCATGTCCAAAGGTCAGTTGTCAATCTCCTCTCCGGTCCAGCTGGTGAATCTGGGAATCTTGAAGCAATGTTACAACTGCCTCATGTACACAGACAACCCTCTCCTCCTCCCAACAAATTCCAACACATGTGAGAGATGCAACCATATAGCCATACTGGAGGCTAAGCTCTCTCAACTCAGTACTGGTGTAACCAGTCAGGAGGAGAAGGAAACCACACTCATTACAATTCCAGTCTCACATAGACCTACCACGACAGCAAACCAAACACATAAACACACAAAAACATACTCTGAGGCTCTAAATAAAAATCTGCCTAAGCAGCAGAGACCCCCAAAGCAGACACCCAAGCAACCGCTACCCCAAAACAAAACACGTACAACACATAGCTCACAAAGCCAGTGTGCAGAACAGTCACAGCCCTTAAGGCTAAACAACACACCTGATACACTTGTAATAGGTGACTCTATCATCAGGCACACTGACGTCCTGCTCACCAGGCTGAACAAGGAGAAGGTCACGGTGAGCTGCCTGTCGGGCGCTAGGATCCGCCACATAACACAAACACTCAGGTCACTCCAAGGCAAGTACAAATATGACTCAGTCATTGTCCATGCTGGTGTGAATGACCTGAGACGTACCTCCCTGGACTACATGAAAAGAGACATAGAGGAGCTCTCTGAGCATGTAGCCCAGGCCGGTATGACCCTGACCCTGAGTAGCATCTTATCCTCACCAAGAATGATGCCACAATATGAAGACAAGATGATCAATTTCAACAATTGGCTTAAGTATTGATGTCATTCAAAGGGGATACAATGCCTGTCAGCCTGGGATGACATGCTCGATAAGCCACAATGCCTCGCTAGGGACGGCTTGCACCTGTCACCCCTGGGCTTTTGGATATTGGCAAAGGCTCAAAAGACAAACCAACCTCCATAGGTATCACAAGGGATAAGAAACTAAGAGTAATGCTACTCAACGCCAGAAGTCTAAACCTCAAGATGCACGCACTCAAAACTCTCCTTAGCATGGAGAACATCGATATCTGTGCAGTAACAGAAACCTGGTTCAAGGCTCATGAGAGCACCCCAGCATTACCAGGTTATACCTCATACCATGCTTTTCGGCCCCAAAACTTGGACCAAACCACAAAAGGAGGGGGAGTATCAATATTCGTCAAAGATACCCACACCTCCAGGTTGGTGGCACAGCACGAAGCATCAGAGACTATCCATGTGCAACTAACAGTGGGTAAAACTGCCTTCCAGTTTATAGCCTGCTACAGACCACCCTCCCAAACCCAGGAACCCCACTCGGCCTTCCTGAGAACACTGGAAAATATGAAGGTCTCTCCAAACACCATTATATTGGGCGACTTCAACTACCCAAACATAGACTGGGAGCATTAATCTAGCTCCAACACCCTAGCCCAAAGGTTCCTAGAATTTATAAACTCAAATGCTATGGAACAACTTGTTACCACTCCCACAAGAGGGGAAAACATACTGGACCTGATCATCACCAACATGGGGACTCTATGCTCTAGACCAGAAGTGTATCCCTCATTGGTAAGATCAGACCATAAACTAATCTCACTGGATATTCACATCCCGACCTCAGCCCCTGCCCAGAAAACCACAGTGAAAAACTTCTCTAAAGCAAATTTCACACTCCTCAAAACCGAGGTGGAATACTTCAAAGACCCCGGGCCTGTGGAAAATACGTCCCAGACCGCAGAATCCTTTATAAATGCATTCTATGAACACCTTCAGGAAGGCATGGATCATGTAATCCCAAATAAAACCAAGTCCCAATCCTCCAAAGGCAGACGTCCTGTCTGGTGGACCCCAGCCATAAACAAACTATACAATAGAAGGAGGAAGCTACTACATGATAGAGCAAAATCCCAAAAAGGGAAGGCATCTCTGATCAGTATTGGCAAAAAACTACGGGCACTCATAAAATTGTCTAAGGCCAGCTTTGAGAGAAAAATTGCACAGGACACTAAGGATAATCATTATAGTTATGTTAGGAACCTGGGTGGGAATTCCCAGATATGCTCAGAATTAGTCCAAAATGACAAAAAATACACCAAACCCACAGACATTGCCAACATCCTAGCTGACAGGTTCAGCGCAAACTTCTCCCCCCCTCCCCACCAAAAGGGCCAATATCTATCCCAGCAGAGTGCTGCCCCCCTGACATCTCAGATGCTCAGGTAAGAGCTGCCCTCTCGAAAGCAAAAAACACAGCATCAATGGGACCAGACTGTGTTCCTGGCAGCGTCTGTTATATGAACTCCAAGAAGAGCTAAACCCAAACATAAAACTACTGTTCAATCTCAGCCTTACTACAGGATATGTACCCAAAGAGTGGTGTACAGCAACAGTGGTCCCTCTCCACAAAGGTGGTGCCTCAAGGGATCCTGGAAACTATCGCCCCATAAGTCTGACTAGCTTGGTCTGCAAAGCTATGGAAAGGATCATCATGGACCTCATAAATAAAGATATTGGGGACCTACAGAAACTGGATCCTACCCAGTTTGGCTTTGTTAAGGGCAGATCCTGCCTCTTAAACCTGGTTGATTTCTTTGAAACAGTCACTAAGGCCATTGACGAGGGGAAGGTGGTCCACACAGCCTACCTGGACCTTGCAAAAGCCTTCGATACAATACCCACTTTCGGTATTATAGATAAGCTCACCAGCTTAAATATAAACCCCTATGTCACTAGATGGGTTGCAAACTGGCTCAAGGACAGAACCCACATGGTTAGAATTGCTGGAGCCATGTCAGACTCCAAACTAGTTACAAGTGGCATCCCACAAGGCTCAGTCCTGGGACCTCTCTTGTTCGGTATATATTTCTCGGAGGTACAGGTCAACACGGAAGGACTGTGGCTGACCAAGTTTGCAGATGACTGCAAACTGGGCACCATAATCGACACTCCAGCCGACACAAGCATCCTCTAAAAGGGCCTCATAGAAACAGACAACTGGTGCCAGAGCCATGGCCTCAAGCTAAACGCCAAAAAGTGTATAGTCATCCCCTTTGGCAAAAACAAAGTGCCCACAAATTACCACATAGGTGGTAATCCATTAAGTACAGAAGAAGTAATTAGGGACCTGGGGACCCAAGTTGATAGCAATCTCTCATTTGACAACCACATGGCCAAAGTGGTTAGAAAAACATTTTATATAGCCCACCTAATCATGAAGGGATTCACATCTAGATCAGGGGAGGTCATCGTGCCTCTTTACTCATCCCTCATCAGGCCCATAATTGAGTACAATGCCCCTTTTGGGATGTACCTTAACAGACACCTGCAGCAACTGGAAAGATCCCAAACGTGCCTTACGAAGAGGATCAAAGGGCTCAAACAGATGCCATATGCTGCCCTGTTAAAGAAACTCCAGCTCTACTCAGTGGCATACCGCCTGCTCAGAGGCGATCTGTGCCTGACATATAAAGCCATGTCCAACCCGGAATTAATGGACATGCTGCACCTCAGAAAATCCAAATCCCATCGAGCTACACCCTCGAGAGACTTGAACCTCAGCACTGAAATAAATAGGACATGCTGGAAGGACAGATTCATAACCCAGAGGCTCCCTTCACTCTGGAATAAATTCCCAGTCCAGGTTAGGCAGAGTCCCTCATTGACTTTCTTCAAGAGGAATCTTGATGAGTGGATGGGAGATCGTAGGTTTACCCCGGGTATCACTTCTGTATCACTGTTAGACAGAGGCACAGTATACTAACCTCGAAAAAGGGCATAGCAAAATTATTTTAAAATGGGTGGCGAAAGTCAAACACACTCTGGCTAGGCTTATAAATGCCCTAGGGCAGATAGCCTAGTATGAACCTATGAACCTATGAACAAGGGCAGCAAGGGGTACACAGTTTTAAGGACCACAGACAGGGCATACAGCAGCAGCAGGTACAGATGAGGAGTCTGACGGAGAACCACCAGCTAAAGATGGTGTTGGCAGAAGAAGGTGTATACAGTATGCCCTGGCTTAGTCTAGGAGGTAAAGGATAACACACAATCAATACTTAGATCAAAGTTTAGGATCGCAGATACATACATACAGGAAAACTGTTGCTGTCAAACTCCACAACCTTTACTTAACCATGTAATGGCTGTGTTCTGATAGCATCAGATAGCCCCCAAATACACAATTATTACCTGCAGTAATGACAAGGTAAGTGTGGAACCTGTAACAAAAAATATGAAGGTTACACAACAGGGTACTGTTATATGGTAATATGTATATTCCCTTAAGCAGAGCATTTTTCTGAGGTGTATATTTATGTCAGTAATATATCCTATGTCTGATGTTTGCAATATACAGTTACATATTCTAACCAATATTGTGCATCAAGCATTTCAATTGACCACTGTCTCAAAAACATGGAACAGGTCAATTTTCCCCTCATTTGCACAACCATATCAAGAAGCAAGTACTGAAGTACTTACTGGTTCCACTGCTTTACTTACAATACTAAATGAAATACAATGAGGTTCAACAATTGTATAAGCAATCATTCACAAATGAGTAGGATCAGGAAATCAAAAACTTTTCTTTTGCAATAAATACATCTTGACAAATGCAAGCTTGCGACTAAGCAAGCACTGGCTAACCTCTGTGTGCATCAGACATATGTGCAACATTAAGTCACAGAGACATGCACAAAAGGCATGTTACAGTCATCATCATTTGCACAGGGATGGGGATAGGACGACAAGGCTGACACCATAGAAGAAGAGCATGTGCGAGTAAGACACACATGTATCTATCAGAGAATACAGTGTTCTGGGCGAGTAACAACAAATGTATATCACTCAACAGTACTGCTTAGATATCATGAATGTGTTTGAGTTGGTATGAGCTAGTGATTTTTTTCAATGTGTAGGTGTCTGCATTAGCAGAATATAGTACTAGCACTACATCCCGGCATCTCAGCTGGTTTGAGCTGTGCATGGTAGAGTAGTCATATCAGCATCATCTCCCCCACCATGAGAACCACCTCCAGGAGCCAGGAGCTGCACTGCTACATCCCATGGTCCTAGCTAGTAGTCAGGGTGCTACCTGAACATGAGTGATGTCTGCTAGACAAGGGCTCATCACAACTATGTTCAGGACCACACACCTGTGGCTTAGTAAGTCTGGGTCTGAACACTGCAATCACTGATGGAAGAGTGGAAGTACTGTCACTGCAGGAGTGGGATCTTGCACAGCCACATCCACTAATACCAAAATATGTAGAAGCTCTGTGAACACATGGATGCCTACCCTCCCCCAGCAGATGTTCCATAACAGACACTGCCTGATCCAGTCTGTCATTCATTATGTCCAAAGAGGCACCCGCATGGTTCAAGTCACACAGATAAGAATGCATGATGTTTAGTACTTGTACTGTCTTCTGAGGTCCAGGTGGAACATGCCTGTGCCTCCACCACAGCTCTACACATACACCTAGCAATACCTAATGACACACCAGCATCAGCAGGAGGGTGGACAGCAGGCCACCTCTGAGTGCCTCTACCAATCCTCCTGTGTAGCACCTCACCCTCACAATTGCTACAGGGAGAGGCAACCAGCTCTGCAACCAGGGTAACCACACTGCACTGATCAACTGTGTTACATCAGAGGTCTCTATGTCATGGATATGCATAGGTATACTGACCGTGTCCAAAATATGGGCAGGGGATGTGGGAGCCAAAACCTCAATGTCAGGCTGACCCTCTGCACCCCTCAGACTGTGCCTTTTTCTCACCACTATCATCATCAAAGGTTACCAATACTCTGACATCAGGTGGTAGGAGTTCCACAGTGCCATTGTCAGGATCAACAATGATAACAAGCAGTAAACAAAAAGACATAGAAATACAGAATAAAATTAATCAAAAACAAATCAGGAAAATCCAGGGTTTCAAACACCTGTCCTGTACAGATAGGCTAAAAGCCCTGTCCCTCTACTTAGTCTCGTACAGACTGCTTAGAGGTGGCTTGTGTCTCACATACAAGGCCATCTCATCTCTGATGGAGTCACTGTATGTCCGTAAGTCAAACTCCACTTGCACAACCCACACGCAAGGCCTTAACCTGGTCTGTGACATTAATAGAACTTGTTGGCGGGATAGATTTGTGTCCAAAGATTCCTCCATCTGTGGAATAGGCTCCCTCTCCATGTTAAGCAGAGTACCTCTCTAGCCCTCTTTATGAGGAAACTGTACGTCTGGATGGTAAATAGAAAATAGACCCCTGAGATCCCACCTGTCTTCCTGGTGGACAGGGAAAACAGGTGCTGACTTTGAGGGAACATGGGCCAGATTCTTGGCTGGGTTTAAAAGGGCCAATAGCTTAGTATCATCCTATGACCCTATGAACCTATAAAATATTTTCCAATAATATAGGTATATTAAACTATAATAGATGCTAAAGCAGCACAAAGATTACTGACAGTTAGACCTTAAGCTACCTTATATACAGTAATAAGAAAAATCAGATATGGGCTTACCATGTGCAGATGTCCCTGTATGTAAAAAAGGAAAGAAGGCTGATAAGTATCACAATGCAAATGAAACAAGAAACAGAAAACAATCCCATTTACGTGGGCAGATTAAGAATGTTTGCATATGTAAATCTACTGACCAGTTGAATTCCTCTCAAAAACCTCCTTTATCTCTCTATTATTTTGTTGTCTGACTCACACTTGTTGCTATTTCTTAATATATCAGACGTGTAAGTTACATGTTATAAAGAAATATCAATGACACTTGCATTTTGCATACCTGTAATTTCTGCTTGAGGCACTCTAGATCTGTTATCAGTGTCAGCATGAACATAAAAGATTCTGTGTGAACCCTAAGCCAAGATACCTAGATCTCTGACAGTGGACAGGACTTCCTCTGTTTCAGTTAGTGGTGGTTAGTAGCAGGGCCACCTCCCATAGCCACCTGTTCATGAGCAACTGCAGCTACCCTACAACAGACAGAGGTTATCACATCACCTGCCCTGTATCATATCTGGGAGTAACTTCTCCCATGCCCTCCAACAGCACTGATGTCATTGACCACCTGCTGCCATATCCTGTCTCGGGCAGACTGGTCACCTCTACCTCTCCCTGAGATAAAAAGCCCATGGAGACATAACGCCTGGATAATGACCTCATTTTCTACATCAGTGAATTTTGGCTTGTGGGGTACAGTTTTCTTCTTGGGTGACATATCTCTGCATGAGATGAAACAGAATACAGACACAAAATTAAATGTATAATACACAGACAGGATGGCTATGAACTCAATTATGTATGAATTCATGCATATATCGTGCACATAGCAATTTAAAATGTAATGATCCCTATGACTATACACAAGTTATGACAGCCCCCCCCCCAAAAAAAAATACAATAGGAAAAATATATAACCTTTCTGAAATGAAGAGAATGGATTGTGTAACTGTGTGATATAGCACAGCTTTAGCAATAATATACAATGTACAAGTTGAAATGTAGAAAACTATTATTTTGCCATCTCCATTGTTGTGGAGGGGGGCAGCCAGACAGATATCACAAACTTAACACACTCCTTTGTGCTAACACGTATAAACATACCTGACATTGCTATGAAGTTATGCTATACTCACCTGTAATAACATTTTAAATTCCACGAAAATAAAGGTTTTGTAATGCAGACATAACTGATATACATGGGCTATGCCAACAGTAAAGGATAAAGAAAACACAGAAAGATGAACACATGGTTTGTAATGAGCATAGATATGCATCCTTAATGTTATACTAAAAGAATTATATAAGAAATAGCAACATACCTTGACAAGATAGCCATGAAGAAAGTAAATAATTCTCCAAAAGCTGTGTATATTTAGCAGTACCAAGGCATAGGTTCATAGGTAAGTACAAGGCTATCTGCACAAGGGCATTTATAAGCCTAGCCAGAATGTGTTGGCTTTTGTCACCCCCTTAGATTAGCTCCCTGTGCCTCTTTCCAGCAGAGCCATTAGTTCCCTGCACCACTGTTCAGCAGAGCCACTGCAGTGATCCCCGGGGTAAATTTTCTGTTTCCCATCCACCCGTCAAGGTTTCTCTTGAAGAGTGTCAGTGAGGGTTCTGCCTGATGTAAATTGAAATCCTGTTCCACAGCATGGGGAGTCTCTGGGACAGGAATCTATCCCTCCAGCATGTCCTATTTACTGGTGTGGTGAGGTTTATATCTCTAGAGCATGTGGCTCTCTGGGATTTGTTTTCTTTTAGGTGGAGCATGTCCATCAATTCTGGGTTGGACATGGCCTTGTATGTCAGGCAGAGATCACCTCTGAGTAAGCGATATGCAACCGAGTACAGCTGGAGTTTCTTAAGTCGGGCTGCATATGGCATCTGTTTGACGCCAGTAATCCTCTTGATGAGGTACTTTCCAGCTGTTGCAAGTGTCTTGTAAGGTACATCCCAAATGGGGCATTGTATTCTGTGATGGGTCAAATGAGTGATGAGTAGAGAGGCACAATAACCTATTTTGTTCTTGATGCAAACCCTTTTGTGATTAGGTGGGCCACATAGAAGGATTTTCTAACCACCTTGGCAATATGATTATCAAAGGAGGGATTACTATCTACTTGGATCCCCAGATCCCTTATTACATTTTCTGTGTTTAAGGGACTACCACCTATGTGGTAGTTCACGGGTACTTTATTTTTTCCAAAGGGGATGACTATGCACTTTTTGGCATTTAGCTTGAGGCCATGATTTTGACACCAGGTATCTGTCTCAGTGAGACCCTTCTGGAGGGTGTCTGTATCAGCCAGAGAATCAGTTATGGCCCCTAGTTTGCAGTCATCTGTGAACTTGGTCAGCCATAGTCCTCCTATGCTTCCCTGTACCTCTAAGAAGTATATACCGAACAGGAGGGGTCCTAGGACTGAGCCCTGGGGGACACCACTTGTAACCAGTTTTGATTCGGATGTAGAGCCTGCAACTCTCACCATGTGGGTTCTATCCATGAGCCAGTTGGCAACCCATCTCATGACATAGGGGTTTATGTTCAAGCTGGTGAGCTTGTCTATAATTCGAGAATGAGGTATGGTGTCAAAAGCCTTTGTGAGGTCTAGGTAGGCTGTGTGGACCTCCTTTCCCTCGTCTAAAGCCTTGGTAACTGTCTCAAAGAAGTCCACCAGGTTTAGGAGGCATGATCTGCCCTTAATAAAGCCAAACTGGGTAGGCTCCAAGGTGTGGAGGTTCCCAATGTCTCTTTTAATGAGTTCCATGATGATGCGCTCCATAGCTTTGCAGATCAGGCTAGTCAGGCTTATAGGGCGATAGTTCCCGTGGTCTGTTGTGGCTCCACCTTTGTGGAGTGGGATAACTGTTGCTGTGCACTACTCTGTGGGTACATAGCCTGTAGAAAGGCTGAGTTTGAACAGTGTGTTTAGGTGAGGGGTTAGTTCATTTTGGAGCTCTTGTAAGACACAGCCTGGGACACCGTCTGGTCCCATTGAAGCTGTGTTTGTGGCTTTGGACAGGACTGTTTTAACCTGTGTGTCGGTGATTAACAGGGCCCTACATTCTTCTGGTATGGTTATGGACCCTTTAGGGGGTGAGAGGGGGGTGAAGTTTACACTAACCCTGTCTGCCAGAATGTTGGCAATATCAGTCGGTTCAGTGTATTTTGTGCCATTCTGCACTAATTCAGAGCAGATCTGAGATTTTCCACTTAGGTTCTTGACATAGCTAAAGAACGCTTTGTGGTTATCTTTGGAGTCATTGGCAATTTTTCTTTCAAAACTAGCCTTGGATGATTTAATGAGGGATCATAGTTTCTTGTTGATACTGATCAGGAATGTCTTTCCTTCTTGGGATTTTACTCTTTTCTGTACTAGTTTCCTCCTTTTGTTGTATAGCTTGTTTGTGGCAGGGGTCCACCAGAGTGGTTTCCTTTTTTTGGAGGAGTGAGTCTTGGTTTTACTTGGGATAACACAATCCATGAATTCCTGCAGATGCTCATAGAGTGCCTTTGTAAAGGTTTCAGCAGCTTGGACAGCATTGTCCTTTAGCATGGGGGCTGTGAACCTTTCCACCTTGGTCTTAAGTAACGTGAAGTTTGTTTTTGAAAAGTTTTTCATGGTGGTTTCCTTGATTGGGGGTTGGGGTGAAATGTGGATATCCAGAGTGATTAGTCTATGGTTTGATCTAACCAGCGAGGGGTTGACCTCCAGTGTGGAACACCGGTCGCCCATGTTGGTGATGACCAGGTCCAATATGGTGTTCCCTCTGGTGGGGGTGTTGACCAGTTGATCCAGGGCATTCGAGTTTATAAATTCTAGGAAGCATTGATCAAGGGAGTTAGTACTTAAGTAGTTCTCCCAGTTTATGTTTGGGTAATTGAAATCACCCAGTATTAGGTTGTTTGGTAGGACCTTCATATTTCCCAGTGTCTCCAGATATGTGGAATGGGGGTCCTGGGTCATGGTGGGTGATCTGCAGCAAGCCACAATTTGGATTGCAGTTTTTCCCATTGTTAGTTGCACATGGATGATCTCTGATGCATTGTGCTGAGCCACTAACCTGGAGGTGTGGGTATCCTTGATGAATATGGATGCAACCCCGCCTTTTTTGTTTCGGTCCTGGTTCTGTGGCTGAAAGGTATGGTATGAATTATAGTCTAGTAGTGCTGGGGTGCTCTCAGGAGACTTAAACCAGGTTTCTGTTACTGCACAGATGTCGATGTTCTCCATACTGAGGAGTGCCTTGAGTGCTTGCATTTTGAGGTTTAGACTTCTGGCGTTCAGTAGCATTACCCTCAGTTTTTGGTTACTTGTGCTATTTATGGTGGTGGGTTTGTCTTTTGAGCCTTAGTTAAAAAAGGCACTATGGGGGTGGCAAGAGCCTTGGTCAGTATTCAAAAGCCTAAGAGTGACAGGTGCAAGCCATCTCTTGCAAAGCAACGTGGCTTGTCGAGCATGTCATCCCAGGTGGATAGATACTGGATCCCCTTTGAATGACACCAGAAACTTAGCCAATTGTTGAAATTGATCATTTTTTCTTTATACTGTGGCATCATTCTTGGTGAGGGCAGGATGCTACTCAGGGTCAGGGTCATACCGGCCTGGGCTATATGATCAGAGAGCTCTTCCATGTCTCTTTTCATGTAATCCAGGGAGGTACGTCTGTGGTCATTCACACCAACCTGGATAATGACAGAGTCATATTTGTACTTGTTTTGGAATGACCTGAGTGCTTGTGTTATGTGGAAGAGCCTGGTGCCTGACAGGCAGCTAACTGTAACCTTCTCTTTGTCCATCCTAGTTAGTGGGACATCAGTGTGCCTGACTACAGAGTCGCCTATTACTAGTGTGTTGGGTATGTAATTTTGCCTTAAAGGCTGTGATTGCATGGCACACTGATTATGTGAAGTATGTGTTTCAAATGTGTTTCAAGGTTGGTGATGGGGTGTGGAGGTTGCTTGGATGCCTGCTTTGGAGGTCTCTGTTGCTTTTGCGGATTTTTATTTAGAGCCTCTGAGTATGTTTTCATGTATTCATGTGTGTTATTTGCTAGCGTTGGTTTATTAGGTCTATGTGAGACTGGTGGTGTGTTGCAAGTATTACCCTTCTCCTCTTGACTGTCAGTTCCAGTCTTGGGTTGAGAGAGCTTTGCCTCCAGTTTGGCTGTATAATTGCATCTCTTGCATATAGTAGTGTCTGGTGGTAGGAGGAGAGGGTTGCCTGTGTACATGAGGCAGTTGTAACATTGCCTCAAAATGCCCAAATTCAACAGTTGGACTGGAGAGTACACCAGAAACTGCCCTTTGGACATGCCTGAATAGGTAGAGTAAGCTGTTTTTCTGATTGGCTGGTGGGGAAAATAGAGAGCCTTGTCCTTCTGGACAGTATAGGGGGGGGTCTAGTGCTAGGGTTAATTAGTGCTTGCTATGAGGTTTAAGCAAGTGCTTGACTGTGAAATGAATGGTTTGAGTGTGAAAGTTGAAGGTTTGTCTAGTTCCAAGGGAAAAATTGAAGAGTAGACTTCGTGGAGCCGAGAATAGTTTAACTCTAGCTAACTGGCACTGCCCAGTGCGCAAAACCGCACAAATGTGTTTTTTATAGCAGGGAAGTAAAAGAGAGAGAAATTAGCCCAAAATGGCCGATAAACTACTAACTTCTGGGCTGAAACCACTCCTCCAGGGACAGACAGGCTGCTCAAAGCTCCCCTCTCTCACAGGTGAACAGAGAAACTTCCTTCTATCCAAGAAACAAAATGGGCAACACAGAAACTTGCAACACAGCCCTGGTTTCAGCAATAACCAGAAAATTGTACTATACTAGCTCAGAAAGGTGGGAAAAAGTATATATTTTTTTGGGTTTTTTTTTTTGCTTTTTTTTCAGAAAATAGCGCAGATACAATCAAAATTAGCCCAAAATGGCCAATAAACTACTAACTTATGGGCTGAAACCACTCCTCCAGGGACAGATAGACTGCTCAAAGCTCCCCTCTCTCACAGGTGAACAGAGAAACTTCCTTCTATCCAAGTAAGGTATGGGCAACACAGAAACTTGTAACACAGCCCTGGATTCAGCAATAACTTGAAAACTGGAATATACTAGTTCAGAAAGGTGGGAAACAAGTATTTTTTTCAGAAAATAGAGCAGATACAATCAAAACAACACTTTAAATGCACAGAAAAGGCTATCGCACTTTAGTGTGTAGCCTACAGCAGTTAAACAGATTATTTAAACACAAAAATGACTTAATTCACGTGCAGGCAGCAAATAAGTACAATATGTAGCAAAAACAAACTTTTTAAATCACAGATTCACTAAAACAACTGGCATTTTAGGTGGAATTAGTTAAGACAGCAAGAAAAGCAGAAAAATTATATTAATCACTCCAAAGTTTCTCTTTTGTCTCTCTGCTGCTGTAGACCCTGCAGAACACCTGGAAGGCACTTGCTGACAAGTGCAGAAACTGTGCAAATGCATTTTTTATAGCAGAGGAGTGAAAGAGAAAGAAATTAGCCCAAAATGGCCAATAAACTACTAACTTCTAGGCTGGAACCACTCCTCCAGGGACAGATAGGCTGCTAAAAGCTCCCCTCTCTCACATGTGAACAATGAAACTTCCTTCTATCCAAGTAAGGTATGGGCAACACAGAAACGTGTAACACAGCCCTGGATTCAGCAGTGACCTGAAAACTGGACTATACTAGTTCAGAAAGGTGGGAAACAAGTATATATATTTTTTTTTCAGAAAATAAAGCAGATACAATCAACACAACCCTTTCCCCAATTAACCAGTTAAAAAGTTCAAAACATCTGAATCCAAACAGTCTCCCCATTATGATACAAGTGCAAAAGCTTCCTGATTACCTTCATATAGTGCAGAGTTAGCCCTGTGAGCAGTATGGGTATGCAAATGAGGTGTTAAATCATTTGCATTCCTGCTGCATTCCTGCTTAACACAATCTGCACTAAGTGCAAGGAAGGTAAACATGGTGAAAGGAGCTACACAATTTTACCACGTCTTAGCACTGCAAGGATGAACATTAAGAAGTGTTACCTGATAATGGCTTGCAGGTGTCTATGATTAGTCTGACTGCAGGATCAATCAGTGTTTCACTGTCTCCCCTCTTTGATGTGCACTTACTGAGGGTTTGTCAGGGAGAAGAGACTTACCAAAAACTCATAAAGTACATTGTCTGAGTTAGGTGAGCAACATTCCTAACATTCAAATGCCATTTTTAATGACAACAGTTACTGCTTCTTATAAGAGATGCTGTGCATATCCAAGAGAGTACATTAAGCATTGATACAGATATCACATGCAATAAAAATGAAATAGCATTGCTCTTAGGACAGCATAGTTAAGGGAATAAGATACAACAAAGAAATAGAGTAATACACCTCAGTGTTTGCACTATTTGTTTAATATTTTCTGGGTACATGGGTATCCTAACTATTGCCAATATTCCAATCATCCAGGAATTTTACTGACAAACAAGAAAGGTAAACTTTCATAACTTGTTCTGTTGCACTGTGACTAGATACAATGTCATATTATGAGTAAATCTTAACACTTTTTTCCTTGCTAATATATGTCTTCATCTGTGGAAAATAATCTTAAATAATTGTTTTTAGTTTACTTATTTTTATTTAACATTTACTGGGAAAGTCCAGCTTGGAACAAATCAATTTTCAGTAGAGGCCCGGGTAGAAATGCTCCAGATGCATGTCTTTGTAATCTGAGCACCCAGAGAAAACCCACACAAATGCAGGGAGGACATGCAGACTCCAAAAAGAAGGCACCCCAGCCAAGAATCATACTGGAGAACCTCTTGCTGTAAGGCAATAATGCAAACCGCTGCACCACTGTGCCATCCAGTATAATATACTGGCTTGATGTTTCAAACCCATACAGGTACCTGTTGCAAGATAACAAAGATAATTAAACATAAGAAATGTACATTTAAAGTACTTGTTTCAAAATGTGTCTTTTATTCTTAATCATTTGCACACCATTTGTCATTGCACTTTGACTGACAGCTTTTAGTAGCAGTGATCTACAGTTCACTTCCCAAGGTGAAAATTTACAAATTTTATTTATTTATTTATTTATTTCAGTTTGGTGACCAGGGGGTCCACTGGGCTCGAGACCCCATTTTCAGTGGAGGCCCGGGGAGAAAAGCTCCAACATTACATAGTAAAAACATTAGATATTGGACAAAGTTACAATTCATGATGCAGGTACATAAGTCAAGCAAAATACAATTGATATAGAGGGTATAGAAAAAATAGAGACAAACAGGTAAATTGGTAAGGCTTCAACATTACATAGTAGACATTGAGTTTGTGGATTAAGTAACTATTCAAAATTCAGACATGAACTGATACATTGTTAAAGCTACACTTTACACAGTAAGCATTAAGCATTCAAATAAAGTACCCCTCAGGATGCAGATACATAAGATAATCAAGTTATAGTAGCAATTGAGGGTGCAGACACTTTTGAGAACAGAGACATGAAGTGGTGCAAATACTTTGTAGAATAGAGACATGAACTAGTACATTAATAATTTAGCAGATAGGTCATATGTTGCAAGGAAAAAATTCCAGAATTTATATAGAAAATGTGTCTTGTTTGGGTGCCAGAGCAGGTACAAATGAAGGGAGATTTACTTTGGAATGTCATCAATATCCAATTGAGACTGGCATTTTTGCATTTTCCTCAGCACTCTAGACAGTACTGAGTGAAGAAATTCAAGTTATCACACACCTATCTCTGTCACATAATGTGTAAATGTATTGAGCTTAGAGAATCAGTACAGGTGATGCATGATTTGAAAACTGTTCAGAGGTCATTTTACTGTATGAGGTCATAATAAATCTTGACACTCATTTTGGTGTATGAATGTGTTGTGGTGGGCAACTCAAGTAAGGTCAGTATTGACTAAAAGTAGCTGACAGATATGTCATTTGAAATTATGTCAATATTAATTGTGTGGCCTGTCTGAAAATGAAAGTATTTCTGCTGTTCCCTGTCCACCTTTCCATTCCCATGGCATTACCTTAAGTCTTGATATTTGACATAAATGATAGTAATGTTGTAGCAAGGAGATGTGAGAAGGCTGAATGTGTCAGTGTAATGCAGTAGTATCTCCGCTCATTGCTAGATATACACTGTGATTCCTTTCATGTTCCTTCAAATTGTTATCCAAAACAATTTTGTGAATGCTTTTACTAAATATTACCTTCTGCATTTGTGTACCCCTTGGCAGCATGGAATAAATGTTCACGGCTTAAGGAAAAAATTGAAAATTTTAATTTGCCTTACCTTCAGTAGCACAAATACACCTGGAATCAGTTTATTACCCTCTGCTCCCTGGATAACAATGTACATATAGAATGCACCCGACATATGTCCAGTTCTGTGGCACAAGGTGTAAATGAAGAGAATTATGAGAAATAATGCATATAATACATTGTTCAAATTCAGTTAAAAAAATCACACTTCAGTTATTCTCAATATGTATTATTTTTAATCTGCATTTGCATGCTGCATGGTGGCATTCAAGCACAGTTCCCTACCTAAGGGAAAAAAATGAAAACAAAAATAGTTTAGACTGCCTTGGTGTGTTTTTGTCATACCTTTGGGCAATACTGATTGACTAAATTCCACATCTCAGATAACTATCTCTGTGGCACAATATATAATAGAACTAAATTAAGACAAATAAGAGAGGTGATGCAGAGTTTGAATACAATTCATTATTAATTTTACAGATGGTGGTAGGAGTACATATTTACATACATGTGTTTGTATTACTGTGTTGTGTAAAACTGCACTATTCTCAGTATTGTTAACAGCATGTGAGCTGTTGTCTTGTCCACGTTCACATCATTTGCCATTAACTTCAAGTGTGAAAATGTGTTCCATGTCTGATGTTGCAAAGAGATGCAAAAAGGATGAAAGTATCACTTGAATGCACTCCTTGCTCTGGATATTGCTACATATACCTACTGATTAAATGTATTTTACAGTCAGCTGTATTCTCTCATTTATTTTTTCCAGTGCTTTTTGCATTTGGCCTCTGCCCAGTAGCATGCAAACACAGTTCATTGCCTAAGGAAAAAAATGCAAAATTTTGCTTAGGCTGCCTTCTCTAGTGCAAACACACATGGCAATGGTGCATTTTCATCAGCACTCTGGACAAACTGACAGGAGAAATTCAGTCTGTCACTCATCCATGTCTGTGGCACAAGGTGTAAGTGTCTGACATTAGATCAATTACACAGATCATTAATGGTTCAAATTCACCTAATTTCTCACAACATTTTGACTAGGACTGAAAAACTAAAGACAAATGGTAATGTTAAACATGTTTATTGCAAGCAACACCAGTAATTCTTGCATATGTTAACTTTTCTATTTAGCATATATCACTATTGCTTCACATATAACCTCAAGCTAATGTGTACAATTTCCTAAACATGACAATGATGATATTTAATTTAAAGTTTACTTGTATACGTATGATGGGTATAATACTTTTGCTATCATCATCGTGGTTCATCACATATCCTAACTAAATGTTTAGGACAGTTATGACTGTATGTAACATAATCCAGCCTATATTAATCAACTCATACAATGGCATCCATATAAAATATATTTTCAAACAAAAATACTGCCTTTTACATAGGAATACATTCCTAGGCTAATTAAATTCACACACATACAGGTCTCTCTGAAGTATTTCTCCATTCATTCTGAAATTAGTATATCTCTAATTACCATGCTTAAAAGTTAGTTCTCCTTTGACAATTTCAATTAATAAGCCAAGTTCCACTTTTTTGCATGTGTTATCCCATGGGTTCAATTCCCAGCTGGTACAACAAACACTTAACATTGTTTAAGCTCTAGCATCACAATATGTCACAATTCATCCTCTTTATCTATCCAAACTGCAAGGATTAAAAGCCTTGACATTAAACATTACATTGTTGAGCACTGGAACCTGTGGCACTAGGTTGAGCATCACACATGGCAAATCTCAATGCTATGTTTCACACCTTTATTGCTATATGATGTAAGTAGTATCAATGTATCTGCCAAAGAATTCATATGCTTTCAGTTGTACAAATGCAGTTGACAAGGCTGTGCATCTTTGTGCACAACCAGTTACATGTTAGATCTGAATCTGGCACCAACTCAGATATCTATTGTTAGCTTGACTTCTGCAGACATGGATGGTGATGGAGAGAATGGTTTTAAGTTTAGAGCACAATGGTGAGATGTTGAGGAGTCCAGGATTTTTTGTGGTACTCCTCATGAAGTGCTACAGCCATAGACTGCTGCAGAAGGATTGGTCATAGCATAAGGCTGAGGCTTGGAATAGCTTAGCCAAGATTGTTTGCAATGCAGCTAGCATTCCATGCACTAGAGAACAATGTTTCTACCACTATAGTGACCTTAAGAAGCACAACCATAACCTTCTAAGCTGATGGAAGGCTGAATTTAAAATGATGAATACCTCCTAGTTGTGTAAGTACATTGGACCATAACCTGTCTATGATATGTCATTAATAATCTAGCTAGGCAATGCAGTTACTCATTCTGCTTTCATATATATTTCTTTTCTTTTTGTACTTTAGAGCTGCAAAGGAAATGGCTGCAAACTGTGAGGCACACCAGGATAGATGCATGGAGTATGAATGTCTCAGGTCCAAATTCAAGCCAGAAACTATTTTCAGTCCCTCAATCACTTGCATCTTGAGCAGGCATACCTCAACCATGATATGAAGCATGCATGCCTTCCCAGATAACTGTTGCTGCTTGCATTAGGCAATTAGAACACCAGCTTAACTTTGTGTATGTGTTCAAACCCAGGAGCAGTGGTTATTTTTATTACAGGATAGTATTTTTTAAAATATTAACAACAATAATATGTCAGGAACAATTCAAAAATAGTAACTGCAATTATTACATTTGAATGCATATATCCCATCCATCACAGGGAAATACAGGCTGCTCTTTCTTAAATATGAGCAGTGAGATTTCTCTGTTTTATGGCACATGTATGCCTTAACATCATATATGGATGTGTCAAAGGTGTACAATACTAAATTACTGTACTTATTGTTGTAATGCCCAAAAAAGTGTACTGTATAAATAAATGAATGTGACATGCCATAGATCTAATTATCTTTTTATTGTCTCCCCATCTCTATCTCTCACTCTTCTAGTTTTATAGTTTACTAGTATTCTTCTGTTTGCATACCCTGCTGCTGAAAACAAAATGACCAACAGCACAGACAAGGTAGACCAACCACTGCAGTTCAGATCACCATACCTCCACAGATGGCAGGACAGACACCCAGAACATCAGATTCACAACCTGTCAGCATTGCATCCACAATCCCTGCCCTACCTGCTTCACCTTTGTCAGGTAGCTCTGCCCCAGCTGCTGCTGCAGTTGGTATCTTCAGTAAGCAGTACCAGTGGAGGTGGAGATTTTGTCACTTGGCAGGAACTGATAGGGCTGATGGAGGATATCATGGAGAGAGACCATGGTGCACATATTGGCAGACTGGAAAAGTTTGTGCATCAGATTGTTAAAATGATACCACATCCAGCACTGACCCAGGCAGCTGATACAGAAGAAAGTGATGACAACTCTGAGGATGAGGATGAGGACTAGATTCTAACTGTTCTCAGGCTAGATGTGGGTGTGCCTCCTATGTCCCCTACCTATCCCCTATCATGCTGTCCCCCAACCTTTTTTGTCTCTCTCATCACCCCTGTCTGTCTTGTATGCCCTGTATGTCTGTGCATGCTTCCTCATGCATGTCTGTGCATGCTTCCTAACTTGCCCTACCAACCTGACCCTCTCATTCCTAAGCACCTTCCACAACATTCCTCTCTTTCAAAAAAAAAAAACAAATACAAAAAATATGCACCTGTCCCACAAAACAATTTACACCCCACACCTGAGTCTCCAATTTGCCAGTGTTCCATGTTGGAACACTTGATTGGTCCAATTGGCCATACAACATTATTCTGTTGTTGTCACCCATCACTAGTGTAGTGACTTTCCAAAGTCATGAAATTGTGTGTACAATTGCATATTTATGTTGTGAAGAAGTAGATAGCTATGGTGCTCTCCCACCATCATCTTTCAAATTCCTGTAATTCTTTCCCCTGTGTCCTACCTTCTGCTTGTCAACCTCATTTTCACCATTACCCTATTCACCCCTTTTTCACGTTTAATCTGGTCAAAAATACATTCACACACAACGCACATAGTCAAAAATGCCCCATGGAAAAGGCTTCACTTTATGTCCGCAGCATTTGTGAGGAGCTTGGTGCAGCATAACAACTTATTGTAAAAGATGAAAATTTCATTTTTAGCCCCAGTGGTCCAGTTACTTTTCCAGTTACTTTTGGGCAAATGTGCTTAAATCCAGTGCACAATGGGAATATATAGTAAAGACACATTAAAGGCAGTACTGTGATACAGTCACTGTAACAGTTCTAAGGATGATATCTTTAATAAGCTAGGAGCAGCTTTGTTTGTAGACTGAGGTTTTTTTTATAGTGTCATCGGTACAATTACAGCTGTAGGTCAATTTATTTTTTCATGTCATTTAATATTCCTATCATATATTTAATTGCAAACATCTGTATTTCTCTCCACATACAACATTTCATTAACATACAAACTGAATACTGCAACAACACATCATTTACAAAAACATTGCAGCCCCAACATGGAGACTTTTTAAACCAGCCTTATCCTGCTTATATCCTCATGTCTGTTGCATTCTCTTATCACTTATTTCTCCTTGTAGCAAGCACTTTAATGTACAAAGCATGACAGATTAATGATTTAATAAGTAGGAGTGACACACCATACAGATGTTCCTACATGCACCACAATACTTGTTGTATTACTCTCTGCATCTGCCTCTTTCGCTGTCTCTCTGTTCACTCCTTCTGCTTCATTTAGTTCATAGGTTCATAGGTGTGTACTAGGCTAATGGCCCTGGGGCCTTTACAAGCCTAGCCATAGGATTACCCTGGCATAGTGCCACCCGACCTTAGTTCCCAATGCCTCTGTCGAGTAGAGCCACTGGAGTTATCCCCGGGGTGAATTTTCTGTTTCCCATCCACTCATCAAAATTTCTCTTAAAGAGGGTCAGCAAGGTGCTCTGCTCCATAGCATGGGCAGTCTGTGAGTTATGAACCTGTCCCTCCAGAATGTTCTGTTAATTGTGGTAATGAGATTGAGGTCTCTGGAGCATGTGGTGCGGAGGGATTGGGATTTCTTTAGCTGTAGCCTTTCTAACAGAGGTGGGTCAGACATGGCTTTGTAAGTCAAACAGAGATTGCCTCTAAGTAGGTGATATGAGACAGAGAATAGTTGGAGTTTTTTGAGTCTGTCCATATAAGACAAGTGTTTAAGGCCTAGGATCCTCTTTGTGAGGTACTTTTGTGGCCTCTCCAATTGTTGCAGGTGTCTACTGAGGTGCATGCCAAATGGGGCATTGTACTCGATGAGTGGCCTAATGAGGGAAGAGTAGAAGGAGACAATAACCTCTTTCTTCTTGGATGCAAAACCCTTAGTAATGAGATGTGCCACATAGAAGGACTTTCTGACCACAGTGGCAATGTGGTGATCAAAAGAGATGTTGCTGTCAACCTGTGTTCCCAGATCTCTTATAACACCTTCTGTGTTCAGTGGACTATCATCAATGTGGTAATTCATGGGATACCAGTTTTTTTCCCAAAGGTAATGATGACACATTTTTTGGCATTGAGCTTAAAGCCATGGTTCTGACACCAGTCATTGATCATAGTGAGGCCATTCTGTAGGATGTCAACATCACTTGGGTAGTTAATAATAGCTCCCAACTTGCAATCGTCTGCAAACTTTGTCAGCCAGAGTCCCTTCGTGTTGGCCTGGACTTCAGAGAAGTAGATAACAAACAGGAGAGGAGCCAGGACTGAACCCTGTGGGACTCCACAAATTACTAATTGGCAGTCTGACTTTGAGACAGCTACTTTCACACTGTGGGTTCTATCTGTGAGCCAATTTGCAACCCACCTAGTGATATAGGGGTTGATGCCAAGCTTAGGGAGTTTTTCTATGATGCCTGAGTAGGGAATGATATCAAAAGCCTTGGCCAGATCAAGGTAGGCTGTATGAACCACCTTGCCTTCATCGACAGCTCTGGTGACTGACTCAAAGAAGTCGACCAACTTAAGCAGCTTTAATGATTTGCCCTTCATAAAACCAAACTGTGTGGGATCCAGAGTTTGGAGATTCCCTATATCCGTCTTTATTAGGTCCATGATGATGCATTCCATAGCTTTGTATATCAGACTCCTCAAGCTAATGAGGCGATAGTTCCCAGGGTCTGTAGTCGCTCCTTCTTTGTGGAGAAGGATGACTATAGCAGTGCACCATTCGGCATGGAAAAAGCCTGAGGTGAGGCTGTGATTAAACAGGGCTCACAGGTGTGGTGCCAGTTCACTATGTAATTAATGTAGAACACAACCAGGGATATTGTCAGGTTCCATAGAAGCTGTATTCTTGGCCTTGGACAGTGCTGTTTTAACCTGTGCAACAGTAATACTGGGTGCCTGGCAATCTACTGGTTTGT
This sequence comes from Protopterus annectens, assembly GCF_019279795.1. NCBI lineage: Eukaryota > Metazoa > Chordata > Ceratodontiformes > Protopteridae > Protopterus > Protopterus annectens. Next base: position 182,074,547 of record NC_056735.1, read on the forward strand.
GATTGTTCCTTTGGGGGGATAAAGTTGGCACTGAATCTGTCGGCCAGTATACTGGCAATATCTGTTGGCTCGGTATAGGAGGTACCATTATGCAGTAGCTCAGAGCAAATCTGGGTATTGCCATGAGGATTCTTTACATAACTATAGAAGGCCTTGTGGTTGTCTTTACTATGTGCTGCAATTCTGTTTTCCTAACTAGCTTTAGAGGATTTGATGAGGGATCTCAACCTTTTGTTGAGGCAGATAAGGGAGTTTTTTCCAGTCTTGGGACTTCACCTTATTCTGCATTAGTTTTCTCCTTCTGTTGTAGAATTTGTTTATGGCAGGGAACTATCAGCTTGGCTTCCTTTTTTTGGAGGAAGGTGTCTTGGTTCTATTGGGTATGGCGAGATCCATGCATTTGTGTATGTGTTCATACAGTGCATTGGTGTATGATTCTGCATCACACAACTATTCTCCATTTGCATGGGTGCTTTAAAGGTAGCCACCTCTGTTTTTAGGATCCCAAAGTTAGCTTTGGAGAAGTTTTTTTATGGTGGTTACCTTTGCTGGGGGGGGGGTGTGTGGATTTCCAAGGTGATTAGTTTGTGATCGAATCTAACCACTGAGGAGCTGACTATTGGTGTAGAGCAACAGTCACCCATGTTAGTAATGACCAGGTCAAGAATGTTGCTACCTCTAGTAGGGGTAAGAATGAGCTGGTCCAGGGCATTGGAATTAATGAACTCCAGGAAACGTTGGGCAAGTGTATTGGTACATGAGTAGTTTACCCAGTTAATGGAGAGATAGTTGAAGTCACCTAGTAAGAGAGTGTTAAGTTGGACCCTAATATTCTCCAGGGTGCTTAGGAACGTGGAGTGCAAGTCTTGGGACATGGTTGGGGACCTATAGCAGGCTATGACTTGAATTTCTGTCTTACCCAATGTTAGCTGCACCTGAAGTATCTCTGATGCATTATGTTGGGCTACCAGTCTGGAGGTGTGTGCATCCTTTATGAATATGGAAACACCACCACATTTGGAGCTTCGGTCCAAGTTTTGGGGCTGAAAGGTGTGGAATGAGTTATAGCCTGGTAGTGCAGGGGTGCTTTCTGCTGCCTTGAACCAGGTCTCTGTTACAGCACAAATGTTGATGTTCTCCATTTTAACGAGTGCCATGAGTGAATGCATTTTGAGATTTAGACTTCTAGCGTTGAGCAACATGGCCCTCAGTTTGCATTTGTTTGTAGCTGTTACAGTGGTAATTTGGATTTGGAACACCACCTAAAAAAGGCACTAAAGGGGTGGCAAGAGCCTTGGCCAGCATCTGGAAGCCCAGGGGTGACAGATGCAGGCCATCTCTGGCAAAGCATCGAGGTCTGTCAGTCATGTCATCCCAGGCAGATAGATACTGGATCCCCTTAGAATAACACCAGAAACTTAGCCAATTGTTGAAATCAATCATTTTCTGCTAGTACTGTGGCATAATTCTGGGTGATGATAGGATACTGCTCAGGGCTAGGGTCATACCCGCCTGGGCTACATAATCCAAGAGCTCCTCCATGTCTCTTTTCATGTAGTCCAGGGAGGTACATCTCAGGTCATTCACATCCACATGTACAATGACAAGAGTCATATTTGTACCTGTTGCTGAGCGACCTGAGTGCATGCGTTATGTGTTGGATCTTGGCACCTGACAGGCAGCTGACTGTTACTTTCTCCTTATTCAACCTAGTGAGTGGGACATCACTGTGCCTCATTATCGAGTCACCTATGACTAGTGTGTTGGGCATGCCTTTTTGCCTTAGGGGCTTTGGTTGAGTGGCACACTGTTTAGGAGAGTTATGTGTCTCGTGATTAGTGTTGTGTTGTGGTGGTCGAGTGCGCTTCTGCCTTGGAGGTCTCTGTTGCTTGTGTATATTTTTATTGAGAGCCACCGTGAAGGTGGGTGTGTGGTTTGTGTTTTTATGTGAAGGTAATGCTGGTGTGTGTTCTGGAGGGCTATGTGTTCCATGTGATATGGTGCAAGTGTTGACCTTCTCCTCTTGAGCAGTATTCTGGTCTTGGCTGGAGAGTGCATGGATTCCAATTTGGATATATAAGTGCATCTCTCACAAGTCTGAGTGTTGGAAGGTAGGAGGAGAGAGTTGTCGGTGTACATGAGGTAGTTGCTACATTGCCTCAGGATGTCCAAGTTCACCAGGTTAATAGGATAAAGCACAGGGAACTGACCATTAGGCATGCCTGGAGGTGTGGGCATTGATAATAACTACTAGATCTGTTTCCTTGTAGAACATTTAGTGCTAGTAGTAGTTGTGTGCTACAATAATTGCTACAAGAAGTCTGGTAAAGTGCTAGACTAATAAGCTAGTATAAGTGCAGGAGAGGAGAGAACTAGTAGATCTAAGGGAAATATTAAAGAGCAGACTCTGGCACCACTCAGAAGCTTTCAAACAGTCCTGGATACAGCAAGTCTGTATCTGGACTAGACTAGTTACAGTAAAGGTGGGAAACAAGAGCAAATGCAGGCTTTTAAACCAGAAAGTTGAGAGAGATGGAAAACTATCCAAACAGCCAATAAACTACAATTTCTGGGCCAGGAACTACTCCTCTTGTAGTAGATCGGCTACCTAGCGCTTACCAATCCCACTGATAAGCTAGAAGGCTTCCCTCCAACACAGAAAGGCTTGGGAGGCTCAGAAGCTTACAAGCAGTCCTGGATACAGTAAATCTATATCTGGACTAGATTAATTACAGGAAATGGGGGGGAACAAGTGCAAATGTGGGCTTTTAAATCAGAAAGTTGAGAGAGATGGAAAAACTGCCCAAACAGTCAATAAATGCAATTTCTGGGCCACTCCTTGTGTGGTAGATAGGCTACCTAGTGCTTACCACTCCCACTGATAAGCTAGAAGGCGTCCTTCCAACACATAAAGGCTTGGGGGGGCTCAGGAGCTTACATACAGTCCTGGATACAGCAAATTTGTATCTGGACTAGACTAGTTACAGGAAAAGGGGGGAAACAAGTGTAAATGCTGGCTTTTAAATCAGGAAGTTGAGAGAGATGCAAAAACTGCCCAAACAGCCAATAACTACAATTTCTGGGCCCAGTGCTTCAGTTTTGTTATTTAAATGCTGTGCAGTAGTAATTCCTTGGTATTATGATGAGATAATGCTCAGATGTATAGAAATATTTTTGATTTCTATCAAGGGTTCTAATCCAGCCATTAGCTAATTTTTACTGACTGTTTTTGATGTAATACACCACACCACAATACCAGTCTCACATAACTCAACCACACCACTGAATCAAACACATAAACACACTAAGACATACTCGGAGGCTCTGAGTAAAAATGTACCTAAACAGCAGAGGCCTCCAAAGCAGACACCCAAGCAACTGCAAACTCAATACACCACACAAACAACACATAAACAACAAAATCAGTGTGCAAAGCAGTCACTGCCCTTAAGGCCAAATATAACACCAAACATACTTGTCATAGGTGACTCCATAGTCAGACACACTGCACCAGACTGAGTAAGGAGAAGGTCACAGTAAGCTGCCTGTCGGGCGCTAGAATCCGCCACATAACGCAAGCACTCAGGTCTCTCAACAGCAGGTACAAGTGCGACTCAGTCATTGTCCACGCTGGTGTCAACGACCTGAGATGTACCTCCTTGGACTACATGAAAAGAGACATTGAGGAGCTCTCTGATTATGTAGCCCAGGCAGGTATGACCCTGACCTTGAGCAGTATCCTGCCTTCACCTAGAATGATGCCACAATACAGTGATAAGATGATCAGCTTTAATAATTGGCTTAAATTCTGGTGTCATTCAAAGGGGATCCAATGTCTGTCTGCCTGGGATGACATGCTGGACAAGCCACGCTACCTGTCACCCTAAGCTTCTGGATATTGGCAAAGGCTCTTGCCACCCCATAGTGCCTTTTTAGGCAAGGCTCAAATTCTAAACCTACCACCCTAGAACACAAAAAGTAAAACTAAGGGTAATGCTGCTCAATGCCAGAAGTCTCAATCTCAAGATGCGGCCCTTCTCAGTATGGAGAACATCGATGTCTGTGCTGTGACAGAAACCTGGTTCAAGGCTCCTGAGAGCACCCCAGCACTATCAGGTTTCACCTCCTATCATGCGTTCGGCCCCAAAATCTGGACAACACCAAGAAAGGAGGTGTCCATATTCATAAAGGACACCCACACCTCAAGGTTGGTGGCAGATGCATCGAGACCATCCAGGTGCAATTAACCATAGGCAAGACTGCTCTGCAATTTATAGCATGTTACAGGCCACCCTCTCAAACTCAGGAACCTCACATGGCCTTCCTGAAAACATTGGAGGGATAAATGTATCTCCAAACACCATCATACTAGGTGACTTCAACTACCCTAATATAGACTGGGAACACTACTCAAGCCCAACCACTCTAGCCCAAAGGTTCCTGGAGTTCATAAACTCAAATGCCATGGAACAACTAGTCACCATCCCCACAAGAGGAGAAAACATACTTGATCTCATCATCACGAACATGGGATCAAAATGTTCAACACCCTCACTGGTGAGATCAGATCATAAACTAATCTCGCTGGAGGTCCTCATCCCCCCACCTGAAATAAAAAGACCACAGTGAAAAACTTTTCAAAAGCCGACTTCACACTTCTAAAAACTAGTGTGGTCTCCTTTAAGGCCCTGAGCCAGGGTAAACATTACTCAAACCGCTGAATCACTTACAAATGCCTTCTACCAGCACCTACAGGACTGCATGGATCAGGCAATCCCAAACAAAACTAAGACTCTTTGTACCAAAGGCAAGCGTCCAGTCTGGTGGACCCCAGCCATAAACAAGCTCTACAACAAAAGGAGGAAGCTACTACAAGATAGAGCAAAATCCTGGAAAGGTAAGACACCTTTGATCATTATAAGTAAAAACTAAGAGCTCTCATAAAATCATCCAAGGCAAATTTTGAGAGAAAAATCGCCAAGGACTCAAAAGACAATCATAAGGCCTTCTTTAGCTATGTTAGAAACCTAGGAGGAAACTCCCAGATATGCTCAGAATTAGTTCAAAATGATGTGAAGATTACTGAACCTACACACATTGCCAACATACTGGCTGACAGGTTCAGTGCAAACCTCTCCCCCTCCCCAAAGGAGAGATATCTATACCAGAGGATTGTAGCCCCCAAACATCTCCACAGGTGAGAACTGCTCTCTCCAAAGCCAAAAACACAGCATCCATGGGACCAGATGGTGTCCCCGGCTGTGTGCTCCACGAACTCAATGAGGAATTAAACCCGCAGTTAGGACAGCTGTTTAATCTTAGCCTCACCTCAGGATACATACCCAAGGAGTGGCGGCGACTGTGGTCCCACTTCACAAGGCGGTGCCTCCACCGACCCTGGAAATTACCATCCCATTAGCTTGACAAGCCTTATCTGCAAAGCCATGGAGAGGATCATAATGGAACTCATAAATAAAGACATAGGGAACTTGCAGACTTTGGATCCAACCCAGTTTGGCTTTGTCAAAGGCAGATCATGCCTTTTAAACTTGGTTGACTTTTTCGAGACAGTCACCAAGGCCATTGATGAGGGAAAGGCAGTCCATACAGCCTACCTTGACCTGGCAAAGGCCTTCGACACAATACCCCACTCAGGTATCATCGAAAAACTCATCAGCTTGAATGTAAACCCATACATCACAAGATGGGTTGCAAACTGGCTAAGTGACAGAACCCACAGGGTCAGAGTTGCTGGAGCCATGTCAGACTCAAAGCCTGTCACAAGTGGTGTCCCACAGGGCTCAGTCCTGGGTCCACTCTTGTTTGGCATATACTTTTCTGAAGTAGAAGCAAACGCAGGAGGGTTATGGCTGACAAAGTTTGCAGATGACTGCAAACTAAACACATCTGACACAGATATCCTTCAGAAGGGCCTCACAGAAATGGATAACTGGTGCCAGAGCCATGGCCTAAAGTTAAATGCCAAGAAATGCATAGTCATACCCTTAAACAAGGTTACTACCATATAGGTGGCAATCCACTGAGCACAGAAGAAGTTATTAGGGATCTGGGGACCCAGGTTGACAGTAGCCTTCGTTTGACACTCATGTTGCTAAAGTAGTTAGGAAAACCTTCTACATTGCCCACCTGATCATGAAGGGATTCACATCTAGATCAAGGGAGGTCATCGTCCCCTGTACTCATCACTCATTAGACCTATGATTGAGTACAATGCCCCATTCGGAATGTATCTGAGCCGACACCTGCAGCAGCTGGAAAGGCCCCAAAGTTCCTCACCAAAAGGATAAAGGGTCTCAAAAATATGTCTTATGCTGCCCGACTGAAAGAACTCCAGCTCTATTCAGTCTCATACCGCTTGCTCAGAGGTGACCTGTGCTTGACATATAACGCCATGTCAAACACTGATTTGATGAATATGCTTCACCTCAAAAATCTAGATCCCTCAGAACCACAAGGGCGGAGACTTAAACCTTGACACGGTTATTAATAGAACGTGCTGGAGGGACAGATTCATCACCCAGAGACTCCCTATGCTGTGGAACAAAATCCCGGTACATGTGAGGCAGAGCACCTCGCTGGCCTTGTTCAAGAGGAATCTTGACCAATGGATGGGAGATCGCAGATATACCCCAGGGATTACTTCAGTGTCACTGCTTGACAGAGGCACAGCAAAATAATAGGCATAGTTTTATTCAAACTAAAGGGGTGGCGAAAGCCAAATAACTATGGGCTAGGCTTATAAATGCCCTTGGGCAGATAGCCTAGTATGAACCTATGAACCTATGAACCTAATATTTTATGTGCACCACTTGGCTTCATATTGATATGTGTCACCATTATCCTTCTTCTTTCATAAGCTACTTTGCCCTGCCTCCATTTACCCTGTCAATGTATCTTCTCCCTTCTGTATCACTGTTCTTCCCCCTTAGAATTTGTGCAATTTCTGGCTCCAGGCAACAAATGCAAGTAAGGTTAAATGGAAGTACACAGCTTATGTCAATAAATACTATCATATATACAATATCTCACAGCTGTAGTACAACTTCTTGTGATGTGTGACATTGATACCGTGCTTTGTACATTGTGTAACTACATAGGCAGAATGTTTGAGACCATCTGTGAGTGTATCGTTCTCATACTGTGTAAACTACTCTTCAAATACATAAATGATGCATAACTGTACAGTGTTATTGTACCCTTTGACCACTTTTTAGCATAAGCATCCAGCTAATGGACAATGTTAATATCCATTCAGCTGTGTACTGTCACAGTTTCACTGCAATATGCTGTGTGGTGCTTGTGATTCAAGCACTAAACTGTAGTCTGTGATTTTAGGTAATCCAGCCATTACTGCTCAGACTACATTGTTTAAATTTTATTCTGACTGTACATGTCAGTAACACTGTTGTCAAACACATCTACTTTGTACACTTATAGATGATGATTCCTCTTAAAAAAGCTATGATATTTTCACACATAGCAATGCTTTTATTCATAGTAATGATGTTATGTGATTATATTTTCCTTACATAACATATGTAGTAAACATTGCCCTATGGCATGAGGGAATAAGGCATCATTCTGTATTTTATTGCCTTAGCATAGCACTAAACATGCAAGTCCCTTGCAGCAATAACATGATATAATGCCTTGAAATACTGACATATCTCACAATTGTTGTGACACTTCTTCATTGGTACAGAAATTGTTGCTGATGACACATACATATAGTATGGTGTAATAAATGATCACACTTGTATTAAGATTTCCACTGGGGTGCTTGTGTTTCATTCACATGCCATTAGTTGGGAGAGTTATATCACCTGCTGTTCAATTCCTGAAAAGGGCAACATAACATGAATCTGCTAATATTACACAAACACCATTGTATCTAGTTATTTGTATTAATTTTTATGTTGGACAATGGTATATAATCAGAGTTTGTGATTGCATGGCAATGAAAATGTTATTCAGAGCATATCATACTGTGAGTGCTCCTGTGGCACATGCATTGAATAATAGCTTATATAGCATACCTGCACAGATCAACTGTGGTTTGGTTCCTAGACAATGTGTGTACTGTGTGATAAAAACACCATTGTGTGGTCAGTAACATGTGTAACTCCTTTTCTACATTTTGACTAAATCAGATTGTTCAAATCATATTCATAACTCATTTCTTGCTGCACATATTGATTTCAGTTATTTGTGACAGCCTTTAGTGCTATTTCCTGTGACACATGCAGTCAATACAGAGGTCTGTAGCGAACTTAGTATGATAGACTGGTATATGAATCTGATAACATCTGTTTGTCAGGCAGTAGTAGCTTACACATAGACAACTGTTATGGCACATTCAGAGGGCAACTTTTTTCTGGCTATTGTCCTACAAGGTAGGGCATCCATACTCTTTACGATAGGAAAGTGCTGTAAGCCCTTAAAGGCTGTTCTTCATGACACAACTGATATGCTTATTTCTGTGGTGTCTGATTGCATACATATATTCCCTGCATACATATCTCATATGCAATAACCGCAGTCTATGTATTCATCTCATAATGTATCTTCTGTCCTAGCTAACTGTTATCTCAACTCAGCAATTTATTAACATGTATATCACACTGACTCCTTTTTGTTAAACTGCAGCTTTATATCCCTCTCAAAAACTTTGTGAGCATGTCCATTTTTAAATATGTGCATAAGACATGTGTTGTCATGGACTTTAATTATCATTACATCAATATGGCATGATTTATGTTAGACATGTTTCTTTGACATTTCTTTCAGCACATTTGCCTGTAGTATATGACTACACTTTACCAATTTCCCAGTCTGTCTTAATTACTTATGCAGTACGACCAACATTATGTATGTACAATTCCATAATGTCCTTTCCCCTCCTTCAGAATTATTTTGCTGTGCTTGCCCTTAATATTTCTGGGCTACAGCATGCGCTTGTATATTAGGTTTTCCTATAGACAAGCTATTTTGTTTACATTATGTGCTCATGCTTGCAAGCACCTTTCCATGGCCACAAACAGTATTGGTGGCCATGTAAAGGTGCTTGCAGATGTGTAGGAATGATGAAGAGCATGTACATGTGATTAGTGCTGCTGCTCATTGTGCTAACACACTTAAATTGTGTAGGCTTAGCAGAAAGCCTATGAAATTGTTAATGAATTCCAGGAAAAAAATGGAGTAAAGATGGAAGATCAGGCTGGATTCCCACCATTAAAAGTGTGCTTGCACTGAGTAAACGAAACCATACATCACACAGCTAAAACACCTGTACTGTTTATCCCAGGATTTGGACATAAATTGTCAACTGATCACTTGAAGAACAGTACAACAAAACTTAGGTAGTTTAACAATGTGTCCACATGATTTTGGTCCACCTCTTCTATTTCTTTATGGACACTGGCACCTCATGTGTGCTCACACAACCTGCATTAGTGATTTAGTTGCTGACCAGATATTACAAACTCCATTCAATTTATTAGACAATGAAGTAGAAAAACTATGAACACCAACACCTAATGCTTCATCAGCACAACCAGAAACCTGCCCTTTCCACCCTGCCTAAATCCAACCACCACTGCAAGCAACAATATTCTAAGCTTCAGGTCCAGCATATTGTTCCAAAGGTAAAATGGATTGTTCATTCATAAATTTCCTTAAGTTCCCATTTAAGGGATTAGATAAAGTACATACTGTCCTCTTGTCTTCCCATTTTCAGCAGTCAGAATTCCCTCCACCATGTTGCCTGTTCACATAGGAAGTTCTACCCACAGAAAGTTGGGAGCTGGATGAAGTGCCACAAAAGTGAGTGACACATAGAACCATCAGGTTGCAGGTCACTTAGGACTAACAGGATGGAGAGGGATGGAACTGAAGCAGAAATCTATGTAATGAAAGGCAACAAATGTAAGGTAATGAAGAAGAAGAGCACCAGCCCACTAATGGGTGATGGAGAAGAGCCTACAGGAAGGAGTCTGGCACCTAAAGTACAGAAAGGGTGAAAGGTTGATGGCTTGATTTAATGTATTACCCACCAGATACATTGTCAGGGGGATGAAGCGAGACATGGGACGGAATAAAAGAGTGGGGAGAGAAAAGATGGTTACACTGATGAAGATTCTGAATCTGCCAGTAGCACATGGGATGCTAAGCTCCAGAGTAGAGGGAGTAGAAAATGAATGACTTATTTGACCATGAATGGTTCAGTCTATGATGGAACTAGAAAAGGAAAAAAATCTGAGTGCAATTGTAAAGAAAGTGAAGGTTGCCAGTGATGTCCAAATGATGGAGATGTTTACTAACTGTGATTATCTCTCTGTCATTTAGAGTATAGTGAAATACAAAGAATCCATATACAAAGATTATGTGAGGCTATATGAGATGGATTATGTTAATCTAGGGAGATCATGGGTGAGTTAGTGGCAAACTGAAAGAGTGAGAAATCTGTGCAAATGAGTCAGAATACGCATAAAGGTTTGGGGAAGAGGCAAAAAAAGACTGTGAGTCTAGTGATTAAGGAAAAGACAGGGCACTCGAGAATTCAAACAGTGGAAGGGGAGCTGAAGACGGCACAGTACAAGGTGGCAAACAGAAGGGTAATGATGGACACAAATGCAATAAAGGAACAATTCAAAAGTGAAGTGACAAAAAGGGAAACCAAAAAGAACAAAATCTTTTTTACAAATACAGACTGGATGAAGGGACAGATTTGGCTAGGTTGTTAAAAGAATGAGGGAGATAATAACGGAAAAGAAAAAATAAAGGGCTACAACATTTTGGGTGATGTTTGGCAGAAAAAGGAAATCCTTTATGAGAGAATGGCATGCAGCAGTAAAAGACAGTTATGGCATTTGCTGCCTAAGGGGGGAACATAGAGAGCACATAAGCCACCTCTGATAACCATCATGAATCTGGCCAGTGTGTTGGAATTGTTTCTGACAAAGTTCTTCAACTGATCACAAAAGCCAATGCAGAAGTATCTGAGCACAGGAAGATGGCAAATTTGTTTCCCTTTTAGAGGCAAAGAGCAGGAAAATCTGAAATTCCAGGCCTGTTACCCTAACAGCATTGACAGGGAAGGTAAATGAGAGAGTTCTGAAGGAAGTCTGGTAGCTTTGCTAAAGGCCACAAATTTGCAAGATAATAATCAACCTGATCTATTTTATGACTTGGTCAAAGAAGACCTTGAGAAAGAATATCAGTTGAAATGGTCAACGTGGACTTCATAAATGCCTTTGATCCTGTCTGTCACAGGCAGCTGCTATGAAAACAGCACTATCTGGAGCTTGAAACAAAACTGTGGAATTAAAATAAGGCATGGTTGAAGGGTAAAGCACAGATGACTGAGGTGAGAGGGATGATGTCACAAATAAAGGAACTGACCTGTGATGTACAACAGAGTCAGTCCTGTGTGCAGTATTATTTCCTCCTTCTGCTCATTTCAGATATATATGAGGGAAAAGAGAATATTATCATACGTTCATAGGTATTTGCAAGGTTATCGACCACAAGGACCTTTTTAAGCCTAGCCATGCATTGCAAATCTCTGACAAGTTCTGGTACCCTTTGTGACATCCCACCTCTGGACCAGTAATCAAGGAGTCTCAGTCCTCACCACTGGCACCTATGCAGAATGCTCACTGAGAGTATAACAGGTATACACCCAGTATTTCAATATGCAGCTCTCTGTATCACGTACAATCAAGCACACTTTCTTTTAAGAGCCCATGGGGAACACAGTCAATCCGGGGCTGGTTTCTCCTTCTTTCTCCAGATCCCCAGTAAGACTGTCAACTGGCACAGCTATAGAGTTGAGATCACAGCTGAGTGTCCAGGAAAGACCTCCAGCACCCTCTCTGTCCAACCAGTGCTTCATGTCCCTGCCCAAGTAGGTGGCACACACACTCTTCGATATTTGATTTACACACACACACACACACACACACACACACACACACACACACACACACACACACACACACCTGGGAAAGGCTGGCAGAGGTTTACTAGGTATGACCCCTTCTGCCCGGTTTTTAAGATTATAAGGTAGTTACCACTGCCACCAGACATTCCTGTCAGCTACCTTAAGGCCCTTACAAGGGTACCCAATATTAATACAAATGGTAGTTTGACCAAGAGCAAGGCTATTAGGAGTGGCCCACACATTGTCACCAAATAAAAATGCAAATCTTCTCAATATTTAAATATCTCTACAATGATCAGCTACAATGAAAAATTTAAAATATATTTAATAATAAATAATAAAAGAACAAGACAATACTAAATATCTATTCACCATGACATCAGGGTTCAAAATCACAGGAAATAGTTAAAATATCATTGAAGGATAGCTGCAGACAAATAAAGAAAAAACAATATCTAAACTAAGCTTCACTATATTCCTGACTGAATCTAAGACAATCACTATTCCCTACCTACTTAATAGAGCAAGGCAGATGATGTGGTGAATGGTCCTTTTTGTTGTCAGGCCCAAGACAGAATACAGAATGCTCTGTCTCACTAAGAGACTTCTCAAAATAATATCTAAAATATTACCTCTGGGATAGCTTGCAGAATGACATCACTTCTGGTAATCTGACATCTAGTTCCCATGCAACCCCCCACTGCTGAAAGCTGGCAGGATTTAGCACCTACCTGTAAAAATACACAAACAAGGGCTTTTGCTCATATCTGTGGCAGGTACTGGAAGTCATAAAACAATTGCATACCTCCACACTTCCAGAGTAGCAATTAGTTCATCCCAAAGACAATACAGAAATCCTCTTAATATAGACTTTGTGTCTCTGGCTGAATTGGAACCTATGAGATAGCATCTTTATGGCCTAGCCCATAAAGTAATTTAATTTCAGATATATTTTAAAGTTTGCTGGACTGAAGTTAACATTCTGTCTTCCAGTTTCTTCTATTAAAACATATACACTTAAACAGTTGCAATAGTCCATGTACATTTCTGTTCTTTCCAGTAGGGTACACTGTGGATGCATTTCGAACACAAGCACTTTACAAATGCCATTTCAACACAAATGTATGTACAAATCAGTTTGATATAGACATGACCTACAGTTCTAATAAAGTTGTAACACAAGCATCTTGTATAAATCAGTTTGATATTCACAAATGACATATAATTATTTACAAAATTCCAGCTATCTGTGCTGTCAGTACCTCCTATCATCACACCCTTGACAAGTGTAAGCAAGGGCTTGGAAGGTGAAGAATTTACAAGCAGGCAGATGGGAGGTGAATAATTTACAGGCTGCCTGTGTCCATTAGACACATAGGTGCCAAATCAGGAATGAATTTCCTGCTCCCAACCCAATTGTCCAAGTTACACTTGAATTGAGTTACAGAGGAACTCTATTTCACATTGATGGGGAGCCTGTTCCAGAGAAGAGTTAGTGTCTGGGATACATATCTGTCTGTCCAGAAGGTCCTATCTATATCACAGGCAAGGTTTAAGTCATTAGAATGGGTAATTCTGGTGCTGTTTGTTTTTTGGATATGCAGGAGATCCACCAGACTGGGGTCTGACAATGCCTTTTATGCCAGACATAGATCTCCCCTCAACACCCTATATGAGACAGAATACAGGGATAGGGTCCCTGTGGTGGCTGTTCATGGTCTTTACATTTGTTCCTTAGACACTTCCATGATCTATGATCATGCAATGCACTTGTCTTTGTCATTACTGATGCACATGCATATTCTGCATCTGTGAGGCATATGTCATATGGCTGCTGTGAGACATGACAGATGTAGACTGGCAGCAAGCATGATCATTTATAAGTTCATGGGTTCATAGGAGGTTACTGGCTAATGGTCCTAGGGGTCTTTACAAGCCTAGCTGTGTAAAACATCTGTGCATCCTAATTGACCATAGTTAGATGGTCATTGTTAGCACAGCAATTCTAAGATCAGCACTGACTGGCCCTGTCCATGAGGGACATAGGTGCCACCCCTGGGGTGAATTTATTGTCACCTATCCAATTGTCAAGGTTGCACATAAATAAGGTCATTAAGGAGCTGAGGAGTTCTGCTTCATGTGAAGTGGGAGCTTATTCCAGAGGAGTGTCAATCTCTGGCTGATATATCTGTCTCTCTAACATGTCTTGTTAATGTCATCGGCTAGGCTGAGATCCCTGGAATGAGTGATTCTTGTCCCATTTGATGTGCAGCATTTCCATTAGGGGAGAGTCAGAGGTTCTATAGGCCAGGCACTGGTTGCCTCTCAGCAGCCTGAATGATACAGAGTACAGTGACAGGCTTTTCAGTCTTTTCATATAAGTCACATTTTGGAGGCCCTGGATTCTCTTGGCTAGAAACCTCTGTGGTCTCTCCAGTTGCTGCAAGTGTCTGGTGAGAATCATACAGAAGGGAGCATTGTACTCAATTAGTAGTCTGATAAGGGCTCAGTATAGCAGAGTTATAACCTCCTTAGTCTCGGATGCTGTGGTGATGTGAGGTATTGCCAGCTATGCCAGGAGAAGTAGGGCAGTGGATGTGCAAGATATGCCAGTATAGGTAGCTGCAGTTTTGTAAAGAATTATATGTCATTTGTATATCAAATTGATTTGTAAAACTGCTTGCGTTAAAAAATGTGCCAACAGTGGGTCCTGCTGCACAGAAAATAAATACACCTGTATGTCAGACTGTATTGTAACTGTTGAAATTAATATATTGTAACAGATGTCTTGGAAGAGAAGAGGTTAATCTCACTCTAACTAACTTTGAAAAATAGTCTGAAATTAAATTACCTGGTTTAGGCCATAAAGATTGTAACTTACAGTTTTGATTGCAGCCAGAGACAAAATATCTGTGCAATCCAGAGCTAGGAATCTTACTATATTGTCCTTATGGATGAATTAACTGCTACCCTGGAAGGGTGGAAGCTTATGAAATTGTTTCATAGCTTCCAAATGCAATAACACATCTTAGCAAAGCTCTAGGTATGTGTATTATGACACATATGTGCTAGATTCTGTTTCAGTTTCTAGTTAAGGGGTAGTGTGAGAACCAGAAATCAGATGACCAAATGTATTTGATGTCATTCTATAAACCAGCACTAAAATGATGTTTTAACCCTAGATGAGATAAAGTCTCAAAGCAGTCTGTTTGTGAAACCTGACAAAGAAGGAGCACTCACCCACATAATCTTGTCTTGCTCTAGTAAGTGATCTGGGGGACAGTAATTCTTTAGATCAGTCAAGAAAATATAGTGAGATTAGTTAAGTATTGTTTTTCTGCATCTGTGTGAACCCTTCCATCTGTGTTATTTTTAATATTTCCTGTGAATGAAACTCTGGTGCTTATTGTAAATAGATATTTAGTATTTTGATGTTATTTTATTATTTATTACTAAGTATATTTAAACGTTTCATTGTGGCTGGTCTTTTAGAGAATATTTTAACTTTTGAGAGTACTTATATTTATTTGGTGACACTGTGACCACTCCTGAAAGCCTTGCTGCATTGGTCAAACACTATCATCTGTATTGGTATTAATTTTACTCAGCATAACTGGGTACCCTTGTAAGAGCCTTAGAGTAGTTGGCTTTAGAGTGTTCTGGTGGCAGTATCTACCTTATAGTCTGGGCAGAGGGAGTATAGCTAGTAAATCTGTGCCAGCCTTTCCCAGGTGTGTGTGTGTGAAAATCAAATCTCAAAGAGTGAGTGTGTGTCAACTAATTGGATCAGGGACATAGAGCACTGATTTACCAGAGAGAGTGGTGGAGGACTTGGCTTGGACCACTTGGTCAAGGACTCAACTCTACAGCTGTATTAGTGGGGACTCTTATTTGGGGTCTGGTGAGAGAGAGAGGGAAATCCAGCCCCAGAACTGAGTGTTTTTTGTGTGCTCTTAAGGGAAATTGTGCTTGGTGCAGTCAGCTGCATCTGGAAATACTGTATGCATTTATTTTTATTCCAAATGAACATTCCTCACCAGTGTCAGTGGTGAGGACTGTGGGTCCTTGATTACTGGCCCAGAGGAGGGATGTCACAGATGCGATGCCCTTATTTATGAGGCGCACAATGTAGAAGGCTTTCTGTACTTGATGACTGAAGTTTAGATTGCTATCAACCAGTGTTCCCAAGTTTTGCACAACTAGGTTTGAGCTTAGAGGGGTGCTATCCAAATCATAATTAGCAGGGGCTACTTTGTTACCAAAGGAGACAATGAGGCATATTTTGCATTTAGTTTTCATCCATGACTTTGGTACAAATCATCTGTCTGTGTCTGCCCCTTCTGTAAAATGTTTACATCATTGGGGGACTCAATGATTGCACCCAGTCTGCAAACCTGGTAAGCCACAGGCCATCTACTTTCACTTGGACCTCAAAGAAATAGATTCCAAACAGTAGTGTGCCCAACACAGATCCTTGTGGTACCCCAATAGTAACTGGTTTACTGCGGAGGTGGACTCCCCAACTTTGACAGTATGCATTCTGTCAGTGAGCCATTTGGTTACCCATCTAGTGATGTATGGGATGATCCTCAGTTGAAAGAGATTCTCAATGATTCCTGAGTGGAGAGTTTTGTCAAAATCCTTGGCTAAATCAAGATAGGTAGCATGTACTGCTTTGCCCTCATCCAAGGCTTTAATGACATTCTCAAAGAAGTCCACCAGGTTTAATAAGCAAGATCTACCCTTGACAAAACCAGACTGGTTTGGGTCAAGAGTTTGAAGGTCACATGTGTCCTTATTTATAAGTTTTCTGCACTCTTCCGGAACAAAGCCGGTACTCAGGCTATGGTTAAAGATAGTGCCAAGTGGTTCCACTAGGTCTTGTTTTAGATTGTTTAGTAAGCAGCCTGGGATGTTAAATAGTCCCACAGAGGCCACGTTTTTGGGCTTGGAGGGTACTTGTAATACCTGTTATTTGGAGATATTGGTAGAGGACTGGTGTCAGGAATGCTTTGGGGTATGGCTGGTGTTGACCGGGGGGGATGAAGTTATTGCCAAATCAGTCAGCTAGCAGGCTGGCAATTTCCTCAGGTTCAATGTGAGTGGTACCATTCACTATAAGTTCAGCACACAGCTAGGCAATTCCTTTTAGGCTTCCGATGTAGCTAAAGAATGCCTTATGGTTGTCTTTAGCTAGGGAAGCTAATTTATTCTCATAACTAGCATTTGAGGACTTTACAAGATATTTGATTTGCTTGTTCAAGGTGTGGAAGGTATTCTTCCTCTGTTGAGTAAGTTCCCTTTTGTTCTTAGATATCAGTTTCTTTCCTTTGTTATATAACTTATTTATACTTACCTTCCACCAGGGTGGCTTGTTTTTTCGAGAGGACCTGGTTTTAGTCCTGTCAGGTACAGCTGAGTCAATACATTTGTTTAAGTGGCTATATAGGGCATTTGTGTATTCTTCTGTGTAGGAATCATTGTTGGCTGTGTTAGCAGGGGCTTTGAAATTTTTTATACCATTGCTTAGTAGGCTATAGTTTGCTTTGGAGAAATGTTTTTTTTTTTTTGCTCCTGTTTGAGTGTCACTTCTGATCTTTACTTCAAATGAGACTGATTTATGGCCTGACCTTACCAGGAAGGACAACACACAGACAGAAGGGCAGTGACCCCCCCCCCCATGTTGGTGAGCATTAGGTCTAGGACATTTGAGCCCCTTGTAGGAATGTGGACCAACTGTTCCAGGGCATTTGAACAAAATCCAGAAACCTCAGAGTGATCATGTTTGTGTTCATGTAAGTTGCCCAGTTGATGAAAGGATAGTTGGCATCTCCTATGATCAAGATGTTTGGCTGTATACTGAGTGGCTCTAGCAAGTCCAGGTAGGCAGTGTGTTTCCCTCATTCATGGTGGGGGACCTGTGGTTAGTGATGATATGGTAAGATATTTTGTCTATAGTTATTTGGTCCTGAAGTAGCTCAAGAAAGTCATACTGTTTAACTATTCCTGAGGTGTATTTGGATTTAATGAAAATGGATACATTTCCACCATTGGTTCTTTCATGCTTGTTTTGAGGTCTGAATGTGTGAAAGGTATTGTAGTCTTCTATGGCTGGAGTCCTCTTTGCATCCTTGAACCAAGTCTCAGTGACTGCACAGATGTCAATATCTTCCAAGGTGAGGAGTGCTTCCAAGGAGTGCAGTTTACTGTTTAGGCTAGACCTTGAGTTTGCTCCAGTGGATTTCTTGACATCAGAAGTTGGGTTGTTTTGACATTGCCTAAAAAAAGCACTATTGGGAAGGTAAGCGTGTTTGCCAGTATCCAAAAGCCTTGAGCAGACAGGTGAATTTCAGCTCTGGCAAAGCAGCATGGTCTGTCAACCATGTCTTTCCAGGCTGTCAGATACTGGATCCCCCTGAAGTGACACCAGAAGCTAAGCCAATTATTGAAATCAATCATTTTTTTCTCTGTGTTGTGGCATTATCCTAGGTGAAAGTAGAATGCTGCTTAGGGCTAGGGACATACCTGCTTGGGACACATAATCTGACAGTTCAGTCATATCTCTGTTCATATAATCCAGAGAGGTATGTCTTAAGTCATTCACTCCAACATGTACTATGACAGCATCATAGTAATTGTTGCTGAGTGACTTGAGTGTGTATGTGATTTGGTAGATCCTGGCACCTGACAGACAGTTGCTCATGACCTTTTCCTTACCAATCTGGTGAGGGGGACATTTGTATGTCATACTATTGAGTCCAATGACTAGGACATTCAATTTTGAGGTGTTGTGCCTTAGGGGCTTAATTGTTGAGACACTGGCATGTGTGTAGTTATATGTAGTGGTGGAAATCTGTTTGTGTACCAGTATGTGTAGGTTGGTTGCACTTGGAAGTTCTCTGGTCATTTGGCAGGCTCTTGGTGAGTACTTCCACTTATGTGGGTTTATGTGTCTTGATTTTTATCTTGTGTGAGTGGAGAGGAGTTTGTGCTAAAAAACAGTTTGATGTCTTGTTTATTGTTATATGAGAGGACTGATTCTAGTTTCATGGTATAGTTACATCTCTCACATACTGTGTTTGTTTGTTTGCTTTATGAGGAAGTGGTTGTCAGTATACACTAGGCAATTGCTACATTGCCTCAGGATGCCCATATCAATCAGGCTGGCTTGAGAAATGTTGGGAAACTGATTGTCCCTAGTAGCAGGTAATTCTTAAGTATAGGTTCATAGGCTGGTACTAGGCTATTGGCCCTAGGGCCTATACAAGCCTAGCCATAACAATTCCCTGGTTATTTCTTCCCACAATATTTACTTCCCTGGACCCCTGTCTAGCAGGGTGACTGACATGATCCCCAAGGTGAATTTCCTATCTCCCATCCAATCGTCAAGATTCCTTTTGAAGAGGGCCAAGGAGTCACTCTGCTTGACATGTATGGGCAGTCTGTTCCAGAGTATGGGAAGTCTCTGGGTCAGGAACCTATCCCTTCAGCATGTTTTGTTCATTGTGATGACAATGTTTAGATCCCTGGAGCGTGTGGCTCTGAGGGATTGGGATTTATTTAAATGGAGCACCTCCCACAGCTCAGGTTTTGACATGGCCATGTATGTTAAGCAGAGATCACCTCTGTATTCATTTGTGAGAGGGCAAATTAAATCAGCCATTGCTTTGCAATTAACAAGGGGACTTATTGTATAGAAGATCTTGGATGAAAAGTGGGGAGATGTTGCTCAGTGCTCAGCTGTGTTGCCAGCAGAGCAGCAGGGAACCTGGGAGGGTTTCACTGACTGGTGTATAGGGAAAAAATAGTTTCTAGGTGTTTTTGTCTATACAAGGAACTGCTAGCTTCCCTTGCATGGTGTGCAGCTATGATCAAATGTGAGGCTTATATACAGGCAAAATTAAACAGTTTTAAACTAGTCTGCCAATAGTAAATCATGCAATAATCCTTCTTCCAGCAATCCCCAGCTCAGGCAAAGCTATACCCACCCTCTTCTGCCACAAGGGTGCAGAGGAGCCCTTCTTAATGTAAGCTGGCTGGATTTGAGTTGAAGTGTATGAAAAACAGGCTAGATTCAGAAAGTCTGGATCTAGTCTATGCTAACTAAGCAATATTTCAGTGCAAAACAAGTGCCGGCAATAAGCAGGCACAAAGAGTAAAAACAGCCAAGAAGACACACATTAATGCAGTAAAACAGTAAAATACAGATGAAAAAGTGCAGATCAAACTCAAAATAAGCTTAATTTCTTGTTCTTAGCTTTGGATGGATTGGATTCAATCAGAAACACTCTGGACTTCTCGCAAGGGATGCCAAATGCAGAGCAGCTCCAGTTAATTGAGTTTAAACCAGAACAAAGACATTAAGAATAACAGGCACAATTAGCCTTCAACAAGCAATAACCGGCTCAGAAGGGTGGAGGCTAACCTCTCCTCCCACAAGAGTGTAGACCACAAACCTTCTTAATGTAAAATAACTGGCCTGAAGCCCAAGTACTTAAACCAGAACTGAGACAATTTTAGAATAACAGACACAATAAGCCTTCAACCAGGAATTCCCCACTTAGAAGGATGTAAGCTACCTCTCCTGCCACAAGAGTGTAGACCACAAATCTTCCTTGTTTAAGATAACTAGTTTGAAGCCCAAGTCCTTAAAGCAAAACTAAGAGACTTAGAATGCCAGTTGCAATTTAATCAGGCTACTAGCAAGCAGTAATAAATGCAGCTGAATAAATAAATGCACTTGAACACTTTTAGGAACAAGCAGCAAGAAGTAAAATAATGTAATAAAGTAGGAAGAAGCACAAATACAGTAAAAGGAGCTGAATAAAGTGCATTTTAAGTAAGTGGCAAGGGAGGAAACAGAAGATAATTCAGGTTTAAGAGAGTAAGGGGGTGGGCCTTCTCAACTGATCTCTTCTTAGTCAGTAGAATGAGCTGATGAGATGGCAATGGGAGGAGTGTCCAAAATCAGATTAATAGTAGGGGCAGGCAACACAAAAGCCACTGGGTTTATGAGTACAACAACAGATGGGTAGTTGGGTGGGAAAATCAAATGCAGACAGAAATCAGCATTATTCAGGCAGAGAACAGCAAGCAAGTCAAATAAGCACTCCAGCTAAATAAAAATTCCTCAAAAAATTTCTAGTTAAGGAGGATTGCTGTTTCTCAGCTCTTCCCACTAATTATCTGAATGTTATTCACTGCCTGCGAATTAATTTTTAACTTTCCTGAGTGTAGCCAAGACCTCTTAAAACTCCAACAGAACAAAACACTTAAAACAAAACAAATGCAATATAAGAAAAAATAAATAAATAAAAAATAGAAGCAACCAAAACTTAAATGAAAAACTGCAATTCCAAATCAAATACAGACATAGATCATCAATAGTCAGACAAAGAACAGCAAGTCAGATAAGCACTCCTCTTTATTAACAGCACAAATACAGATGGAGCATTAAAGGGGTGGTCTAATTAGAAAGGTTAGCTAATTGGACAGAAAGGTGGCAGATGAGATTCACTGCAAACAAATACAAAGTGTTGCACTTGGGATACTTTAACTCCATTGCAAAGTAAAAACTAGATGGGATGAAGAAAGCTGAAAAAAGACCGGGTTATTGATCACAGCTTGGATAGACCACCCAGAAAAAATGAATGAGCCATGACAGCAGTGAACAAAATGTTAAACAATACCTTAAGCTGACAAGGTTGCAAGGGCAAATGAGAAAGCTCCTACACATACAGACCCTGGTCAAACAATATCTTGAGTACAGTAGACAGTATTGGATAACTCAAAATGTCATAACCCAAAATACTGAGTGCTAACAAGCCAAAAAAGACCAAAAACCTGGGAAAAGAGCAAATCTCAAAGAATGCTTTTCTTCTTTAACTCATTTAACCCTGAACAGCAGGAGGCTATTTCACACATTTGCTTCATGAGATCTTTTAAACCAGGAAACTACTTGCTCCGTGAAAGCTTTTTTCCAAAATCCTCTACTGAAAACACACATCATTAGATTTATAATGCCGTTGTGGTACGGCGGTAGCACTGTTTCCTCACAGCAAGAGGTTCTCCCGTTTGATTCTCGGCATGGCTTGGGAGTGCCTTCTGTGTGAAGTCTGCATGTCCTCCCCGTGGTTGGGTAGTATTTGAAAGACATGTGTGCGTAAATGGGCGTGCCTTCGTTGAAGGTTGAGCTGGCACCTCGGCGTTTCATAAAAATCTACTGCCAATCATTAGCGGACCGGAGTTCTGCTGTGACGACCCCTTACCGGGAAAAAGCCTAAAGACAAAGTAAGTAAATGGTATACATTACAAAAATGTAAACTATGATATATATTTGATAGATGGCAGGCTATACTCTGCAGGTAGTATCAAAGGTTTGTCTGTAGATGATGAATTTATATCACCGAGTTATAAAAGAAAATTTCACTTGCCAAAATACCAATGTTATGGTCAAACAGATATCTCTCTGAAAGTGTACAAAATACATCCAATACATCAGTGACTGAATTGTTCATGTGTTCAAGAGCTTTCCAATGATGTATGATAAAAGGGGACAGCTTACTGTTGTTTAGTGATATTGCCAAATCTATTCATATTATTTATATAATAATTTCACAGTATTTCAAAACAATATTTATCTACAAAACCATCTGTATTAGATGACAAGCATCAGCCTCAACACTGTATGCCATAATGTTTTGTATAAAATGCCACCATTTGTTCATCTGTAGGTCATTCGGCTTTTATGAAATTAATGCAGTTATGAAAATATAGGTAATAACCGTAACTGCTTTACCAAAAAAAAAAAAAAAAAATACATGTCAGAATGTATTCATATCGCCCACCATAGTTTAATATTATTTTTACAGACACCCACTGTTTGAATACACCAGCCCCAACATGCATTATTAATGTAAACATAGAAATACGTCCTATTTTTCCATGATTTCTTGTAATCGTTCCTTAACAACTCCAGATCTGCTCATTCCAATTTCACCATTTCACTGTCATGCTTAGCAAATCATGTCAGATTGTAGATGCCACCTTGCTGCCTTAGTTTATGTATATAACTTTACTGGAACTAGATGCCACCTTGCTGCGTTAGTTTTATGTATATAACTTTACCGGAACTTCAAAAATTAGATTTTGAGCACAGTGATGAGTATGCTCATTTCAGGACTGCAGGGAACTCTCCTGTAAAGATGAGTATACTCTTACAGGATGCATAGCATCTTTGCTTTCCTGAAGACTATACCCTTGTAGGAAGCAATGAGTTAAACTTCTTTTTTGCAGGGGTGAATCCCCTGAACACTCCCAACTTATAAATAGCAACTCTGAGATCACCATACCTCAGAGAAAAGGGAGTATTCTGAGAAACAATCACCTAGGACTTGGCATATGTAAGTCCATTTTCCAGACTTTCAGTCTCCATGTTCCGGGACTCACTCTAGCAGCTCCTGAAATTTCAAATGGTTACCATTTTGGATAGCATTCAGTGACAAGATCATCAGTCTGCTTGAAAAAGTACAGTGTCACTCGACTTGTGTATCTGAATAAGACGATGAGGCTAGGGTGTTCGTTTAAGTAGTTTCTTACATGCAAACACATCAGGATGGATGGCAGGAACATTAAACTTAAACAAACTAATGACTAACTACTACACACATGCATGCTTTCACTCTGGCTACTCACGCAAAATGGCACTCTTGCTTGGATGAGCTCAGTACTTATATGCAGTTGCCCACTGACTGGAATGCTTCTTAAAGGTACATCACACACTCTGATCTACATAGAGGAATGCTATCAGAAAGGTGTGTGAAATAATGGTTAAACTGCATGACCAGACACCAAAAGAGCACAAACTGTTTTTACTGGTGACTGGAAGAGATAGGGAGGGAGAGATGATATGGGTGTATAAGATTATGTCAGAATGATGCAAAGTGGTCACTCTTGAGCCAAAATGACAAGGTTGAGTACTGAAGGAGAGAAAGACAATGGATTGCATAGACCAACTGTCTCCTGGATCTGGCCTTTACACAGAGAAATATGGACCCATGAAATGGACTACCACTATAAATGTTGGACAGGGACACCGCGTTGGCAATCAAGATGGCATGAGATACCCAGATAAAGGATAGTAGAAGATAGGAAAGATTCAAAAGAAAGTAAAATATTAAATGCACATAATGGGATGATTAGATTCATAGGTTCATGGAGAAGCACTAGGCAATCAGTCTGCAGAACATTACAAGCCTTCCCGAAAGTCCATAGTCAAAATACACTCCAGCTTTAAGGAGAACAAGGCAAGCTAGACTGGGGAAGAATCTAAGGTTGCCCATCCAATAACATAAGTTTACAGCTCAGTTTGACATGTAATGGAAGTTTGTTCCAGAAGCGAGGGATATGAATCTGTCATAACAACCTGTCCTATTTATGTGTTGACGAATGTTTAGTTCCTTTAACTGGGTGTTTGAGGTACCATTTATTCTGTGAAGGAATAAGAGGTCAAAAAGGGTTGAATTTTGCATGAGTTGAAAGGCTAGACACAGATTATCGTGGAGGAGTCTATAGAAGACTGAGTGCAGATAGAGGGCTCCTAGTCTGTCCTGATAAGTAAGATTTTTCAGGTCACTGATCTTTTTTTAGTTATGAATGTCCTAAGTCTCTCAAGTTGTGTGATATATCTAAATGAATACACACAGGCTAATTGTTTCCTTCTACAATAAACAAATGTAGTGTTAAAGAGTGCGCATTTCAGGTAATCACAGAATAACATGTTATATAACAAATGCAGTAATCACAGAATAACATGTTATATATACCTTCTAACAGAGTCATAACTTTGATGACAGCATACAAGTCCATAAATGGTCATTCCTGGAACCCATACCCAGAATTAACCAATCTAATACATTTTGTATGAAACCAGAGAATCAGAGGCAACCATCTGAAATGTCGGGACCTGCCTGATCAAAACACAAAATATGGAAACTAAATGGCTGAAAGAATAGACTTACATATACTAAGTTTGAGATGACATTTCTCAGAATATTCCCTTTTCTCTGAGGTATGGCAATCTAGGAGTTGGTATATATATATATATATATATATATATATATATATATATATATATATATATAGAGAGAGAGAGAGAGAGAGAGTTAGGAGAATGCCCCACCCCCACAAAAAGAAGTTTAAATGAAGAAGGATTTTGAAGATTTGCTCTCCTCCTATGTTTTCAGTCTTATTTTATCACCTTATCATCACTCGGCATTTCAAGTACCAACATTTCAAAAGGGAGCTGAATCAGAAGGTCATGCTTATTCTCTCACATCATAATCATAAGACCGTGAATCTTACACCCACTCCTTCAAGTAGGGCAAAACATTTGTCCAGCACCTATTGGTACATTCAGTGCCTTAGGAATGGTGGCTGGAAGCATAATGATAAAGTTATTTCCTTCTCTGATCTGCTATTTCTCTTTTTTATGTTTTTTTCCCCTGCAACTGACCCTTATCTTCTCCTGGGCTCTATGGATCTACTAACTCTTCTTGCCACCTATAGATTGACTTCAACCCATATTTGGGGCTGGTGAGAAAACCGAGGCTTCCTGGGACAGTGTCACACTGCTGCTGCCTAGACAGTTTTTCTGCTTATGGTCTATTCCCTGCTCCAAAGCACACATGAGACACCCAAGGAGATGCTGTACAAGAGGCTTGTAGTGTACCATTCAGGCCTCTGTGTGCAGCTTGGATAAAGCCCTACCTTTACAGACAAGCACTTCCGCCACAAATTGAACTTGGTTCACCTGGGCAAGGCTCAGTCTTACACACCTGAAAATATAGGTTTACGATAGTGCAGGTATGCAGTCACATGACTCTACAAACAAATAACAAAAAAATGACTGTGAGTTGTTAAACTTCATTTTTTGTTCTAAGTTATAATGTGGACCTGTTCGTTCATGTACACATGTTAGGTTATGGGTGACGCTCCATTAACTTTCATCCCATCAGTATACTCTTTTTTTTAATTCTTGTTTAATATTTCAGTAAACCTGTCCCAGTCTGTCATGTACTCCATGCCCCAAGACAACAAAGTAGGTTAACTGAAGTCCTTCAATGTCAGAGTTTTGTAGCTAGTGTCTATTTCTAATAACCAATAACCAGTAATGTTAGTTGTGCCATCACTTTGCATTAAAACTTCAGATTTATTTTCTGTTCTCTGAATGCACATTCTGCTCTCTGAATTCAGTAATAGCAGTAGTTTATTAGACAAAGTAATTTCACTTTTCAGACACCATAAATGTATTTCCTACATAACTTGATTCCCCTGAGATACTCATTTGCTAAGTTCAATATTTATCTTTCTCGTGAAATTTAGCGGCAGCAATTTATTTTTCAGTTGGTTTGCTAGGATTTCCCCAAAGGAGTTGATATTCAAGAGTACAGTACCACTAATGCTTTATTATTCAACTGGAAATTACAAAGTAATTTCAACATATTTTTATATTCTCATGTAATACTTACAAGTGTTAAATGTAAATGATACCAAAACAGACTGCCAGAAATCATATATTTCAATTTTGAAGAAGCTAGACAGCTGTCCATTCTTCAATTTTGTTTCTATTTAAGGAAAGTAGCCAGTAGTCAGACAATCATATATTTTATTAGCACTTGGCAGTAGAAAAATGGTTTTAGTGCATTATCCTAGGCAAATTGTACGGCTACAAGTTATGCAAAATTTGTCACAGTGTATGTACAAAGGAAAACAAGCGTGTCAGCATGCCCATACTTTTTCTATATTATTCTAAATTTTGGCTATCAACAGATAATGATGTTGCTTTATTTACAGGGACACTGATTTTTGGTTTTCAAAAATGAAATTCTGTGTTCATGAGATAAAATCCAGTAATTATCAGCAAAAGTTATGTACTTAACATAATGATAGATCCTTTCATTCCAGTTTGTCTGATATGACATATGGATCCAGCATGTGGGCCCTAAAGCCCCAGCTTGGATCTAATCCGACTGCTGTTGTGCTCCAGCCTTGAACCCTCCCTAGATTTTTTTTACCCAAGTGCCCTGCTTTCCACTGACTAATGCAGATCAAGTTTATGCCTTTAACCACACAATCTGTGCTACTTATTTACCTTAGGCCAATATACCAGCAGGATGAAGGAGGGCAGGTTGTCATATCAGACAGACTGGAATGAAAGGATCTATCATTATGGTAAGTACATAACTTTCATATCCTATTCATTCAGTCTGTCTGATCCAACATATAGGTCAGAGTCCCTAACTACCTGAACCTTGGGTGACCTCATGACAGTATACCTTTCAGGATGGAAGCCATGAAGGAAGCCTTAGCTCTGAACATGCAATATAGTTTATAGTGTTTGAGAAATGTATGAGTCAAAGACCATGGGGCAGCCTGACAAATTTCATCTAGTGATAAAGTCCTGAAATAGGCTGCCAAAGTGGTAGCAGTTCTGGTTGAATGTACCTTTGGCTTAGTGGCAAATGTCTGATTTGGGAAAAGTTGACAAATGGAATGCATTCAGACAGATATTTGGACAAGGAGACTTTGGAAACATTGCTATCCAACTTGTTATGTGCAAAGGACATAGCTACTTGCTCATTTTTTCTTATGGAAGTTGCCCTACTCAAGTAAATATAAAGTTGTCTGTGTACATCCAGTGTATACAGAATGTATTCTCCTTTGTTTTTGTAGTTTAGAAAAAGTACTGGCAAATGAATAGGCTAAGAGCAATTGGATATGGAAGCAACCTTGGGCAGAAAGAAGGATTGGTTTCAGGGGTAACTCTATCCTTATGAAAAATTATATATGGAAGGATGGAGGACAATGCATGGAGTTCAGAAATCATTCTGGCTGATGTTACTGCCACTAACAGGGGTTCAAATAGAGGTCTGATCAAGGCTTCCAAAATTATGTTCAAATCTCTAGGAGGCGCCGGGTCTCTTATGGGGGGATCTTAAATGAAATATCCCTCTGAGGAAGGTATTACATAGTTTATGAGAAGCCAAAGAATAATTCTGAAAACCAATGTAGAATGGGGAAATAGCCATCAACTGTACCTTTATAGATGAAAAGCTAAAATCCTGCAATAAATAAGGAAGATAGGAAATTCAGCACTTCGGCTATTGAAGCTGAAAAGGGATCTATGCTATGAGTCTCTGCCCATATAGCAAACCTCTTCAATTTGTTTTGATAAACCTTATGAGCTGAGGCCCTCAGAGACCATAAGACTATGCAACATGTCAGAAGAAAGAGAAGATTCCTGTGCCATCAGTGGAAGTGGGGATGCCAAGATTTATGTGATAGTTCCTGAATGGGTGAGAGATGAAATTCTGAAATGGATCTAAGAACCAAGGGGGTTCCTTCGCATACTGTTCTAGGAGAGGGAATCAGATCTGTCTGGGCCAAAATGGGGCAATGAGAATGGCTGCCATCTTGCATTGAGTATCTTTGTTTGAATTTTGATATGAACAGAGTGGGGGTAAGTGTAAAGCAGCCTCCAAGGCTAAAGACTGGATAGAGTGTCCCTGGGATTTTATTCCTGCTGAGGAAAAATGGCAACAAATTGCTGCACTTGATGTCCTGGAGGGTCACAAACAGAATGCAGCAAGGTTCACAGCAGCTATGGAAAATCTTTACTGCAAATCACTGGATTCACGGACCACTCATAAGGAAGGAGAAAATTTCTGCTCAATTTGTTCAAAAGATCAATGTGTCTTTTAGAGATGGGTGCTGCATAAGAAAGCAGTGAAAAGCCATTGCCCATTGCCATACCCTCATGGCTTCCTAGCACAATGGGTAAGATTTGGATGTCCATCTTGTTGATGTACCAGGCTACTGTCATGTTGTCTGTCTGAATGTTTATTACTCCTAGAGGAAGTCAGTTCTGAAGTTCCTGAGAAAAAGAACTGGCTCATGTCTAGGATATTTATGTGAAGACAAGTCTTTGATTCTGATCACGAACCTTGGACCATTCTCCCTTTGTAATGGCCCCCTCCCCACGCAAGGGAGGATGCATCCACAGTTACTGTAGCCACCAGAGAAGGAAGTTGAAAGGGTCTGGCTTCTGTTATTAACAGTGATTGCAGTCACCATTTCAGATGAGTTCTACAGGACTAATTCATTCTGATGAGAAGGGATAATGAATTATGTGGCTGTGACC
The DNA here is from genome assembly GCF_019279795.1 of Protopterus annectens. Lineage (NCBI taxonomy): Eukaryota > Metazoa > Chordata > Ceratodontiformes > Protopteridae > Protopterus > Protopterus annectens. The sequence goes on from NC_056735.1 coordinate 182,103,709, forward strand.
ACTGGGTTTTGAGTGTTCACTGTAGAATTCTCATGTGATAATTGGTAAATTGAACCATGAGGATAGCAGCTATCATTTACCTTAATGCATGTAAAATCAACTGTGCTTGAAGGTGATCATTGTCTAAAAGACTCAGAAATGCAGTCCTTAAAGATCTGACCCTGTCTTTGGCAGTGTAAATTTGAGTAACTGTGGTGTCCAGGTGGCAGCTCAGAAGCATTATTTTTTGAGTGGGTTACAGATTGGATTTGGGCAATTTTAATTCGATGCCCAACCTTGTACAAAAATGTAGTAAGAAATCTTTTCCTGAAGAAGAGACACTCTGGAAGCAGCAGTCAAAAGCCAGTCATTGAAGTATGGGAATATCTTGAATCCATGAACCATAGATGAGCTGCTACTCTTGTCGTGCACTTAGTGAACACCCTGGGGGCTGTGGTGAGACCAAATGCAGTGCTCTGAACTGAAAATGGCTGGCTCCTAATCAGAGGTTCAAGAAACTCCTGGATTCCTCGTCTATGTTTGTGTGAAGGTAGGCATCCTGGAGATCTATAGAGCATGTCCATTCATTCTTCCCAGGCAATGGAAGAAATAGATTGCACTGTTACCATTCAGAAAAAGGCCTTTTCACATAATTGTTCAGGAAACTTAGGTCCAGAATTGGAGAGAGATCCATTGCCTTTTTCGGAGCAAAAAAAAAGTGCAAGTAAAATCCTGACCCATGCTGGCCTGGTGGGACCTCCTGGACGCCTCTTTTTTGCAATGAGATAGAATCCCTTGAGTGGCATTCTTTACCTAATTTGGGTGGTACATCGGGAGTGGGAATTGAGGAGGTGTTCCAAAAATGGAATTCAATAACCTCTGGCCGTTATCTTTCTTACCCATCTGTCTCCTGTGATGGCAAACCAGGATTGAAGATAAAGAGAGGTGCATCTCCCAGCTGTGTCCAGAGCAGGCCAGTTGGGTAAACCTTCAGGGATTCTTTGTTTGCCTGAACAAAAATGACCCTCAGAATCTGTGGTGCTGTAGACTTCCTTGGCCTCTAACCCTGCATCTGTTGAAGTGGCTGCCTATCCCATGGCCACCTCTGTCAGAAGAGCAGTCATACTTGTGGTGAGATTTACTAACATAGTGATTGTGGTTCCTGGGAAAAGTGCTCATGAAACAAGGGGATCTTGAGGTGACTCAGACTTCACTCCTACTGCAGAAAGTGTCTTGCTATCCCGTTCACACTTCTGAATGCGCTATCTAATAGATGCACCAAACAAGATAGTACCTTTGAAGGGTACATTAGTAAAGGATGCTTTAAAGTTGTCCAAAAAAAATCACATAAACAGAGTCAAGCATGTCACCTCATGGCTATGCCAGCTTCAGGTGTTCTAGCTGACCCATCCTGAGCGATAAGCAGTAAACTCATGGACAGATTAGGAATATTGGACATGGTCAGCAGATTAGTCAAAAGTTGTTTTTGCAACTCTGGAGTGATAGGGTTCTTTAGAGTGGATATGGCTTGTTGTGTCAGATCCCTCTGGAACCTAGTCAGGTAGATGGTATAGTTCACAGCTCAAACAACAAATGAGCCAGAAGCATATGCCTGCTTCCCCAATCTATCCATAACCCAAGATTCCTTTGATAACTCTTTCCTAATGGCTGCCACAATAATAATGCAGTCTACTGGTGGGGATCTTTGCCAAGAAACGTTTGTCTCCTGGGAGTCTAAGGATTTATTGTACTTTCTTGTGACTGATTCTTGGGAGTCTGGTTCCTGCCAAGATTTCTTAACTGCCAGCTCAACCATCCTATCAGCCTGTGGAACCACCCAAGATGTAGGTGGGATTATTACAAATGCCTCAAGTAAAACTGCCTCATCAGAAGAGGTAGGTTCTGTGGACCTGGATCCCCTTGTTTCATGAGATCGCATTTGTTCATAACTGTTATTTCAATATGTATACAGTACTAATTTTGTTATTCTTGCAGTCCTTTACTACAATGCTTGTGTGATTTTCCTTTTTGAACTTGTATCTAATAGAAAACAGTATTAAATACTTCTTTCTATAGACTAACTGGATGGTGTGTATTCTGCATCTTACTATATGTATACTATTGTACTAATTATTGTATTTTGCTTATATTTCTGTGGAGCTTTTCTCCCCGAGCCTCTGCTGAAAACAGGCTTCTGGCCCAGTTGGACATTTTGGTAAACAAATGTAAATAAATAAATAAATCTCTCCAAAGGACACATCCGCAGGAGGGGATTATAAGGTGCTCTTTCCATTCTCCAAGTCAGAATCTGATGTGACAGACTCATAATTGGAGTTGACATGCTTTATTCTGAATGTGCTTTTTCAAAGTAACTCAGGGGATGATGCTTCTGAGCCTTATGAAGTGTGTCTCTGCTGTGTTGTAGTGAGATTAAGGTCAGTGCAATGAATCTGCCCAGTGGTCATTTGTTGAGAGATTAAACCCAATGGCTGAGGATCATGGGGTAGATCCGTGGTCAGTGGTCCCTGTGGTTTTACCTTATAGGATGAAATGATCCTCTCCAACACTCAAAAATACCATTCTGCATTCATTTGGATTTGGAGAGACATCTCCCATAACCAGATCCAACTACCTGAAGGGGAAGAAAGGAAGTGACTTGGGGAGAATCCTCAGATCTAACTTAAAGGAGAGCACCAAGGAGGGGACAAGAACTGAGATCTCAAAGGCTGATGACTCCAATAAAACCAGTGGAATCATCCAACACATTCCTCTTCTGCAAGACTACAACTTTGGCACCAATTGGACCTGAGTCTGTGCAGTTGAAACCAAATCTGCAGAACCCAAATGTGCTAAAGTTCATGGATTCCAGAAAACAGGACCCAGTTGACCAAATGGATGCAAGGACAATGGAGCCGAAGCACGAACCAGTGAAGGAACCTGGATGGGGATAAGGTGTATGGATCTGATCAGCCTTGAAGTCAATGCTCCCCATCTCCATCTGGAATCTGAGAAACCTCTGCAAAAAGAGGAACGAGGATTGACATCACAGGCTGTCTTGTACAATTTAAAAGATTTTGTTGACAGGGAATAACGTCTGGAGACTGGTTTCTCCAGTCTTTTAGGAGAGTTTTATATAGTAACAATGGTTGGAGGTGCTGGATCCTGAAGTGAGGTGTACATCACAGTGCAAACCCTATGTTCTTCCAACCTGTATATCTTGGGAGTCGATGCCAGACCTGAAGTTTCTTTTGGGCATTTTCTTGGCTCCGATTCCTTGAACCAAGAATGTTTTTAGATGATGTTTTAGTTTTAGTTGCCTTCAGATCCTGAGGAAGGAGGCCTTTAAGTGTCAACTTATTTCTTCTGTCTGAAAGGGCTCTGGGCTGAAAGGCAGCAAAAACTCAGTAATAGGCTTCTAGGTGTGCCACCTTAAAGCAGACCTCACACAAATTATGGGGGTCTTGTGGGGGAGTTTTGTGCCTGTATTTGGAGCATTTTTTAAAACTTTTTGTATCCATGTAAGAGGAAATATAACACACCAAAAAACTACATAAACCCAAAACACACTGGAAAACCAGTAACTGTACTCTATGATAATGTTACCAAAAAATTCAGTAGTTAACACTCTAAACATTCAAAATATATAATATCTTTAGCATAGAAGATGTATACTCAGCAAAAACAAAGCAACTTCAAAGAGCACAAAGGAGGGAAGAAGAAACTATCAGAAGTTCTATCGAGAAATAGTATTTACATCTAACCTAAATATTAAATTTCTAATCCTTAATACTTAAAGAGGCAAAAAAAGGCCAAAAAGTAAAAAAAAAAAAAAAAAAACAATCTTGACTCTACACCATTTTTTTTTTTACAAAACATGAGGTGGAGCAACTATAGACCCTGGGAATTATCGCCCCATTAGCTTGACAAGTCTGATATGTAAGGCTATGGAGCACATGATCATGGACCTAATTAACAAGGATATAGGGAATCTACAAACTCTAGATCCCATGCAGTTTGGTTTTGTGAAAGGTAGATCATGCCTGCTCAGCCTGGTTGACTTCTTTGAGTCAGTCACCAAAGCTGTGGATGAAGGTAAGGCAGTGCATACAGCCTACCTCGATCTGGCCAAGGTCTTTGATACCATTTCTCACTGAGGAATTATTGATAAACTCACCAAACTAGACATCAACCCTTATATCACTAGGTGGGTTGCAAATTGGCTCACAAATAGAACCCACAGTGTGAAAGTAGCAGACTCCAAGTCAGACTTCTGACCAGTCATGAGTGGAGTCTCACAGGGATCGGTCCTGGGTCCTCTCCTGTTTAGCATCTACTTCTCAGAAGTCCAGGCGAACACAGAGGGTCTCTGGCTGACCAAGTTCACAGATGAATGCAAGCTGGGAGCGATTATTAACTCCCCAAGTGATGTAGACATCCTAAAGAAAAGCCTCACTGAGACCAGTGACTTTTGTCAAAACCATGGCCTTAAGTTTATTGCCAAAAAATGCTCTGTCATCCCCTTTGGGAAAAACTCAGTTCCCACTAATTACCACATCAATGGGAGCCCACTGAACACTGAAGGGGTTATAACAGATCTGGAGACATAGGTTAACAGCAACCTCTCTTTCAACCACCACATTGCCACTGTGGTCAGAAAGTCCTTCTATGTGGAACATCTCATTACTAAGGGTTTTGCATCCAGGAAGAAATAAGTCATCATCTCTCAATACTCTTCCCCCATTAGGCCAGTCATTGGGTACAATGCCCCATTTGGCATGTACCTCACTAGACACATGCAACAGCTGGAAAGGCCACAAAAGTACCTCATGAAGAGGATCCTAGGCCTTAAACACGTCGTACATGGACAGACTCAAAAAACTCCAGCTATTCTCTGTGTCATATCGTCTACTAAGAGGCAATCTCTGCTTGACTTACAAAGCCATGTCTGACCCAGCTCTGTTAGAAATGCTACATCTAAAGAAATCCCAATCCCTCCACACCACATGCTCCAGAGACCTCAACCTCATTACCACAATCAACAGAATATGCTGGAGGGACAGGTTCATAACCCATAGACTGCCCATGCTCTGGAATAGACTTCTCATACATGTCAAGCAGAGTGCTTCACTGGGCCTCTTCAAAAGAAATCTTGATGAGTGGATGGGAAATAGAAAATTCACCCTGGGGATCACTCCAGTGGCTCTACTTGATAAAGGCACTGGGAACTAATGTCAGACGGCACAATGAAAGGGCACTTCTATGGGCTAGGCTTGTAAAGGCTCCAGGGCCATTAGCCTAGTACACACCTATGGACCTATGAACCTATGAACTATCCAGATCCACATTACATCTCTGGGATGCAGCAAATGAGATCTGAGTTAGGGAACAGCATGGCATATTGGGTAAAAAATCTAGGGAGAACTTCAGAATATAGCACTAGATCGTCTGGATCAGATCCAAGCTGGGGCTTGAGTACCCATATTTTGGATGTCGGATCAAATGGACTAAGTGAATAGGATCTACAATGTTTTAAATTTAATTTCTGGTCGTTATGGTGATTTCATTATAACTTTCATCAGTATAAATAGAGATTAAAACATATTATAGGCACAGAACACTCAATAATACAAACTGGAAATATTACAAATAATAAATGTGAACAGAAATACATCTCGTAGTGAACTTGTTGTCTAGCTTACATTGCCAAATTCTGTGAAAATGCCATGATTTTTCAATTCTTAGACAGTTGAAACATGGGATTTACCAATATTTTCCTGGAAAAATGAAAATCAGTGTCCCTGTTTATTTATGGTTACTACCAACTCTCGGAAATAGATGTGTGAGAATTCCTCTGTAATTTTGAAGAAGTATGTTAATTACTCATAAAACCTGTCATCACCAGATGCCTGGACACAGGATCCTTGGCATGACTGAGTTCCATCATTACAACAAACTGTCAGAAAACATTATATACATCTCTGATTATTTTTAATGAATAGTAATCATTACCTTATGCTATTGCCTTCTTGTTGGTTATTAGCAAATCTCAAAACTACACCACCGAGTGGAAATTGCCATTTGTAATTTTGAAAAATAAGCTAATTACTCATAAACTTGCTGCCCTAGCACAGATGAACATGGACACTTCCAGTACTTAACAAAAACATTTGTCCCCCAGCAAAAACGTTAAGTGTTTTGGCTTTCAGACATTTGAGATTTGTGTACTTCAGTATTTTGAAGTACATCCATAGATATATATGTCCATGTGTATATATATATATATATATATATATATATATTTTTTTTTTTTTTAGGAAAATTAATTTTAGGGCAGTCTGCTAGTCTGTATGTTTACTTTATAATAATTTTGCAATGCTCACTCTCATGTCATGGCTGGCATATGTGGCTCAACTGTCTGCTGATCCTATCAAATCAAAGGACAGCTTTGTGGCTTGGGAATAGAACTCTCACCTTACTACCTGCCTGCAGAGAGGTTATTTCTACACTCAAAGCAACAGCAACAGTTCTGGAATACCCTGACCAAAATTAACAGTCTCTGAAACCACAGCTTAAGCGCTTTTAAGATTTCTTAAACTTCTGTATTCTATCTCACTTGGAAAGGTATGGCTTGATAATTTGGGTAGCTATGCAGCACCTGAATCCGTCAGTGCCCTAAAATTCCTGGCCAAATCAGGACCTTTGAGAGGCATGCTAACCAGCATAAACCTGTACATAACCACAGTAGTAGGAATGAAGGATAAAGAGATCTGTTACCTAGCTTTGCATAAAAGGTTTCTTTAACACATTATTTTATAATTTATTTAGACCTCCTGAATCATAAAACAGGCATCATGCTGAATGAAGTAATTTTTGGGTGTTGTTTTGTGTTAGACTCACAAATATGAATCCCAAAAACACAAAATTGTAATGGAATGTTATGCATACTAAGGTTGTAATGGCGATACTTTCGAGTATACCTCTTAGTGCAAGGTACAGTGATCTCAGAATTAATATACATATATATATATATATATATATATATATATATATATATATATATATATATATATATATAACTAGGAGGGGGTATAAAGAGTGCAGCCCCCATATCAGGGAGTGCAGGAGGGGTGAATCCCCTTGCAAAAATGCTTTAGACAGCATTGCAAAGGGTTTCAATTTTCGCTGTTTATGAAGATGATCACATTTTAGTGTCCACAGTTCTGGGACTCACATTTGTGGGTTTTAGAGTTCTGTGATGGAGCCTAGGATTTTATAGTATTACACATTTTAACTGTTAGATAAATGATGTGATGACCAGTTAGATTTGACAGTTATGTCCACTGACTTCATCCAATGTATGGATTCACAGTACCGAAGAAGACATACAGTGACAACTTTGATTTTGTTGTCTAATACTATATTTATGATGTGCTAAAGAATTAGTTTAATGCTTGTATTTATTTCTAAAAGTAAACATTCAAAAACTTTCCCCAGGATTTAGGAAGCCATGTTTTCTGTGCAGAAACAGTGTAGGAGCTCTTGCATGGAAAACGTCCGCAGAGCGATTCAGGATAGTGTCGTTTTCACGTGCATGAGCAGCCCTACACTGTTCCAGAATGGAAAATCGGCAAATATGCAAATCACCTCATTTGCTGGTGAAAACCATGCAAATTAGGTGATTTAATGATTCACCAAGCTGCCAGGTTTCCGTGCTAGAACAGTGTCAGTGCAGAAATGTATTCAAAAAATAACCCAGTACATTTCTGGAACTGACAAAACAGAATAAATGACAGCTCGTGAAAAAACATGTATTATGTACATTAGACATGCCAATGGTCAAATATAAGGCCATTGGCATTTAAAAGTGATTAATTATTATGAAAATTAAACTTTTTTTTTGGCCAATCTCAGCTGTTAAGGCATAGGGCAGCAGTGTGCAAATGGGATTGTGCCAAAAATAAAAAAAAAAAAATGGGAAAACTCAATTTTAAGTCAAATCTGCATTTTGCCATCATAGTCAATGGCATGCATAATGTAAACAATACCAGAGAGCACTGGTTGTCAAGGGGAAAGGGTCCATTTTAGTGCAGTAACTAACGACCTACACACTGGGGTATGCAAATGAGGGGAGTTATACTGAATCACATATTTCTTCAAAGTGTCAGCTTGTACCTAACCATGGTAGATGCAGCAATACAACAGTGCAAGTCTAAGAGCTGAAAAAAACATTATAAGGGGGTGTGTCATGCCTGCTGTAAGCTCATTGGAGCTCTGTGGCCCATGTTTGCCCATAGATAAGCACAGCTAAGGAAGTGGGTGTGTCAGATGTGCCTGAGCACTGTGTACATAGCCTAAATGGGTGTGTGCACCACGCACTGGGTTTTAAACATAAAAAAAAAAAAAAAAAGAGGAAATGGCAGCACTGTTTACATTTCAGTACTGGGTATGCATGGCACGCCTCGGGGGTTAAATAAGGAGGAAGTGGGAAGGGGAAACAGCAGTAGGAAGGCAATCAAGGAGAACTAGCATAGTTGGCAGGTGGAACATATCAGAATCAACCAATTACACATGCAGCAGCCCAGCACAATATTATAAACTATGCAAACACCTTTCAGACTGGTTTTTGGGGAAACAGCAGTAGGAAGGTAATCAAGGAGAACTAGCACAGCTGGCAGGTGGAATGTATCAGAATCAGCCAATTACACAGGCAGCAGCCCAGCACACTTCTATAAACTATGCAAACACCCTACAGACTGTTTTTTCCCACAAACTCTACACCACTGGTGTACACAAACAGGGGATTTTTAACTGACAAAACTAACTAAAAATGTTAGAGACTGCTGCTGCTTTACTCCATCAATATGTGCTAGAGACTGAGGGTGGTGAGGAGGAGAATGCTGACAACCAGCCCACAGTGAGGAGGAGGAGAAAAGTGTAAAGACCCAGGTCAACCTACCACTGCCTACATGACCTGAAGATAGTAGAGCACACTAGGGTGGACAGGGACATTTTACAGCAAATCATTGAGCTCTGCTGGCCACGCCTCACACACAGAACTAACAGAGGGGAACCCATCCCAGTGGATACTAAGGTATGTGTAGGCTTAAGAATACTAGCCAAAGGTACTTTCCAAAGACCAACTGGGGATATCATGGGATATCACAGGCATCAGCATCCAGGGTACTCCACCAGTTCCTGGATGCCATGACATCACATGCCATTGAGCACATATATTTCCCCACCACCCCTGAGGCATTGACCAGAAGTATGTGTCTCTTCTACCGTATAGCAGAATACTCTGAGGTAGCTGATGCTATAGACAGCACGCACATCCACATCAAAGCACCACCCGGCGAGTGGGGTAAGGTCTACATAAACCGCAAGGGCTTCCCCTCCATCAACTCCCAGGTCACGTGCGATGCCCAGGGCATTATCATGAACATGTGTGCTGGCAGCCCTGGAAGCTCTCACGACTCCCACATCTGGCATTGCTCACAGCTGTATCGGGGGTTTGCTGGGGGAGGGATCCTATATGGCCATCTAGTGGGGGATGCTGTCTATGCACTGCAGCCGTGGCTGATGACACCCATCAAAAATGCACATACACCCAAACAAGAACAACATAATGAGGCACACCCGCAAACCAGGATCATTGTAGAGCATGTGTTTGGGATGCACAAGTCACAGTTCCACTGCCTTGACATATCCGGTAGAGCCTTGCAGTACTCTCCAGTTACATGTACACAAATGTTCATAGTATGTGCCATGCTACACAATATGATCCTGTGGAAGCAGCTGCAGCAGGAACAGCACAGAGCAAGGCCACACAGCCCCCCACCATTGCCAAGGCCAACACAGGCAAAGAAGGACTCGGAGGAGAAACATCCTGAGCCTGCCCCTGTAGGCAGAAGGAGGCGTGCCCAGTATGCCCATGCCTTGGCAAAGAGGCAAAGAGGCAATGCATACCACACACTCTGACACTGTAGGGACCCAGGGATTGATACCTCTCTCCAACTCGCACATACAGTAAAAGGGATGCCAAACATGACACTACCTTTGCTTTACCATGTATATGGAGTGTACTATGTGCATTCAACATAGTCAGACCTCTAGCACCGTCCTCAGTACTGGCCCAACAACAAGGTAAGTCACCTTTCATATCAATTACTGAATGGAGTAGTATGTTCTTATAGTTGTATGTATGATATGGATGCAAGCATGCAAAGGAGTTGGGTGGCTGAATGGGATAGCAGCAGACAGCTGACAGCTATATGGGACAGCAGGAAATCCATAACAAATACTGGTGTCAACATACTAGGCAATACTACACAACGTGACAACTCCCACCGCAGTACATGTGATGGCCCAAATAACTGTGGGGTGTCAATAGGTCACACCCATGGATGTCAATGAGGGTCACATACCCACCACCAGCCTGACCCAGCAGGACAGGTGTAGATGACCATAAAGAAAGGGTGGGCTAAGGCCCGTAAATGATGGCAATGGTGAACAGCCCCCTGCCAGACCTACACAGATATACCACAACAGGTCTGGCAGTTGCATGCTAGTTCTGAATGGTAAGAATTCTGAAATTGAAATTAATGCCATTAAAATGTAACATGTGTACTCTACTGATATGTCTCCTTTCTGCATGACAGGTAACAATACAATATGAAATGGAAGCCAACAGAGTAACCGAAATACCAGTACAGTCATTGCAAATGTTTAAAGTCTTCAGGTGTGCACCCCCCCCCCCACAATCCCATGTAGAAATGCAGTAACATGTACGTTTGAGAAGTAATATCACTGAAGCACAGATTGCCAGAGCTGTCCTAATCTACATTGTTGCATGTGTACAATATGCAGGGGTCAGTGTGGTAAGTTTGTTGTGTTTAATATTGCCTGGAAGTGGTCAGCATGTGGGCCTGGATGGTTGTGTCTCAGTAGCCTAGGTACAGTACAGTGGTCAACAGGGCCATGTTCCAACAACTGCAGTGCCAACCACACTGCTTCTCAGCTACACCCATGTCAGCAGTTGTACATACTCACTGTCCAGATGTCAATATCTGTCACCGTTGGAAAGCTGAACACTCCATGAATGGGGGCCCATACATAGAAACAATACACAGGTGGAAGTAACCTGCACAGAGTGCATATAAAATAACTGTCAACTGCACATAACGTTGGAATTATACATAGAGGTTAGCATCACATTAGTTGTCCCTCTAGTATGGAATACTGGTAACCTGGCCAATCACTGGCAGACTACAAAAGGCACAGTTATAAAGTAATTACAGGCTGCCCATGTCCACACACAAGCCAGCATAAGGGGAATGTCTCAGGTATATGTGTGAGTCAGGTGCCAGTAGTTTCCATATCACACATGCACCCAGCTCGCCCCATCATCAGCCACAGGTTTATCACAGGTCATATCCTTGCTGTAGGGAATGAGTACAGCAGGATCCCATCTCTGTATGGAAATACAAAGGACTATAGAGCCTGCTCTTGAACTGAGTAATATTGAGAGAAAGGAGAGAGGGAAACCATGGTTCTCAAAGAAAAATAGTAATGAGAATTTTTGTATAGTAAGTAGAATGGAAGAACCTGTCCGGGTGAATTTACGTTATAGTAATAATTTACAAGGGGTGTGTGACATCATATGACGGAATTGGAGGGTATTACTAACAGATGACCGCTTAGGTGGTATCTTAACTGATTCACCCCGGTTTTGTTTTAAACAAGGCAAAAACTTAAAGGATCTTTTGTGTAATGATAGACAAAGTAACATTACTCAGTATACAGGACGACAAGGTACTTTTTCATGCAGACATTGTAAAGCTTGTGAGTTTATTAGGAATAATAACACATTTGAACATCCATCAACAGGCAAAAAGTATTCATTAAAAGGGTATGCAGATTGCCACACAAAAAATATAGTGTATCTAGCTGATTGTGTTTCATGCCATTCATTTTATGTAGGCAAGACCAATTGTAAATTAAAGGAAAGAATCTTACAACACGTCAGCTATTCGTAGTGGGAATATACATAATGCATTGTTTCAGCATATAAAATGTAATGAGAATCATTCCTTTAACTTTATGGTTTTGCAAGTGATAAAACTATCAAAAAGGGGGGAGATTTGGTGAATGAAATGGAATACAATGAGACTAAATGGATTATTGAATTAGGAGCCGATAGGCTTCCTGGTTTAAATGGGGTTGTTCCCCTTAAACCAGCCTTGAAGAAAAGGTGGGTAGTTTACTAAACTTTGATTGGTGCTGAATTGATTTAAACATACCTATGTGTTTTTATTTGTTGTAATGTCTGAGGAAGGGTTTTTAACCTGAAAGCGCTAACATTGTTTTTGGATTTCTACAATAAATCAACATTTTTACAGCCTGGTGTTCCAGACTTCATCATTTTCATTTTTTGGTTGTTAAACTTGTGAGTCTGGACTTTGGTGTAGTAGGCTTACTTTTTTTGCATTTGGTGACTGTTTTGTGTATTGCCTCTACACACATGGCTGAGATGTCTACTGCAGTTGAATTGGATTACCATCCACAAATGGTTTCTGTAGCACAAAAAGCAAAGTGGATAACAATTGGAAGTAATCCTCTCTTGAGCTTAAACCTAGCTACTTTGAACACTGCCAATTTAGGTTTAGGTGAAGGTGAGGAAATTGATGTTTCATTCATGGACAGTATTAATAAGTTTGAGAAGGATTTGTACAGAGTGAAAAGTTTGCAGTGGCAACGGCTGCATTTTGAAGCCTGTATACACTACAAAATAATATCTAGGGGCATGCGTGTACTTTGTATGCCTACTTACGGTGAGCAATACCATGACTTATTAGCAAAATGGCAACAAATAAAATTGGAGACTAGTTTCTCCTATTTACGTTTACTTTTAGACCATTTTTTACTCATTGAGAATGAGCTTGTGGCATTTGTTCAATGACAACAACAAGACCTCGAAGAGAGGTTTAAGGAGGATTTCCATCAATCCAGACTTAATGACTTGTACTGTTCTGCTGCTAGTTATGACCTAAAGCTACAGCGGATAAAACAAATAAATTAGCCTGAGACTTTAATGATTTTGTCCAGGGTCAAATTTTTACTTGGCCGAGGACCAATTTTCAACATATACATGAGACCAACACCAGTTCAACCTCTAGAAACACCTATGCACAGGCGAGGGATACTAGAGGAGACCGTTCCACCTTAAATAGCGAGAATGGAGGCAGTAGAGATGAAAATCGAATTGATCAACGTGCGACAATGTCATCTGCTTAGTCATCATCCTGCCCTACAGTCAGTAAAAATGTTAAACCATTGAGTGGTGCTACTATGTCCCCCATTTCGTTACCTACTACAACGAATATGAAATTATCCATGGCAAATAATTTGGGGGCAAGACCAAAGACTTTCAACAACTCTTTTTATATCTTACCTGCCCCGGTGAAAAGAAGGGGAATTTTATGAGGAGTACATCGCAGAACCGCACCGTGAAGCAGAGAAAGGTTTTGATATGACTTCTAAAGGTGACTGTTCTAGTTTTCATAAGACAACTGACAATACATGTAATGTTTATAACATTTCTAAGTATATCTTGTCTGATGATGAATTGTACTTACTGAATAAGGGATTATCTTTTGTTCCGAGTATGCATTCTAACTATAGTGAATTGATATTAGACCGAAGATTATTTGCAAGAAATGTAGAGTTAAAAAAGTTATTTGTTTGCTCACGTACATCTGGTACTTTTGAATTAAGACAACCGAGTACTTTTAATCCACGCCTATCCACAGCAGTTGATACTTTATTGAAGTTATGTGAAGCTGACTTGCTTGAGTACTTAAATAAGAGGTCTGGTGTTAAATATTTCAACCTAAATAGTTCGCAAAAAAGAGCCTTAGAAGCTCTTGTACTTAATACTGAAATAATAATAAAATCTGCGGACAAGGGTGGTGCCATGGTGGTGATGGACAGGCAGTGGTATCATTCAAAAGTTTTAAATTTATTAAGTGATACCAGTACTTACAAACAACTTATGCCGATTGAAATAAAAAGGCTAATCAGACAAGTAAAAGAAAAATTGATAGTGTATAAACTTAGCAAACATTTAAAAGAAGACGTGTTTAAATGGGTCTACCTGAAAATGCGGAAATCTCGAAACGCCGACGATGAGAACACCGACAACGGAAGATCGACAACGGAGAAGACCGACAGTTGAGAATCCCGATGCTGAGAACACCGACATGCAAAGGTAAGTGTGCGATAGGGATAGACGTTAGGGTCAGGGTGTGGGTAAGGTAAGTGTGCGATAGCGACGGTCTGTAGGGTTAGGGGCGGGTTAAGTGAGTTAGGGTTAGGGCGCGGATCAGGTGAGTGCGCGATAGTGACAGACATTAGGGATAGGGGTGGGTTAAGTGAGTTAGGGTTAGAATGCGGGTTAGGTGAGTGTGCGATAGTGACGGACCTTAGGGTTAGGGTTTGGGTTAAGGTTAGTGCATAGATAGTTGTGTATGCAAGGTTCAGTGTAGGTTTGTAAGGTTTTTGGTATGCTTGTGTTGTGTGTGTGCTTTTTGGACAGGGGATTTGTTTTGTTTGTTGAGTGTCGGGATTGTGGTTTGTCGGGTATGTGACGTTTTGTATTTCTGAACTTTCGGTTTTGTAGTGTCGGTGATTTCATTGTCGGTGTTTTAGCGCATTGGTGTTGTCAGGTAGACCCATTTAAATTTGTATATGTTGAACATCCTGTAGTACCCTTATTTAAAGCTTTGCCTAAGATACATAAAAATTTAGAGAATCCACCTCTAAGACCAATTGTTTCAGGGTGTCAATGGGCAACTGAAAATGCTTCTATATGGGTTGAGTGCAAGTTGAAGAAGTGCTTAGCAGGACTTGACACTGTATTAAGGGACACAGCTCATTTTCTTCAAGGGTTATATGATTACTTGGCGTCTAACACAGGTCACAAGGATTTGATTTTTGTAACCATGGATGTGGTAAATTTGTTTACCGTAATTGAGAAAGCATATGGTTTAGAAGCTGTGCAGTCCTATGCCAGACATCTGTCTGTATTGACTGAGGAAGAGGTCCAACAAGTTATTATATTATTGGATTACATATTAAGTAATAATATTTTTATGTATGAAAATTTTTATTATAGACAAGTTAAGGGCATTGCGATGGGAACGCCGTGTGCGAATTCTTTTGCAAATTTGGTTCTTGCCAATTGGGAGCATCAAAACATTTTTAATATAGTACACAGATGGAAAATACACCCTAAATATTATGTGTGTTTTGTGGACGATGTTTTTATTTTATGGGCGGGATCAGTAGAGGAGTTAAATCAATTTGTGCACTATTTGGAATCTACAACAGATTTTTTAAGATTTAGTGTAGCATATTCAGTTTTGAAGAAAGATTTTTTGGATGTTCGCCTTGAAAAAACAGGAGATGGTACTATAGATACTGTAATTTTCAGAAAAGACTGCTGGAAAAATATTATATTAGCATATGATAGCATGCATCCTAGGTTCATGTTCAGAAATATAGCAAAGAAGCAGTTCTTTAGAGCATCACGATTACGCACTAGAGATGCTGATTATGTCAATAAATCTATTGATATGCAGGAAAGACTTATGAATAGGGGATATAAAGGACTATAGAGCCTGCCCTTGAACTGAGTAATATTGAGAGAAAGGAGAGAGGGAAACCATGGTTCTCAAAGAAAAATATTAATGAGAATTTTTGTAGAGTAAGTTGAGTGGAAGAACCTGTCCAGGTAAATTTACGTTACAGTAATAATATACAAGGGGTGTGTGACATCATACGACGGACCTAGAGGGTATTACTAACAGATGACCACTATAGGTGGTATCGTAACTGATTCACCCCGGTTTTGTTTTAAACGAGGCAAAAACTTAAAGGATCTTTTGTGTAATGATAGACAAAGTAACATTACTCAGTATACAGGATGACAAGGCACTTTTTCATGCAGACATTGTAAAGCTTGCCAGTTTATTAGGAATAATAACACATTTGAACATCCGTCAACAGGCAAAACGTATTCATTAAAAGGGTATGCAGATTGCCACACAAAAAATATAGTGTATCTAGCTGATTGTGTTTCATGCCATTCATTTTATGTAGGAAAGACCAATTGTAAATTAAAGGAAAGAATCTTACAACACGTCAGCTATTCGTAATGGGAATATACATAATGCATTGTTTCAGCATGTAAAATGTAATGAGAATCATTCCTTTAACTTTATGGTTTTGCAAGTGATAAAACTATCAAAAAGGGGGGAGATTTGGTGAATGAAATGGAATACAATGAGAATAAATGGATTATTGAATTAGGAGCCAATAGGCTTCCTGGTTTAAATGGGGTTTTTCCCCTTAAACCAGCCTTGAAGAAAAGGTGGGTAGTTTACTAAACTTTGATTGGTGCTGAATTGATTTAAACATACCTATGTGTTTTATGTATTGTAATGTCTGAGGAAGGGTTTTTAACCTGAAAGCGCTAACATTGTTTTTGGATTTCTGCAATAAATCAACATTTTTACAGCTTGGTGTTCCAGACTTCATCATTTTCATTTTTTGGTTCTTAAAATTGTGAGTCTGGACTTTGGTGTAGTAGGCTTACTTTTTGCATAAAGTAATTACAGGCTGCCCATGTCCACACACAAGCCAGCATAAGGGGAATGTCTCAGGTATATGTGTGAGTCAGGTGCCAGTAGCTTCCATATCACACATGCACCCAGCTCGCCCCACCATCAGCCACAGGTTTATCATAGGTCATATCCTTGCTGTAGGAAATGAGTACAGCATGATCCCATCTCTGTATGAAATACATACATGATGATGCATGCTGAATAAGTGTCCCATATGTAGGTATGCCCCTAGCTGTAAGCAGCAACCTGACCACATCCAGACTCATGGATCAGTATGAGCAGGAAGGATTGACAGGAACATCTCAACCACTTGCCACTGTCACCCCAGGGTAATCAACTGGCTTGCAGCCTGGGAATGTATGAGTGACAGAATGCACTGGCCTGCTACAGATGACCTGCAGCACTCTCATATGGCCTACAGTCCTCTGGCAAATGCCCATGCCTCACCCATAGTGCCAATGTACGGAATGTCATGGGGTCCTAACTAAGAACCTAACACAGTAAACAGAAAACAAATGCAAGGCCATGTCGACAAATGCCAGTAGCATGCCTCCCCATGTCCTACTGCAAGAACTGTGCACCAGGTCATAAATACGTCTGGGATAAAGGCCTAACTATAGGGATACCTCTGAGATATTGCTTTCATAATGTTAGGAAGAGGAGAGAATAACAGGGGGGTGTAGAAGCATGGATGTCATGGAGTGTGTGAAGTCTGAAACTCTAATGTCCACCTATACTACCCCCTGACTGCAAACCCATGAATGAATAGCCACAAAACTGCTTGTAAACCACAATGTGAAGGTAAACTGACCAGATATATGAGTCCTGCCTCTGGATAACCTGGGTGTATCTGTACAGCTGAGAGGTATGGCCCCAGCAGGATATGGCCATTCCGTTAAGTTGAGAAAAGCACAAGAAGGGGATCCCCAGCCAGAATACTAACAAGGTGCTGGACCATTTACACAGAACCAGCAGTATACTGTCTGTAGCTACCCCTCCACAATGCCAGGAGTGTGCCAGAATGTGTAGTCTATATGACTCAGAATATTGGTCTCAGCTTCATTCATCTTGTATTTCCCTGGTAAATAACTGTGAGCAAAGAATGATAACTGTCAGTAGTTGATAGCATGATACATCACAGTGTAAAACAGTACATATGTCAGAAAATCTATGCTACAACCAACCATGTTACACAAGCAGCACAGACAGCAATAGTTACAGTATCCCCCGTATGTTACGCCCATTGTGTCTCCATATTGGCAACCTATCTACAGATATCCTGCTGAAACGCGTTGCTAGATGTAACTGTAGCACACAAAATCCAGAACTGGAGTCCAACTTTCCCTGGAATGGATGCAACACTCAATATAGAATGCCATACTGGCCATGTTCCTACATTTAGAGAAATGAAGCCCATGTCTGGCAACACAGTGAACTACAGATATTTGTTATTCGCAGATGTCTGTGCACACACACCAAATTTTACACCACTGATACTTCACATACACACACATTGGATAGGAATACTCACACATATCTAAGGCCAACATAATATAATACGTCAAACATACACACACAGAGATGTGGGGAAGAGAAAGACAGACAGCAACAGAGAGAATCCCATTATGAGGCCTTTCCCACCCAGAAAACTTCCCATTGATCTATATAACATGATGTGCTGATGTCATTCAGTGTAGAAATTCCTTTGGTTACCCCTCAACCCTATAGTCTCAGTGGTGCTTGTGATAACTGTGTAACACTATAGTACAAATAAGTATCCATGTAGCACTTGTAATCTCAGTCCTGTCAAATGTTAAATTGTGTGTGTGTGTGTATGTGTGTGTGTGTGTGTGTGTGTGTGTGTGTGTGTGTGTGTGTGTGTGTGTGTGTGTGTGTGTGTGTGTGTTTCTAGATGAATGTGTTTGAGGCCATTGACACTCATTACACTTCCGATTGCCCTACTTTAGCACTCCTGCTGATGTCAGTCACCCTGAAATAACCATTTGGGCAGCTTGCAGCTCTACAAGCTCCATTGCACTTGTGATAACTGGATAATACTATAGTGTAGCAAACTATTTAGGTAGGAGTTCTAATCCCTGTCCTGACAACTGTAAAAAGGTGTGTGTGTGTGTGTGTGTGTGTGTGTGTGTGTGTGTGTGTGTGTGTGTGTGTGTGTGTGTCTTTGTAGAGACATAATTTTGAGCCCACTCACACTCACTACACTTCCCTTACCCCTCCTTTAGCACTGCTGCTGATGTTACTCACCTTCAAAGATACCTTTGGACAGCTCTTCCATATATAAGCTCTGTGGCACTTGTGATAACTATATAATACTATAATGTAGTAAACTAGTTAGGTAGGAGTTCTAATCCCTATCCTAACAACTGTGAAAATGTGTGTGTTTGTGTGAGAGAATGTGTGTGTCTTTGTAGATACATGATTTTGAGGCCATTCACACTCACTACACTTCTATTACCCCTACTTTAGCACTGCTGCTGATGTCACTCACCTTCAAATATACCTTTAGACAGCTCTTCAATATATAAACTCCCTGGTGCTTGTGATAACTGTGTAATACTATAGTGTAGCAAACTAGTTAGGTGGGAGTTCTAATCCCTGTCCCGGCAACTGTGAAAATGTGTGTGTTTTTCCGTGAGAGAGTGTGTGTCTTTGTAGAGACATGAGTTTAAGGCCATTCACACTCACTACACTACCATTACCCCTCCTTTAGTACTGATGCTGTTGTCACTCACCTTCAAAGATACCTTTGGACAGCTCTCCAACATGTAAGCTCCGTGGCACTTGCGATAACTGTGTAATGCTATAGTGTAGCAAACTAATTAGGTAGGAATTCTAATCCCAGTCCTGGTGTGTGTCTTTGTGGAGACCTGATTTTGTGACCATTCACACTCACTACACTTCCCTCACCCCTACTTTACCACCACTGCTGATGTCACACACCTTAGAGGTATGTTTGGACACTTTTCTACCTATAAGCTCTGTGGCATGTGTGATAGATGTATTAGTAATAACATAGGCCGGAGTTTGAATCTCAGTCCTGGCAAGTGTGTGTGTGTGTGTGTGTGTGTGTGTGTGTGTGTGTGTGTGTGTGTGTGTGTATATATATATATATATATATATATATATATATATATATATATATATATGTGTGTGTGTTCTACCTTAAATATTTTGGCCCCACTTACACCCAGTACAATTCTCAGTGCCTGACTTTAGCAGTCCTATAGATATCATTCAACTTAGAAGTACCTGTTGGCACCTCTAAACCATGTAAGGTCAGTGGTGCTTGTGGTAAAAGGTTTGAAAACATAGTTAGATAGAGGTTCAAACCTTACTCCTTGCAAATGTAAATGTGTGTGTAGGGTAAAATATTTTATGAAATCTCTCACCCACTACATCATCCAATGCCAGTATTTACAAGGGCTGGTGATGTTACCCACCTTAAAAGTACCTTGGGACAACATCCATTCTATAAGCTCCATGGCACTTGCGATAAATGCATAACACTGTAGTAGCAATACATAGGTAGGAGTGCAAAACTCAGTACTGGCATGTGTGTGTGTGTGTGTGTGTGTGTGTGTGTGTGTGTGTGTGTGTGTGTGTGTGTGTGTGTGTGTGTCTGTCATCAGTATCCTGTGTGGGTGTTGGTGTGATTGTGTAATAACAGGATCCATTGGGGGTGGGTTTTGCCAAATTATTATATTGAGGACCTAGTGTATGTCCCAATGTCCACTTTACAAGGCCAACAGTTGTCAATCACCATAGAGGTTGGTGTAGACAATCCACAGCTCTAAATGTCTTTTCAGGCTTGTTGGCTGTTGGTGAAGCACCCACCAAGAGGAGAAAACGCTGAGAGAAGAAAGGAGCCACTTTTGAGACTTTAAGTATTTTTCCTCTGTTTATTTGCTAAGTTTTTCTGCATAGCCACCTATTTTGAGCATTTTCTGGCTTGTTAAATTTGATTTCTGCATTAGTAACTGTATTTAGAGCACAACCTAGAGCTGTTTACTGAATTTCCTGTTTGCATTTATTTTTAAAATCGTTTTTTTCTCAAAACCTGCATTTTATCTGTATTTGGCCTAGCACTCTCGTGTGGGGTCATTTACTGCACTGTTATAACTTGTTGATACTTGTTAACCTCTGCTTTCCCTGAAAAAAGCAAAAAAATCTTGCTTTTTTCCCCACTTTTCTGAGATTTAAAAAAGTTCAGTTACAGGCTTGCTGTTCTTGAACTGTTTGTAAGTTTCTGTGAGGCCATTTTTTGCTTGGGCTAAAGGAAGGTCTCTCTGTTGATCAGTGGCAGTGAAAAACATTGAGCAGCCTGTCTGCCCCTGTGGGAGTGATTACTGACTTGAAACTGTAGTTTTATTGGCCATTTTGGGTCAATTCCAAAACTCCATCTTCCTCTCTTAAAACCCTCTTTTGCGCGATTTTGCGCGTTTTTGAGCATAGCGCAACAACTGGCAGCACCACCTAATTGGGTTTAAACTATTCCTGGCTCCACAAAGTCTGCTCTTCACTTTTTCCCTTAGAACTGCTCTATCTCTCAATTTAAACACCATATTCTCATTCTAAGGCCCTTCACTGGTCCAGTTAAGTAATCCTACAAGTTAGCACTATTAAACCATAAGCACTACTTACTCTTATACTCTCTACGATTGCCCTGTCCTCTATTGGTCCATCTTAAATTCAGTTTCCCTGTTACTCTAGCATGTCCAAAGGTCAGTCAATGGTTTCCTCTCCAGTCCAGCTGGTGAATCTGGGAATTTTGAGGCAATGTTACAACTGTCTCATGTACACGGACAACCCTCTCCTCCTCCAAACAGGCTCAAATATATGTGAGAGATGCAACTATTTAGCCAAACTGGAGGCTGAGCTCTCTCATCTCAAAACTGGTGTAACCAGTCAGGAGGAGAAGGTAACCTCACACAACACAATTCCAGTATCACATAGTCTCACCACATCAGCGAACCAAACACATAAATACACAAAAACATACTCGGAGGCTCTAAATAAAAATCTACCTAAGCAACAGAGACCTCCAAAGCAGACATCCAAGCAAACGCTACCTCAAAACAAAACACACACAACACATAAGTCACAAAGTCAGTGTGCCAAGCAGCCACAGCCCTTAAGGCTGAAAAACACACCTGATACTCTTGTTATAGGTGACTCTATTGTCAGACACACTGATGTCCCACTCACCAGGCTGAATAAAGAGAAGGTCACGGTGAGCTGCCTGTTGGGTGCTAGGATCCGACACATAATGCAAGCACTCAGGTCACTCCAAAGCAAATACAAATATGACTCAGTCATTGTACATGTTGGTGTGAATGACTTGAGACGTACCTCCCTGGACTACATGAAAAGAGACATAGAGGAGCTCTCTGATCATGTAGCCCAGGCTGGTATGACCCTGACCTTGAGCAGCATCTTACCCTCACCTAGAATGATGCCACAGTACAAAGACAAAATGATCGATTTTAACAATTGGCTAAAATTTTGGTGTCATTCAAAGGGGATCCAGTGTCTGTCAGCCTGGGATGACATGCTCGACAAGCCACGTTGCTTCGCTAGGGACAGCTTGTACCTGTCACCACTGGGCTTTCGGATATTGGCAAAGGCTCTTGCCACCCCCATAGTGCCTTTTTAGGCAAGGCTCAAAAGTCAAACCCACCCCATAGACAGCACAAGGAACAAGAAACTAAGGGTAATGCTGCTAAGCCAGAAGTCTTAACCTCAAGATGCACACTCAAGCTCTCCTCAGTATGGAGAACATCGATATCTGTGCAGTGACAGAAACCTGGTTCAAGGCTCCAGAGAGCACCCCAGCACTACCAGGCTATACCTCGTATCATGCTTTTCGGCCCGAAAACCCGAACCGAACCACAAAAGGAGGGGGGGTTTCCATATTTATCAAGGATATCCACACCTCCAGGTTAGTGGCATTGCACGAAGTATCGGAGACCATCCATGTGCAACTAACAGTGGGCAAGACTGCTTTTCAGTTTATAGCATCCTACAGACCACACTCTCAAAGTCAGGATTCCCATTCGGCCTTCCTGAAAACATTGGAGAACATGAAGATCTCTCTGAACACCATTATATTGGGTGACTTCAACTACCCAAACATTGACTGGGAGCACTACTCAAGCCCCAGCACCTTAGCCCAAAGATTCCTGGAAATTATAAACTCAAATGCTATGGAACAAATAGTCACCACTCCCACAAGAGGGGACAACATACTAGACCTGATCATTACCAACATGGGAACTCTATGCTCCACACCAGAAGTATATCCCTCATAGGTAAGATCAGACCATAAATTAATTTCACTGGATGTCCACATCCTGACCCCACCTCCAGCCTAGAAAACCACAGTGAAAAATTTCTCAAAAGCGAACGTCTCACTTCTCAAAACTGAAGTGGAATCCTTCAAGGCCCCAGGGCCAGTGGAAGCTACAGCCCAAACTGCAGAATCCTATATAAATGCATTCTACGGACATCTCCAGGAATGCATGGATCATGCTATCTCAAACAAAACCAAGACCCAATCATCCAAAGGCAGGCGTGGTGGACCCCTGCCATAAATAAACTGTACAACAGAAGGAGGAAGCTACTACATGATAGAGCAAAATCCCTAATAGGGAAGGCACCTCTGATCAGTACTAGCAAAAAATTACGATCCCTCATAAAATCCTCCAAGGCCAGCTTCGAGAGAAAAATTGCACAGGACACCAAAGACAATCATACGGCTTTTTTCAGTTATGTTAGAAACCTGGGATGCAACTCCCAGACTTGTTCTGAGTTGATTCTAAACGACAATAAATACACTCTACCCACAGGCCTCGCCAATATCCTGGCAGTGACGTTCAGTGCAAACTTCTCCACCTCCCCAAAAAGCAAGTATCTATCCCGGCAGAGGGCTGCCTCCCAAACATCTCAGATGCTCAGGTGAAGGCTGCCCTCTCCAAAGCAAAAAACACTGCTTCCATGGGACCAGATGGCATCCCAGGTTGCGTCCTACATGAACTACAAGAGGAACTAATCCCTCAAATAAAACAGCTATACAATCTCAGCCTCACTACAGGATATGTGCCCACAGAATGGCGTACAGCAACAGTGGTCCCACTCCACAAAGGTGGAGCCTCTACGGACCCTGGAAACTATCACCCCATAAGCCTGACTAGCTTAGTCTGTAAGGCTATGGAGAGGATCATCATGGAGCTCATAAACAAGGACATTGGGGACCTACAGACACTAGATCCCACCCAGTTCGGCTTTGTCAAGGGCAGATCCTGCCTTTTGAACCTGGTTGACTTCTTTGAAACAGTCACCAAAGCCATAGATGAAGGGAAGGTAGTCCACACAGCCTATCTGGACCTTGCAAAGGCATTTGACACAATACCCCACTCGGGCATCATAGATAAGCTATCTAGCTTAAATATAAACCCCTATGTCACAAGATGGCTCAAACTGGCTCAAAGACAGAACCCACAGAGTGAGAGTTGCTGGAGCCATGTCAGACTTGAAACCGGTCACAAGTGGCATACCACAGGGTTCTGTCCTGGGACCACTCTTGTTCGGTATATACTTTTCGAGGTACAGGCAACGTGGGAGGACTATGGCTCACCAAGTTCTCAGATGACTGCAAACTGGGTGCCATAATCCACTCTCCAGCTGACACAAACATCCTTCAAAAAGGTCTCACAGAGACAGATAACTGGTGCCAGTGCCATGGTTTAAAGCTAAATGTCAAAAAATGTATAGTCATACCCTTTGGCAAAACCAATTTGCCCACAAATTACCACATAGGTGGAAGCCCATTAAGTACAGAGAAAGTTATTAGGGACCTGGGGACCCAAGTTGATAGCAATCTCTCCTTTGAAAACCACATTGCCAAAGTGGTTAGAAAGACCTTCTACATAGCCCACCTCATCACGAAGGGTTTCACATCTAGATCAAGAGGTAATCTTGCCCTTTATTCATCCCTCATCAGGCCCATCATAGAATACAATGCCCCTTTTGGGATGTACCTTACCCGACACCTGCAGCAATTAGAAAGACCCAAAAGTATCTCACCAAGAGGATCAAGGGTCTCAAACAGATGCCATATACTGCTCGGTTAAAAAAACTCCAGCTCTACTCAGTTGCATACCGCCTTCTTCGAGGCGATCTATGCCTGACATACAAAGCTATGTCAAATCCAGAATTAATGGACATGCTCCACCTCAGTAAATCTAAATCCCTTAGAGCCACATGCTTGAGGGACTTGAACCTCAGCACAGAAATAAATAGAACTTGCTGGAGGGACAGGTTCATAACCCAGAGGCTCCCTTCGCTCTGGAATTGAATTCCAGTTCATGTGAGGCAGAGCACCTCACTGAATCTCTTCAAGAAGAATCTTGATAAGTGGATGGGGGATCGTAGGTTTGTCCCAGGGATTACTCCCGTGTCACTATTAGACAGAGGCACAGTAAACTAAACCTCAAAAAGGGCACATTATACTCAAATCAAGGGATGGCGTAAGCCATACAGAATCGGGCTAGGCTTATAATTGCCCCAGGGCAGATAGCCTAGTATGAACCTATGAACCTATGTGTAGTGCCATGTGCAATGACTATGTGACAGTATGGATTAGTTAACAATATAGGCAACTCTTCTAATACTCAAACACCACTCTTGACCCAGGAATCATACACAAATACACTTGGCTAGGGAGCAACCACTATATCAGTAGTTCTCCTGCAAATTGCCTCACAGATAGTACTCACTGTGTGATTGCAGTAGACTCCATGTCAAACTGATAACCAGACATGATTGGTGTCACACAGGGTACCGACCCATGTCCTCTCATGTTTGGGATCTACCCTTCTGAGGTGCAGGAGAACACAAAGGCACCCTGGCTGATAATGTGTGCATACAACAGTAAGGTGGGTGGTAGCCTTCCCAATCCATGTGATATTGACATCACGTCCAAAGGCCACTTGACACCTATGACTGTTGACAGAACCCTGGATATTACCCCAATGCCAAGAGATGTGCCGCCATTAACTTTTGGAACACCATGGCTCACATGAAGTAATATATTTGTAGTGGTCCACTGAACAGTGACGTTATTATAACAGAATGGGGAACACAGGTTGACAGTCAGCTGCCTGTTGACCACAACAGTGCCACTGACATCTGAAAGTACTGTGATGTGTTACATCTCCTGACTGAGTCTATGTTATCCAGCAAGTAAAAGGACATGGAACCCTGTTCCATCCCCTCAGTAGCCCAATCAATGTGTACAGGGGCCCTTTTTCCATGTTCCCCACTGGACACCTGCAACAACTGTAGAGTCTGCAAATGTACCCCACAAAGGGAATATCATGCCTTATACACATGCCCTGTATGGACAGACTCCAATAACTCCAATGAATCCCTGTATCATACTGTCTACATAGGTACAATCACTACCTCAGTTACACAGCCATGTCTTACCAAACTAGATCAGGAATGCTACTTCTGGAGATACCAGTCTGTCCACACAACATGCCCCAGAGACATCAAGCACACTTCCACACTTTAAAAAACATGCATGTGGGACATGTGCACAACCCAGACACTGTCCATGTTATGGAATATAAATCACATACATGTGAAGCAGTGCACATCACTGGCCAGCCACAATAGACATCTGGATGAGTGGATGGGGAATACAATAACCACCCCTGTGGACCACTCCAGTGACTATACTCCTGAGCCACAATGGAGACTATTGTCATGTGGCCTGATGCCAGGGTATTCCCTTGGGCTAGCCTTGTCGAGCCTTCAGGCCCATTCACCTACTACACACCTATGAAGCAATGAACCTATGGATCTCAGTACTGGCAAGTGTGTGTGTGTGTGTGTGTGTGTGTGTGTGTGTGTGTGTGTGTGCGTGTGCGTGTGCATGTGCGTGTGTGCAAATAGTAATCTCAGTGTGTTTGGTTGTTGAATATCCCCTGTGGCTGTGGTTATTAGCAATCGGAGGTGTGTCCAAACCACAACATGTACCATTCTCCACTCTACAACAGATGTTGTAAATCAACATATACCTATGTACAACCCTCAGCCCTATAATCTGTGAGACCAAGGAATTCCATGCAGATACAGCTGTACCCTGCCTAAGACATGGTGGATGTGTTACCACACTGCCATACCCCTTGGTCTTGCTGCAGGGCCACATCCTGGTGACACACATATGCCTAGAACAGAAACAGGATACAGCATGTGAGAACACATTCACTCAGCACTTCACTTGTGGGGGGAGAGAGGGGTAAAGCTGGCACTGAATGTGTTGCCAAGACTGTGGCCAATATCTGTTGTCTCAGGATAGGTATTAGCATTGTGCAGTAACAGCACTTGTGTTTAATGCTGTGGAGATTGTTGATGTAACTATCAAAGGCTGTTGTGATTGTCATCAGTGTCTGCTGCATGTCTGCCATCATAGATGCCTGTAGGGGATTCCATGAGGGATCCAAAGTTGTGTTTCAGGCTAATAAGGGAGTTCAACATTCATGGGACACCACCTTTCTCTGCAACAGTATCCTCCTTCTGATGTACACTTTAGTAATGGCAGGGGACCATCACTTTGTCTCCCAGTGTTTGGAGGACAGTGTATGGGTTCTGTTGGCTTTGGCTAGTACCATGCATTCATGTACCTGTTTGTACAGTGCATATGTGTATGATTCCACAGTCATGCAGCTATTTCCCATTACCATGGGTGCAGTGAAGTCATCCACCCTTGTTTTCATGGCTACAAAGTCAGTTTTGGAGAGGTTTGGCAAGGTGGTTACCTTTGTGGGGGGTGTGGCTGACATGTTGAGTTCCGTGTTGATTACAGCCTGTGTGGATCTCACCACGCAGGGACTGACATCTGTGGATGAGAAGCAGTCCCATATTTAAGTAGTCAACACAAGTCAAGGTTGTTTGGGTCAGTATGAGCTGGTCTAGAACATTGGAAATGATGAATTCCTGAAGTGTTGGGCCACTGTTCTGGAGCTTGGCTACTTTCCCCAGGTGATGGAGTGGTAGTTAAAGTCTCATACTATGTCAGTGTTGCATTGGACCATCATAGATGGCAGGGTGTCGAGGAATGTGCATTGACAGTCTAGAGACCTACATGTGGACCCATAGCAGGCTATGGTCTGGATTGCGCCATTACCCCAAGGCAGTTGTAGTGGAAGTAGTTCCAATGCATTATGCTGGGATACTAGTCTGGAGGTGTTCCTAGCCATAATGAATATGGAGGCAACACCCCCTGTGGAGGTGTGGTGTGGTCCATGTTTTGGGGCTGACAGCTGTGGAATGTGTCATAGCCTGATACTGCAGGTCTGCTGTCTGCTGCTGTGAACCACCTCTCCATAACAGTAGACATGTTAATGTCCTCCACTCCAATGAGTGCTTTGAGTGACTGCATCCTAACAGTTAGATGTCTACTGTTGAATAGCATGACCCTAAGATTGCATACATGTCTAGCTGTTATGGTGGTAATTACATTAGGAACACTGCCTAATAAGGCATCATAGGGGTGGCTAGATACTAAGTCAGTACCTGGAAACCCAGCGCTGACAGATGTAGGACATCTCTGGCAAGTCATTGGGTTCTGTCAATCATGTCATCCCAAGCAGAGAGGTAGTGGATCCCCTGAGAATAACACAAAACATGTACGGCAATGTTGCAGTCAATCCTCTGTTGATAGTACCACAGCATCATTCTGGGTGACAGTGGTACACTGCTCAGGGCTACTGTCACACCTGCCTGGACCACATAATCAGAGAGTTCAACCATGTCTCTTGTCATGTAGTCCAGGGAGGTGTGTCCTAAGTCATTCACACACCACATGGATACAGAGTGATACTCATAGTTGTTGTGGAGTGCCATGACTGGCTGTGTCATGTGTTGGATGCTGGCATGTGATAGAGATTTGGCTGCTAACTGCCCCATATTAAACTTAGTGAGTGGGATATGTGTGTGCCTCAGTACTGAGTTACCCATGATCACTCTATTGTGCAAGGTGGTTAGCCTTGGAGCTTAGGTTGAGGGTCACACTGTGTAGGTTAATTATGCGTCCCTTGGCATGTATCATGTTGTGGTGTCTGAGTAGGTGTCTGTCTTGCTAGGTTACTCTCACAGGTCTGAGTGTTTGGAGTGTAGAGGGGAGGGTTGCCTGTGTACATGAGGCAGTTGCAACAGTGCCTCAGAATGGACAAGTGCACCAGGTTAATGGGTGAAAGCACAGAAAACTAACATGCCAGGAGGGTGGACATAACTAGTAAGTACTGGGGCTACTTCTGTGATGAACGAGTACTGCTGAGCTCCCAGGTGTGCTACACTTCTTGATACAATAACCTGGTGAAGTGCCAAGCCATAATGCTATTTGAAGTGCAAGACAGAAAGAACTAGCATGATGTAAGGGTGGAACAGAAGTCAGACTTTCTGCCACATGTAATACTTTACCTCAGCTGTACAGTTATCAGCAGCTTTGGCCATGTGAAAGTTCAGTAAGCTCGGTAGCACACGTGGTAACTGCATAACACTATAAGAGACATAACTAGATAGGAGTTCTAGTCCCAATACTGGTGTGTGTGTGTGTGTGTGTGTGTGTGTGTGTGTGTGTGTGTGTGTGTGTGTGTGTGTGTGTGTGTGTGTGTGTGTGTGTGTGTGTGTATTGTACTGTCTGGCTTATACTATTTTTGAGTTGTGTACTACCCTTCACACTTCCCCTTGCCCAATCTAGTAGTCCTGTTGATGTCATCCACTTTAGAAGTACCTTTGGACTAGGTGGAAATGTATAAGCTCTGTGTCAAATCTGATAACTGTGTAGCACTATAGTAACAATAACTAGCAGCAGGTTAAACCATTGTACAGTCCTCTGTACAGAGGTGTCTGGAATATCCATATGTTTGCAACCTATATGTGGTTGGAAGTGGTCTGTGTGCCTTAACAATTCCCATGTATATGATATTGTATCCAAATAGGCCACAGTGAGTGTACTGACACATATGGAAGCATGCGGTATCATACCTGACTAAAACATCATGCTGATATGACATCTGCCACCCTCACAGGTGGCCAGCCTTGTAGGTGCAATACATGAGTCCAGATGTTTGGTTTTACAAGTGAACTGTTCATGTTTATGGGTCACATTAAAGGCTGGAAGAGGTGTGGACTGACATATTGTGGTCCTAATTAGTATGTAACAGGAGTGCCTTGCATTTTAACAGGGGTGTGTACACAATTTACATCCACTGTATACCACTAACGTGTCACACATGTCCCATTTTGCTGGCCTATGTCCAGATGTCTTGGCACTGACAAGTTGTGAGGTATGCTACATGAATGTTGAATTCATGTCAGACAGGCCCCAGTTGTGACCACTATGATGCAATTCAGTTAAGCCCAGCACAAGTGAACATGCACAAAAAGCAATATAGGTATTACATAAAGCAATATAGCTATTACTGATGGTTGTGTGCATGGTAAACTGCATGCCCTTCACATGCCTGTGGTATTGCCAGGCAACAAGAGAACAATATCATACTCACCAGCTTCAGGCTGCTGTCATATAGGTTCATAGGTTCATACTAGGCTATCTGCCCTAGGGCATTTATAAGCCTAGCCAGAATGTGTTTGGCTTTCGCCATCCATTTTAAATTTATTTTGCTATGCCCTTTTTCGAGGTTAGTATACTGTGCCTCTGTCTAACAGTGACACAGAAGTGATACCCGGGGTAAACCTACGATCTCCCATCCACTCATCAAGATTCCTCTTGAAGAGAGTGAATGAGGAACTCTGCCTAACCTGGACTGGGATTTTATTCCAGAGTGAAGGGAGCCTCTGGGTTATGAATCTGTCCCTCCAGCATGTCCTATTTATTTCAGTGCTGAGGTTCAAGTCTCGAGCGTAGCTCCATGGGATTTGGATTTTCTGAGGTGCAGCATGTCCATTAATTCGGGTTGGACATGACTTTATACATCAGGCACAGATCGCCTCTGAACAGGCAGTATGCCACTGAGTAGAGCTGGAGTTTCTTTAACCGGCAGCATATGGCATCTGTTTGAGCCCTTTGATCCACTTGGTGAGGTACTTTTTGGGTCTTTCCAGTTGCTGCAGGTGTCTGGTAAGGTACATCCCAAAAGGGCATTGTACTCAATTATGGGCCTGATGAGGGATGAGTAAAGAGGCACAATGGCGTCCCCTGATCTAGATGTGAATCCCTTCATGATTAGGTGGGCTATATAAAATGTTTTCTAACCACTTTGGCCACGTGGTTGTCAAATGAGAGATTGCTATCAACTTGGGTCCCCAGGTCCCTAATTACTTCTTCTGTACTTAATGGATTACCACATATGTGGTAATTTGTGGCACTTTGTTTTGCCAAAGGGATGACTATACACTTTTGGCATTTAGCTTGAGGCCATGGCTCTGGCACCAGTTGTCTGTTTCTATGAGGCCCTTTGGAGGATGCTTGTTGACTGGAGAGTCGATTATGGCACCCAGTTTGCAGTCATCTGCGAACTTGGTCAGCCACAGTCCTTCCGTGTTGGCCTGTACCTCCGAGAAATATATACCGAACAAGAGAGGTCCCAGGACTGAGCCTTGTGGGACACCACTTGTAACTGGTTTGGAGTCTGACATGGCTCCAGCAATTCTAACATGTGGGTTCTGTCCTTGAGCCAGTTTG
Source organism: Protopterus annectens (assembly GCF_019279795.1). Lineage (NCBI taxonomy): Eukaryota > Metazoa > Chordata > Ceratodontiformes > Protopteridae > Protopterus > Protopterus annectens. The sequence continues at coordinate 182,135,104 of NC_056735.1, forward strand.
CAATCCATCTAGTGACATAGGGTTTATATTTAAGCTGGTGAGCTTATCTATAATGCCCAAGTGGGGTATTGTATCGAAGGCTTTTGCAAGGTCCAGGTAGGCTGTGTGGGCCACCTTCCCTTGTCAATGGCCTTGGTGACTGTTTCAAAGAAATCAACCAGGTTTAAGAGGCAGGATCTGCCCTTAACAAAGCCGAACTGGGTAGGATCCAGTGTTTGTAGGTCCCCAATATCTTTATTTATGAGGTCCATGATGATCCTTTCCATAGCTTTGCAGACTAAGCTAGTCAGGCTTATGGGGCAATAGTTTCCAGGATCCGTTGAGGCACCACCTTTATGGAGAGGGACCACTGTTGCTGTATGCCACTCTTTGGGCACATATCCTGTAGTAAGGCTGAGATTGAACAGTAGTTTTATGTTTGGGTTTAGCTCTCCTTGGAGTTCATGTAGGATGCAGCCGGGACACCATCTGGTCCCATTGATGCTGTGTTTTTGCTTTGGAGGCGGCTCTTACCTGAGCATCTGAGATGTCAGGGGCAGCACTCTGCTGGGATAGATATTTGCCCTTTGGTGGGGAGGGGAAGTTTGCTGAACTTGTCAGCTAGGATGTTGGCAATGTCTGTGGGTTTGGTGTATTTTTGTCATTTTGGACTAATTCTGAGCATATCTGGGAATTACCACCCAGATTCCTAACATAACTAAAGAAAGCCTTGTGATTATCCTTAGTGTCCTGTGCAATTTTCTCTCAAGCTGGCCTTAGACAATTTTATGTGTGCCTGTAGTTTTTGCTAATACTGATCAGTGATGCCTTCCCTTTTGGGATTTTGCTCTATCATTTAGTAGCTTCCTCCTTCTATTGTATAGTTTGTTTATGGCTGGGGTCCACCAGACAGGACGCCTGCCTTTGGAGGATTGGGTCTTGGTTTTATTTGGGATCGCATGATCCATGCATTCCTGAAGGTGTTCATAGAATGCGTTTATAAATGATTCTGCAGTCTGGGACGTATTTTCCACAGGCCCAGGGGCTTTTAAGGATTCCACCTCAGTTTTGAGAAGTGTGAAATTTGCTTTAGAGAAGTTTTTCACTATGGTTTTCTGGCCAGGGGTGGGGTCGGGATGTGAATATCCAGTGAGATTAGTTTATGGTCTGATCTTACCAGTGAGGGATACACTTCTGGTCTGGAGCATAGAGTCCCCATGTTGGTGATGATCAGGTCCAGTATGTTTTCCCCTCTTGTGGTAGTGGTAACAAGTTGTTCTATAGCATTTGATTTTATAAATTCTAGGAACCTTTGGGCTAGGGTGTTGGAGCTAGAGTAATGCTCCCAGTCTATGTTTGGGTAGTTGAAGTCACCCAATATAATGGTGTTTGGAGAGACCTTCATATTTTCCAGTGTTCTCAGGAAGGCCGAGTGGGGTTCCTGGGTTTGGGAGGTGGTCTGTAGCAGGCTATAAACTGGAAGGCAGTTTTACCCACTGTTAGTTGCACATGGATAGTCTCTGATGCTTCGTGCTTTGCCACCAACCTGGAGGTGTGGGTATCTTTGATGAATATCGATACTTCCTCCTTTTGTGGTTCGGTCCAAGTTTTGGGGCGAAAAGCATGGTATGAGTTATAACCTGGTAGTGCTGGGGTGCTCTCAGGAGCCCTGAACCAGGTTTCTGTTACTGCACAGATATCAATGTTCTCCATGCTAAGGAGAGTTTCGAGTCGCGTGCATCTTGAGGTTTAGACTTCTGGCATTGAGTAGCATTACTCTTAGTTTCTTATCCCTTGTGATACCTATGGAGGTGGGTTTGTGTTTTGATCCTTTCCTAAAAAGGCACTATGGGGGTAAGAGCCTTTGCCAATATCCAAAGCCCAGGGTGACAGGTGCAAGCCGTCCCTAGCGAAGGATCATGGCTTGTCGAGCATATCATCCCAAGCTGACAGGCATTGGATCCCCTTTGAATGACACCAGTGCTTAAGCCAATTGTTGAAATTGATCATCTTGTCTTCACATTGTGGCATCATTCTTGGTGAGGGTAAGATGCTACTCAAGGTCAGGGTCATACCGGCCTGGGCTACATGCTCAGAGAGCTCCTTTATGTCTCTTTTCATGTAGTCCAGGGAGGTACATCTCAGGTCATTCACACCAGCATGGACAATGACTGAGTCATATTTGTACTTGCCTTGGAGTGACCTGAGTGCTTGTGTTATGTGGTGGATCCTAGCGCCCGACAGGCTGCTCACCGTGACCCTCTCCTTGTTCAGCCTGGTGAGCAGGACGTCAGTGTGCCTGACGATAGAGTCACCTATTACAAGTGTATCAGGTGTGTTGTTTAGTCTTAAGGGCTGTGACTGTTTGGCACACTGGCTTTGTGAGATATGTGCTGCACGTGTTTTGTTTTGGGGTAGCGGCTGCTTGGGTGTCTGCTTTGGAGGTCTCTGCTGCTTCGGCAGATCTTTATTTAAAGCCTCCGAGTATGTTTTAGGGTCCTAGGTAGTTGTGAGAGGGAGTTACTGTCAAAAGACTCACATGTGGCCTTTGTACAGGATGGATGCAGCATGTCTGTACATTTACAGTACTAACACCAATGATACACAATGTTCTGTCCACACCATAGATATGCACCTCTGTGTATTAGAAAACCCCATCCACAACTGCAATCGGACCTGACATATGGATGTAGATACAATACAGATACATGTATGTCTGATACATCAGTGTACTAATCCCCACTGGGCCCTTACCTGCAAGCTCCTCATCCAGTGTGTGTGTGCAACCCACCTCCACAATGCTTTCCTCAGCTTCATGGCTTGTGCATTGGGCGGGTGCCCCAAGGTTGGAGAGGAGCTCCTCAGGGGGTGTCAGTGGGGGCTGCATGGCTGGGCTCCCACCTGCGGCTAGCTGGTCCTTCACTACAGCAGCAGCCCATTGATGGGCATGGCGGATGAGGTCAATGGCTCAATGCTGCACCTGTTCATAAGTTCCACTGTGCAGGCCGGCATCATTTATCCTGTGGACCAAACTGTTCCACAGGGTGGTCCTCTCCCGCACATTTTCTGCTCTCTGTCCAAATAACAGGGCATAATGTTCGATCACATATTGGGTGATGATGTCAGTTTCCCCAACAGAGAATGTTGGTAGGCAAGTCCTCTGCATGTTACCTGGAAGACATAAACAGGAAAAAGTTCACAGGACCACATACGGTTGCCAAATTGCACATCGACAGTAGATATTACTTGCAAATAAGCCACACTACACCATAACCCTCCAAGCTATCATGGCTATAGCAGCTTGAATTACACTCCTGCCCCTGAACTATCTTATTCCCCCCAAAGTTGGACACTTGATTGCATAATCCTCTATTCTCCATTCATTTCTGTGTAGAGGGTTAACAGTGGCCATCTTCCATGTGAATGGTGTGTGGATGATGGCAGGTCTGTGTTTGAATGTGGTGTGTGATGGAGATGTGAGCACATGCTTGGGTTCATGTAGGAGGCAGACAGTGATGTTTTTATGCCCCATGGAGATATATTGTTGTTACCATCAGCAGGCAATATGTACATGGTCAGCATTGCTGAGGGGAGGGGTGCGGTTGATGTACCTATCCCCCTGTACAACTGGGGTGGACAGTGTGGCAATGTTCCCAACTAACCTGTCTGATGCAGGTTGCCTATATCCATGACATGTGTGTATGAGGTGTTCTTTACCTCCAGTACACGGAGAAATGTGTTGTTTCCTCTGAGACTGACAAAATATGTGGAGACACTGTTGCAATTGTCCTTGGTGGTGTGGATATGTCTGACTTGTAGTCATAGTCAGCCTTACAGGAAGTCACCTGTGAACTTACATGCTTGTTCAGATAGAGGTGGACTTGCTTCCAAGTTGTTGCCTGCACCTATGTTTCCCTGTACAGCCAATATAACAACCTATTATGTGGTTTGTGTATTGCTGCTGTCCACCAAAGGGGATTACTCTACATTGGTGGAGGCTGGTTATACAGGTCAGGTACTGCTGAATCCATATAGCTACAGTGGATATAAAGGGTACACACCCCTGTTACAATGCCTGGTATTTGTGCAATTGGAGCATGACACCACAATAACTCATTTCAAAACATTTCCCACATTTAATGTGACTTATAGCCTGTACAAATCCATTGAATACATAACAATCTGGTCTCTGAAAACATATGGAAATAATAATCAGTACAATAAACCAGTTGAATGAGTGTGCACACCCCTAAACTGATATGTTGTGCATGCGCCTGTTGAGATGGTTGCAGCATTCATTTGTCTTGGTTTGGACTCTAACATCATGGCACATCTTCACTTAGCAATAGTTGCTCACCTTCCTAGAAACACCTTTGATTTTTTTCAATGGAATTGTACAGATTAGGGGTCACATTAAAGATGAGAAACATTATAAAATGATCTTCTGTGGTCTGATTGTCATACAGCACACAAACCTGGCATTCCAACAGGGGTGTGTACACTTGTGATATCCACTGTATATAGGTGTTGCTATAGCTGGTAGTGGTAGGCATGGACAGAGGGTCATAACACAGTTGGACACTTCTCCGATTACTACCTGATAATCATGCCTACTCTAGTATCCATATCAGTGTCAGGGCAATGCAACAACCAGTAACTGTACACATTTATGTCTGTTGTATGCACTGACACTGATATTACACACATGTGCAACATGCACAACCTATGTACGTGACTGCTTGAAACCCATGTGATTAGTTTTTTGCCTTCCAGCTAAACATATGCATACATACATGTGCTCAGGGGATACCTGGTATACATTTCTGTTCTATGTTAGTATGGCACACTGTATTTACAGTCTTGCTGCTCAGTCATACTTCTCAACCTGTTATAGTAGTACATCTGGACAATGGCACACATACATGGGTGACAAAAGGGGCATCAACATTGATACTGTATTAATATAGCTGCAACATACATTAGTATGTTGATTGCACAGTAGGCTTTGACATCACTGTGATAATCTGGAAGATGTCCAACAGTCATAAATAGGCTATTATGTTACAATGTTATTGCTCACAAACCTGCCAATGGTTTGGCTGACATAACACAGGTATATGTGTATGTGACTACAGATATCAGTCACAACTGTGCTTATTGTCCAGCAGAACACTGTACAGTTGAATGTTATTAATTCAGTATATCATATGCAGTTCAACACACATCTGCAACAGTATTTACTATGCACATGCCCTATATAGGTCTCTTAGCTTTACAAGACAAACGTGTCATACTCATATTCACAGGTAACAAATGGATATGAACAACATCCCATTAACTGGCCTAGCAGTGGCACAGTCACAACTGATTGATAGACACCCCAGCAGTTGTCATATATGAGCTGTCTTTTCCCAGGGTGAGTCAGGTTCCTGAGCTGTGATCCTACATCGCAACCTCTTAGAACATCACATCTGGACAAAGCCTAAAAGGATGGGGGGATAAATAGGGACAGACTTTAAATATTCCTGTTACATAGGAAGTTCGTAGAATGATACATTTTGCATTACCGTGTATATTCTTAAGGATGTGGAGTCTTAAACTCAAGTGTTTGTCATTACTTGATGACTTCAATCTTCAGCTATTGGCCAGGAAAGTACAGATTTCAGAAGGCACAGACAAAAAACTATGATGGGAAAATCTGGACATTCTGTGAAGATCTGTACAGTTGAGAGGTATTGCTGTGATTTCTCCCACTGCAGAGAGGACCAGATGCTATGGCCCTAGAAGCTGTTCAGCAGGACATTAGTACAGCAAGTCTTGTTGGGACATATATTCCTCCAAATCATATTTCCCATTATTACAGATCAAATACTACAGTCAATTACATGCTTACATGTTCCACTTACCTTTTTTTCTTGTCTTTTATAGTTTATGTTTTATTTGTTTTATTTGTTCTCTCTCTCTCTCTCTCTCTGTGCACTACAGGGACATAGCTGGTTTGAATAAGTGGCAGCATGGCTTTTTTACGTGATGGTCATGACTAGGTGAAGGCCTGTGCACCTACTGGTGTCCCCACTTGCTAATTGCATGCAGAGCAGCAGTGTAGTTCTTCCAATAGCCAATGTCATAGAAACACACTCCTATAACTGAGTACTCCATGTGGGCATTGGCCTTTCCCTTACTTGTGAGGAAGACATCCTGGAGTTGTGTAAATTACTACCTCTTACAACAAGACTTGTGGAGACAAGCCAACTAAGTGGTGGAGAAGGTTCAAGACTTAGGGGCAAAATGTGAGTATTGCTGTTATATGTATGGAATAGTGCTAGTTTAACAGGGTTTGTTTGCACATGCTACTTCTGCATGGGTTTCAGTCTGACAAAGTTCTGTCTCTGCATAGCTCTCAACTGTAGTGCCATCCACATAATGGTCACAGGTTAGCCTGTTGTGTTTAGTCTGTTCCCCAGACAGGTGTTGTCTTTGGCAAATTAGTATCATACTCTGGTGATTGCATTCTGTACATGGTAACATCCATTTGTTTTCTGACTTTATATCCCTCAGAAAAGATATGTTACAACAAACCCTGTCACACCAGCAACTTTCTCAGTGTATAACAGCAATATTTCAAGTATGGCCATGTATTTTGGCCTCTGACCACCAGTTATGTCAGGCTTTGTCCAGATGTCATACAGTAGGAGGTTGATAGGTATACTGGTCTATCATTATTTAGGGCTGTCATTCCTGCTGAGGGAAAAGGCTATAAAACTTGTTGAAGTCTGTACATTCAAGAGGTTGGTGTATAGAGAATGATCTTAGATGCCCTTGTAACATATTTTATGTGGGGGAGAGTAATGCATGTTTTAAAACTAGGCTGTTAAAACATGTGAGACATATTACTGATAAGAATTCATATTTTATGTGGGGGGGAGTAATGCATGTTTTAAAACTAGGCTGTTAGAACATGTGAGACATATTACTGATAAGAAAGATGACAGTTCTGTAGTCATACATTTGAATAAATCTCACTATGGGGACAGTAGTGGGTTCCAAGGTACTGTTTTTGAAAAAGTATGTTCCTCAGTTTGATGAAACATTCATAAAAGGGCAATTGTTATAATTACCAATACTGGAGGTGACTTTTCCATTTATAAGTATTCTTCTTTTAATGTTAATAGAGAATTGGCAGACATTCTGGCAAAGGTACTTACATTTGTCCCATCTAGAAGAATGGACATTGCTAAATTTATTTTATTTATTTTATTTTATTTTATTTTACATTTGTTGACCGGGCTAGTCTAGCTGGATACATGTCCTTTTTCAGTAGAGGCCCGGGGAGAAAAGCTCCAACATAATGACATGACATGTAAATTAATATGTGATTTGAAAATGTTTGTAAGAAAATTAAATCTGCGGATTTTATTAGGTGTTAATCATATAAGTAATGAAACCTGTAGAGTTTCTAGTTGTTATAATCCACCTCTACATATGGTTTTATAAAATTTTGAAAGAGTGTGTGAATTAGATCTAAGAATGCTTTATAGTGAAAATAGTAGAAATCTTAGATTTCCATATAATATGACTATGGAGGAAAAACAAATTGTGGAAGTTCTTTGTGAATCTCAGGTGAGGGTTATGAAACCCGACAAAGGTGGGGGTCTGGTTTTTATGGACCTTATAGATTATAAAAATAAAATTCAATCTATTTTGGCTTCAAAAGCCTATCAACCAGCCTCCCTGAATGAATATAATACAGCCAATCAGAGAATTAAAATTTATTTCAATGACTTATTCATCGAAGGAAAAATTGATGTTAATATGTATAATTATATTCAGATGTTAGCACCTATTATTCCATCTATGTTCGGCTTACCCAAAATTCATAAGGGATTAATTAATCTTTCATTTAGACCAATAGTCGATGGTAGACAATCAACTACTTATGCATTTGCTAAAATGGTAGATAATATTTTACAGAAATATGTAAAGAGAGAAAAGAATATAGCTAAAGACTCTTGGTTGTTTTTGAAAATATTGAATAGGCTTGACTGTGACATGAATTAAAATTTTGTCACAGTTGATGTGAAAGATCTTTATACCTGTATCCCTCACAACCATGGTATTGAATGGGTTGGTCAAAGAATGAGAATGTTTAATGCACCATAGGCTGAGATTTCTTTGATAGAGGAGCTTCTTGATATTATTCTTACTAACAATTTCATCACATTTAATAAAAACTTTTATTTACAAATCAAAGGTGTGGCAATGGGCTCCCCTTGTGGCTCTAGTTATGCAAATTTGGTAATGTCTCAGTGGGAAAATTCTTTTGTCTTTCTGGATAATCAGATGTGTAGTAACATCAAATTCTACATAAGCTATCTGGACGATATTTTTGTTATTTATGGGTAATAAAAATGAGGCTGATGATTTGATTAAATACTTTAAAAACACTTCTAATTTTTTACAGTTTACTTATGACTTCCAGGAAGAACAGATTTCATTTTTGGATGTGCTTCTTGGGAGAAATCGATTGGATAATATTTGGGAAGCAAATATATATATAGGACATCTACTTATTCTAACACCTTCCTTCATTTTACCAGCTCTCATCCATATTACCATAAGCGGTCTGTAGTGAAAAGGTCAATTAGTACGAGCCACACGTATGATTACCACATCTAATGATTTTTTGGTAGAATGTCTTCATTTGAAGAATATGTTTGTCAGGAGAGGTTATCCTGAAATTCTGATACATTTTAATAGAAGAAGTTAAAAATAAAAGGAATGTTGGTGTATATACACCTATTCTTGTTAGACAAAACACAGCATATCAAATTATTGTGGACAATATTGAACTAAATACTTCATCTGATAGTAATATTATTGGTCTGTCCTTCATTATGACATTTTGTGTAGAATCCGAACAGATTAGGAAAATTATTAATAAAAATTGGAGGTTACTTCAAGATGGCATTCATGTCATCAGCAAAGTAGGAGGCAAACCAAGGTTAGTTTACAGAAAAGGTTTAAATTTTAAAAACTTGTTTGAGAGAAATAAAATGTCAGTAATCAAATACCCTGGAATGACACAATGTGGCAACTGTCCTTATTGTAGATATGTTGAAATTGGTGCTGCTATTACAATTGTATGTGTCTTTCGGCTTTTCCCGGTTAAGGGTTGCCACAGCGGAACTCCGGTCTGATAATGATTGGCAGTTGATTTTTACGTGCCGAGTTGCCAGCCCTGATGCACAACCTTCAATGAAGGTACGCCCATTCACGCATGTCTCCAAGCAGAAGACGCTCTAACTGAGAATCAAACGGTTCACTGTCTTACTGTGAGGTGATAACGCTACTGCAGCACCACCACCGCGGCTTGGTGCTGCTATTACAATTAATGGTATTAAATTAGTAAGTAATAAGAAATTTAATTGTAATTCTAAATCAGTTGTTTATGTGGCTAAATGTGAATACTATCCATGATTTTACTTTGGAAAGACTGATCGTAGGCTTCGCGACAGAATTTACAAACATGTTTATAGTATTCATAGACAAAAGCAAGAAACTGCATTAGCCAAACATGTTAAAAGTTTTCTACATCATTCTTTTAAATTTTGGATCATACAACAGACTGAATTTAGTGATACGTCTGGACCTATCAGTTTATTTTTAGAAAAATTTGAATTATATTGGCAAATTATGCTCTTCGCATATTACTATCCAGGACTAAATGATAAATGTTCTCTAATGTGTTTGCTGAAGTTGAAAAGTTTACTTAGATGAAATTGGTGTATAGTTGAATACTTTTATTTAGTTATTTATGTATATATGTATAATTATAATTGTGTATGTTTATGTATGTGTTTATCGTTCTATTTACTTCATGCGTATTTATACATACACACTTTTTAAACATGGATTTCTCCTATTTAATCAATGAGTTTTAATATAATTGAAATATTGATTTTAGCATAGATGGATATAATACATATGTGTTTATTTGGTATTTATATAATATTAGTTTATTCAGTATATTCCGTACATGCCGCTCTATTTTAAACTGTTCTTGCTCTTTTAATTAATTGGCTTTTCATACAGAATGTCATGCCCTTTTAAATTTTGGGCTTTGTTGGTCAGATGGTTCTTAAATGATGAATTTATTTAAGCTTGAATTTCATTGTTGCTATTTTGTCTGAAGTAGTCTAACCAACAGGTTAGACAAAAAGCGCTTCATTAAAATCAGAGTTTTAGTGTATTCCAGTTCTGTATCCAGCTTCATTTTGTTTATTTAGTAGTTCTAACATATATGACATTCCTTGATGTGGGCCTTGCCCCTTTTCCTTGTCTGTGTGAGGGACATTACAGAGGTGGTGGGCTACAGATTCACATACAGGACAGGACAGGACATGTGGGGACAGCCAAACAATATGGGGGACATATCCCCAGATTTGTGAACAGATTCAATGTCATCATTGCTGTAATACACATGGTGGATTGATAGATTGACAGGGTTTGTGTGGATATGCATTTAGTGAGTGACTTCACAACTGACAGTGATATGTCTCTGACATAACTCTCCACTGGCATGCTGTCCACAGACTAGCCACATGTCTGCCTGTTATGCTTTGTTTGTTCTCCAACCATTTGGTGCCCTTGGTAAATCAGTCATGGACTCTGGGGAATGCAGTCAGTAAATATATCTATTGGTATTACCAACGTCATATTCCTCATAAAGGATGTTACAACAAACCCAGTAACATCTGCAGCTGTGTCAATGTATGTCAGCAATATGTCTAATCCACCCCTGTGTTTGTGCCTCTGTCCCCAAATGATGTCAGGCTTTGTCCAGATGGCAATGAGGTGCAGACGTATTTATTATCATTATTTCTTGACTTCATTCCTGCTACCATCCCAGTGATGTAGTAGACCCACAGACATGTCAGTGAAGAGGCCATAGATATGAGTCGGCCATAGATATGAGTCCTGAGCCTGTACATTCTGAAGTGAACTTTATATATGAGAGGCCTGTGTATGTCTGGCCAGCCATTGTTAACAGACTGTCATGATCGTGTACACATGTCATGTGTACATGTTATATGGGCTGTGTGTGGAGGGGGGTGGATGTAAGTGTTATGGCTTCATCTTTATCTGACTGTGCATGCTGCTCCAGTTTCCTCTGATCTATTGGCTGTATGTGTTTGTAGGGGCAGACTGAGACATGTCTTGTACCAAAGTCTGGATTCAGACTACACTGAGAATTGGGACTGTATATGTAGGGCTAGTGTATGTGTGTGGCAAACAATGATGTATTTGTTCACACAGTCTGTATACTCTACTGTTCACTTGACTTACCGGTATGTGACTGTGACTGTCGTGATGTTGGTTGTGGATATGCACTTTCACACTGGTGTCTGTTTGTCACTGCTGTTACATCCCCTTAGTGCCTAATATATTTGCAAATACATGTGTAATTACCCATACCAGATTTCCTAATTCAATTACTTGTGCTATTTCAGTAAATATATGTTAGAGCACACAGGAGGATGTTACTACAGCAACTGTGTTAGCTTATATACACCAGTACTTCAGATACATCCCCATTTTTCATGGCTTCCGCCTACCACTTTGTCAGCCTTGGTCCAGATTCATTGCAGAATGGGGTTCTGAGCATACCTGTCAACTGGCTGGATTGTTTCAGGATGTCCAGGTTTATTGCTCAAATTTCTGGTCTGTTTAACATATTATTATCATGTCTCTGGTAAATCACTGTAATGATATGATTGTTGTCAGAAAATGAGGACATACATTTCATTTACCTACCTCATATCCATCAGAATATGTATGCTGAAACAAACTGTGTCACTCTGTCAAGAAGAGTGCAGGGGGACAATGACCTCTTCCTTCCTGGATGCTAATGCATTAGTACTGAGATGTGCCACATAGAAGGACGTTGTGACCACAGTGGCAATGTGGTGGTCAAGAGACATTGCTTTCAACCTGTGTACCCAGATCTCTTATAACGCCGTCTTTGTTCAGAGGACTACCATCAATGTAGAAAATCATGGGAACAGGGATTTCCACAAAGGGGATGACAACACATTTTCTGACAATGAGCTTAAGGCCATGGCTCTGACACCAGTCATTGGTCTCAGTGAGGCCTTTCAGTAGGATGCCAACATCACTTGGGTAGTTAATAATAGCTCCCAACTTGCAATTGTCTACAAACTTTGTCAGCCAGAGTCCCTTCATGTTGGCATGGACTTCAGAGAAGTTGATACCAAACATGAGAGGACCCAGGACAGAACCCTGTGGGACTCCACTTATGACTGCTCAACAGACTGACTTGGAGTCAGCTATTTCCACACTGTGAGTCCTACCTGTCACCCAGTTTGCAATCCACCTAGTGATATATGGGTTGATGCCCAGCTTAGTGAGTTTTTGCATGATTCCTGAGTGGGGAATGTTATCAAAGGCTTTGGCCAGATCAAGGTAGGCTGTATGTGCCACCTTGCCTTCATCCACAGCTCAGGTGACTAACGCCAAGACATTGAGCAGATTGATTGAGCAGGTATGACCTACCCTTCACAAAAGTAAACTGTGTGGGATCCTGAGTCTGCAGATTCCCATATCCCTGTTTATTAGGTGCATGATGATGCATTCCATAGCTTTGCATGACAGACTTGTCAGGCAGTTATGGCGGTATTTCCCGGGGTCTGTAGTCACACCTCATTTGTGGAGAGGGGTGACTGTAGCAGTGCAAAATTCAGTAGGGACAAAGCCTGAGGTGAGGCTGTGATTGAACAGGGCACACAGGTGAGGTGCCAGGTCACTCTGTAGTTCATGTAGAACACAGCCAGGGATATTGGCAGGCCCCATAGAAGCTGTATTCTTGGCTTTGGACAGTGGTGTTTTAACCTGTGCAGCAGTAATACTGAGTGCCTGGCAGTGTATTGGTATTGTGATTGGTCCTTTGGGGGAAGGAGAGGGGTAAAGTTTGCACTCAATATGTCAGCCAGTATATTGGCAATATTTTTTGGCTCAGTCTAGGAGGTACCACTGTCTAGTAGCTCAGAAAAAATCTTGGTATTGCCATGGAGATTCTTTACATTACTGAATGAGGCCTTGTGGTTGTCTTTACTATGTGCTCCAAATTCTGTTTTAACAGCTAACTTTGTAGTATTTGATGAGAGAGCTCAACATTTAGTTGAGGCTGATAAGGGTTTTTTTCCAGTCTTCAGACTTCACCTTATTCCATATTGGTTCTCTCCTTCTGTTGTACAGTTGCTTTATGGCCAGGAACCACCAGATTGGCTTCCTGTTTTTGGAGGTGAGGGTCCTGGTTCTATTGGGTATGACGGTATCCATGCATTTGTCTATGTGTTCATAGTGCATTGTTGTTTGAGTCAGTAATCATGCAACTACTCTCCATTTGCATGGCTGCCATGAGGTTAGCCACCTCTGTTTTTATGAGGCCATAATTAGCTTTGGACAGGCTTTTCATGGTGGTTACCTGTCCGGGGGGGGAGGGGGGCTATGGATTTCCAAAGGTGATTCATTTGTGTTAAGATATGACAAGGGATGAGTTGACTATTGGTGTAGAGCAGCAGTCACCCATGTTGGCAAGGACCAGGTCGATGTGATGGGCATGTGCATTGGTACATGAGTAGCTTTCCCAGTTAATGGTGGGGTAGTTGAAGTCAACCAGTATGACAGTGTTAGGTTGGACACTAATATTCTGCAGGGTGTTTAGGGACATGGAGTGTGCGTCTTGGGACATGTTTGGGGACCTATAGCAGGCTACAACCTGAAACCACTGTCTTACCCAATGTTAGCTACACCTGTAGGATCAGAAATGCATAATGTTGGTCTAACACTCTGGAGGTGTGTGCATCCTTAATGAATATAGAAATACCACCACCTTTGACACTTCAGTCCAAGTTCTGCAGCCAAAAATTGAGGAATGAGTTATAGGCTGGTAGTGCATGGATGCTTCCTACTGCCTTTAACCAGGTCTCTGTTACAGCACAGATGTCATTGTTCCCCATTTTAAGGAATACTTCCAGTGAGTGCATTTTCAGATTTAGACATCTAGTGTGCAGCAGCATGACCCTCAGATTGTATGTGTTTGTAGCTGTCATATATTTATGTATATTTATGTGTGTGTGTGTGTATATATATATATATATATATATATATATATATATATATATATATATATATATATATATATATATATATATATGCATTTATTCACCTTTCTATATATATGTGTGTGTATGCATATATGTAGCTACAAATGTGGATGTATATCTCTCTATATTTGTATGTATTACGCACAGATTTGTCCACATATATGCATCTCCATACATATATACATGTGTATATAGAGAACCTGACTGATTCTACAGACTCCTTTCCCTACTGTTGAATGACTGTACAAAATGATATGTTTGGAATGTCATCACTATTTTACAGGGCTCAGATGGTGTAATGGTACATTACTTTGATTGTACTTTGTAGGGCCCTGGGTTCAAGACTGGGCAGGCCTTATTATTTTGTTACAAGGCAGAACAGTTCTGCTGGGGAGGACGGGATAAGAACAATAATTAAAAGAGGTCCCTAGTTTGAGCCCCTTCACCCCCATTTAGACAGCCTTTGGACAGATTTGTTGCAGTAAGAGGTTCAGAGTGTGGATCTGATGTCTGACTGCACTATATATACACACACACACACACACACACACACACATATATATATATATATATATATATATATATATATATATATATTCAGATATATGTATATATTTATATATCTTGATATTGATAGAATTTGTTTTATGTACATACTGAGATATGTATATATATGTATGCATAGATTTACTTTTGGGTTAAAGACTTGCAAGGGCTGGTTATTTTGTTGCTGGGCAGCACAAGGGCTGTTGGATACAGAGTGATTAAGGCACTTTTAAGCAGTTGTAAGTGGGTCTGTGCGGCAGTAAGCAATGCTAACTTCTGGTTAACTATGCTGACAGACAGCCTTAAAAGTACTTGATCTGTGTAGGCATTGCTTAGCACCGCACAAACAGGCTTACTCCCGCTTACTACTGCTTACTCCCACTTACCCCTGTGCTAATTTCTTTAAAAGAAAAAAAAGGGGTGATAGGAAAGTGGTGAAAAAGGTGGCATGAAGAGGAAAAAACAATATGAAAGATAGCTAGGGATGTGCAAGATGGGTGTAGGGAAGGTCCACAGCTGTCCATTTCTTCTACAGCAATAGCTGTGCACATATACTGAATTTGGAAGCAAATTTGGGCACTCAAACCCCTGAGAGAGGGGTGAGGACAACAATAATGTGTTGTGAAGCTAATTAGATCAGATTACATGTGTCCAGTGGACACTTGTGTGAAATGGACAGCTATGTATGGGGCGACATTTATTTGGAGAACAGATTGCCCTTTTTTTTAAGGTGAGAATGGGATGTTGGGGAAGAGTAGTAGGTATATTTGGGGAGGTAGGTTGGGTAAGAAGACAGACAAGACAGACTACAGGGGCAGTATATGACACATGTGGGGGGTAAACACCTTGGACGGGGAGGGGTGTTTGGTAATTGGAAGTCCATGAGCCCCCAAATGGATAAAGTGGGACTGAGGTCCCCAACCATGGGCAGTCACCACTGCACCTTCACGTCCCCGAAGGTGGTTGTGCTGGGGGCTGAGCAGGATGGACAGGCTGACCCTCTAAATGCATCATGCAGACCTCAAGCTGGCAAAGCAGATCTCCCAATTCCTTGCAGAGCTCACTATGCACAAGAACCTGGACCTGGCTTTGGGTGACAGAATCCTGTCCATGCCCATGCCCGGGTGGGGATGAGCCCCATCCCCTGAGGCAGTTCCACCTGAAGGTGGTGCAGGACCAGTGGACAAAGAGGTCCCTTGGTGGGTCCCAGACATGCTGGGGCCTGGTGCCATGGCCATATGAGGTGGGAGAGGCATATCCGCTGGGATCGGCCTTCCCAGACATGCTATGGTGTTGCAGTTTTAGAACATATGTTGGTTAGTAATGGTAAACACATTCCAGGATTAGTTATAACAGCATGCATGAGTATTCCCATTAACCCAAAACAACAGATTTGGAACATTTGCATACCAAACAGAACACATGCATATATGGAACCACAGTAGGCATTATACCGACATGCAGGTTACATTGATAGCAACAGGCCAGCAATGATAGTATTTGAACAGGGAACATTAATTGGAATACACCTCAACATTTGTAGAACAATGGGACACATGTCCCAACAGTAGGTTTGGTGGAAAACATACCCATTCATTTATGTGTTTAGATTATTGGTGAAGATAAGTTGGTGGAGAGAGAGATGTCAATTAACAAATGTAGATTCTTGCAGTGGTTACAGCTTTAATGATCATTGCTCTAATCATTATTCTACAGGTATTATTACAACAACCTATGGCCTTGGGTTGGGCAGTGGTATGTTTGTACACAGTGTATAATTACAGCCTTCTTATAGCTACTTTATACATTCTCTTACCTGAAAGACCTGTGGAGGGAATGCTTGTTAATACTATCTGACTGTTTCTACCCATATCCACATAGTCATGGTTACATATGTGCACTCATAGTGTGTGTGTGTGTGTGTGTGTGTGTGTGTGTGTGTGTGTGTGTGTGTGTGTGTGTGTGTGTGTGTGTGTGTGTGTGTGTGTGTGTGTGTGTGTGTGTGTGTGTGTGCTACTGACATACTCTGCCTTGATTTCTATTGGTCACCCTGGTTGTTGGTAGCAGGGACTGGTAGCTGTGACAGCATGACACTTTTGAATATTTCTTGGGGGAGACCACTTGGTGTATGTACTTATCTTTCTGTCATTTGCAGCCTTGGGGTTGGACTGTGGGTGTAGGGCACAGTATAAGTAGAACCTTCTTATAGCTACTTTACATCTTCTATTACCTGTAAGATCTATGGAGGGAATTTATGTTGACACTACCTGACTGTTTCTACACATATTCACAAAATCCTAGTTGATATTATGCATATAGCTTACTACCACTCCCGGGATTCAAACCATGGTTGTTTCTGCTAAAAATACAACAAGTTTGTGTTACATCAGAAGGAGCTATTGAGAAACTGCTGTCTCTTCCTTGAATGATTTCTGTCTCATTCTCTCTTTGTTGTACAATCTGACCTTGTAATTACAACATTCTTATACATACATTCCTATACATACCTTTTGACATAGCACAGTGTGGAAAACAGTGGTTAACACAACATTACTATTCAGGTATCAGATCTTGGTGCATGAAACATTTCATATCAGTTAATCTCGTGTCGTACAGAGGCACTAACTTTGTCAGATGAGACTTGATTGTTTAATGCTTTCAGAGCTATAGTTGCTATACATAACCTGTCTACATTTCAATTCATACCATACCAGAGTAAACACAACCAGTCCAGGGTTTTGAATGTTATTGACAGGCAGTTACAGTTTTACTTATATATAACCTATATGAGACTATTACTGTAATATTGTCGGGTTTATTCAGTACAAACCATACCCATTTTTAATACTGCCAGGTGACATTCTACTCCTTTATATTTATTTGGTATGAATACTACAAGCTAGATTGTTACTCACCAGCCTCACGACACAGCCTTTGCAACCTGCTGGCATGGGCTTCTTGGTTCATAGCCCACACAGCTGGAGCTGTGAAGAAGTTAGAGAAACATTTATGCATACCTATCCATCACATACACAGACTGGACTTTGGTAAACAGTTATTGATATGAATACTTACACATGCCAGGGACATCACCCCTCTGCCATGCTTCTTGGACTCACTGGTTCAAGAGCTCCTTCCTCCTCTGCTTCAAGTCTGCATAGTGGTGCCAGACCTGTTCACCAGTCTGAGGGATGCCAGTGGCATTGGTGAGATCATGGGTGAGACTTTTCCAGGCCTCCACTTTGTATTGGGAGCCCTGGTATTGGTTCTG
The DNA here is from genome assembly GCF_019279795.1 of Protopterus annectens. Lineage (NCBI taxonomy): Eukaryota > Metazoa > Chordata > Ceratodontiformes > Protopteridae > Protopterus > Protopterus annectens. The sequence continues at coordinate 182,153,086 of NC_056735.1, forward strand.
CATCAATATCACGTTATGGTTTTTAGCAAGGAGTCCTATCATGACCTTGGACTCCTGTATAGTGCTGTGCCCGAAAGCGCATGCACTCTCCAACACCTGCCATACTGCCTATAAAGGGGAGCTACAACCAGTAATGAGCTGTATTCCTGCCTGCAAGGTTTAAATATAGCCAATTTCACACCCTTTGCCATGATTGGACAGTTTTAAATATGCTGAGCTAAGCTAAGCTATGGGGAAACCTGCTTAGCTAAGGTTGGCAGTGCTTAAAGAGGCAGGTTCAGCACTGCTTACCAATGGGCAAATCCACTTAGCTGGACTACTCATTGCTTAGTATTCATATTTAAGCAATGCTTACACCCAATAATCATAGCTGTGCAATGCTTAGCATTGCTTATGTTTTATTTTATAGATTATCAGCTGTATGGGATTGAATCATCATTCCTGACACATTATAATTTTGTTTACCTTCCCTGACATCCCCCTATGCACTTTCATTACATTTATTCTTGTGTGACTATACTGTATGGGGCAGTTGTGTTTATATGGGGCTTTCACAACTTTATTACACTGACACTTCACATTTGGACCCACTACACTACTCTGGTTAACAAATATATGTTATTTACTACCTAGTTATTAAAAAAATACATTATGTACTGCTTTCACATGTAAAATGCTAATTGGCTTCACTGGGGATCAAACTGGGAACAACTACTTGCAAGGTGAACACTCTACCCACTTCACTATTTCTACATTGCTACATTTTGAAGTATATTCCTATTTAACTCCTTATAATGTGTGAGATAGGCTGAGCAGAGCTGCACAATGCGCACACTCACTCAGCTACGCTTAAACTTTATTCCAGATTGAAAAAAAAATTAAACTGTTGTTTTATTTTCTACACATTATCTATAGGGGGCTGTGCTTTTCAAACAGTGATGACATGGCAAGCTTTGCATTTGAGAGGTATGCTCCATGGACACTAAAAGTGTCCGACATACCTCTCAACTGTACAGATTTTCACAGAATGCCAGATTTTTGCCTTATATTTTTGGTCCATTTTTCATACAGTTGTGGCTTTCTTGCAGATTAGTGGCAAAGCATTAAAGACTGCAGTTAGAAAATAATGACAGACATTTGCGTTTTACACTTCATACCCTTTGTGGACTTCATGCTAATGTGAAGCCTGTCATTCTATCAACTTTATACATTTGTGAGAGCAATATCTCACATTTGTCCCTTGTTTACTATGGTTTAGTTCAGATTTCTTGTCCGGTTGAGAAGTAATGGTGTCCGAGGACACTCTCGCTATCTTTACATTGCCATACAGCAATTATGGAGTGCAGGGGGCATGTGTATAGTGAGAGCACTGCGCAGAACGGTGTTTGTTTTAGAGCACGGCAGTGCACCTTTATGAATATGCATGGTGCGCTGCCGTGCTGCATGGGAACAGTCCCTTCCATGCAAGAATAAGCTATTCTTGACGGAAGTTTGCTGAATCCCGGGGTTTGTCTTTGGTGTCTATTGCTTTATAAATATTCCAGAGTCCACTTTTATAAGTGTGCAACTCAAAGCCTTATCGAAGTCTGACCTTAAACAGTCTCTCAAAATTCTTTCACTTTCCTTTTCACAGATAGCATAAATGTTTACTTACTGTTTTTTTTGTTAATATACCACTTTCCTGAAAGTGCATGAGCAAGCTGTATTGTTGCTTTTTATCTCTCCAATGATTCAGCACAACAGCTTCTTCCTCCTTCTCTTACTGTCTGTTTCAGTGTACCAGTTATAACTCTCAACTGTCCATATGTTTTCAGATTGTCCAGATTTTTATCTCTTACTGTTGGTCTGTTCCTCATAAAATGTGTGGTTTTCTGGCAAATCACTGGGATAACCAATGGATTGAAGTCATTAATAATGACATACATTTGAGTTTCAGACTTCATATCATTCAAAAAAATGTATGATAACACAAATCCCGTTATCCTAACACCTTTCTAAGATTATGAGAGCAATATTTAAAGTCTGTCCCTATTTTGGGATCTTTATCCCCCAAATATATCAGGCTTTGTCCAGATTTCTTGTGGTAAGAGGTTGAGAGGTATGGTGTACCTTGGAACATTACTTTCCAGATGATAGTATGACATAATTGTACCTGGGGCACAAGGTATCTATTTAACTGCTCTTTTTCTTCCATACTTCTCTGATATCTGTCTCAGATGAAGCTTGACATTCCCTCTTATTTTCTTCTGATGACTTTTCTTTCGTTTCTCATACAGCCTCTTTTTAGTCCAGCAGAATATTTACATATGACATCCAGGCTGAAGTAAGACAGTTTGGCACAATACCAACACCAGATTCCTTTTAAATATCCCAGTGAAAAAACATCTGCAGATAATTATATGATACAGTTGATAAAGGTACCAGCTACATCATGACTTAAATTAATTTAGTTTGTTAACCAGGTAAGTGAACTGATCCAAGAACCCTTTTAAGTCACAACCCAGGCCAAAGACAAAGACAATCACATACATAATATTAAGACAATCACAATAAATAAGATTAAAAGTAAACAATGAACTGTTAACACTTTATGTTTAAAATAAGATGTTACAGCAGCAACTGGACTAGAGTTAATAAAATACAAGTTAATAAAATGAATTTTCCACAAGATAGGAATAATGTGTTGATGTTAAAGAGTAAAACTTAAGTGCAGTTGTACAATATTTACATACCTACATTGATAGCATGAGATGAGATATTCAACAGTCCACCTTGCTTCTCTAAGGATAGCCTCCACCTCACATTGCAAGGCTTCTTCATACTTGTTAAATCCTTTGCTGCCTCCATAGTGCCTTTTTAGACAGAGTCCATTTGATGGACAATCCAACATACCTAAGATATCATTCCCAAGGTTTGATACCATTAAAGTGGCTCTCCTCAGTGCCAAAAGTCTAACAATAAATTGCCTGATTTTGAGGCACTCCTGCATTTAAAAAACATTGAATCTGTGTAGTTACTGAGACTTCATTTAAAAGTAATGACAGCACTCCCTCCATACCTTGGTTTTAGGCTTTTCATGACGTCAGACCAGATGGCAAATATGGCAGAGCCTCCATATTTGTCAAGATATTACCTCCAGTAATACCCTACAGGCCCACAAACTGAACTCAGTGAACTACAGATCACTCTAGACATGATTACTTATCAACTAATAGCTTATTGCAGCATACCTTCTTGGTCCTCTGATGACCACATAAGATTCATTGGTTTTCTCGATGAGCTCCCTAGTAAACAAAAAACTCCATTATTTTTGGCAACCTTAACTACCCTTCAATAAACAGGTCTATATTAATTTGTTGACAGCTCACAATGTCGACTCTAAAATGTTCAACACTAAAATGTCAAACTACAAAAATAGCGAACGGCCATATAACCGATTTCTTTCCAACGGAAAAAAATTGGTTGGCCCTTCCCTGACACCTGCCCTTTCCCTGAGTGTAGTGGGGTCTCGGAGTTAGAATATTTAGTTAGGGGGTGTGGGGGGTACAGGGTGTCAAACATTTCAGAGTCGACATTGTGAGCTGCTGACAATTTAATATAGACCCCAATAAACTAGTGCACCTACACCACCAGTATAAGACTTGCCCAAAATTTCTAGACTTAAAAAAAACTCCATTTAACAGCTGATAAACAAACAAAAAAGTTAGAGGACTAGCATTCTTTACCCAGTTTTTACAATTATGACTGCTGCTTGCACTACACTACTGGTATCTCCTTCCCCAGTGAAGACTGACCCATAAAATTGTGGCCTTCTCCTTTAAATTCCCAAAAGCCACTACAGCTTATCCCAGTACATTTAAGAATTACAAACTTGCCAGACTAAACCTACTCCATGATGAAATATCAAAATTTATCTATGACTGTACTACCCGTGACACTGACACAGAAGCAGCTAAGAAATTCTATAACCATTTAGAAAAATGCATAGAGCTAGCACTCTCAACCAGAATGAAGTATAATGGGAAATTCAAAAACAAATCATCCTGGTGTTATACCACCACAAATAACTCTAAACAGAGAAATTCCTTAAATTATATAGCACTCCCAAGATCCCCTTCCTCAAAGAAAACATCAGCATCATTAAAAAATACATAAAACTTGGTATATAAAGATTATGCAAAGATTAAGCTGTTAAAACCGAGTGATGACCTGGCTAAATTCAAAAGCCCCTTCCATCTTTTTTCTTTCAAATATTTTTATTGAGTTTTTCAAATAGATATATTTTCCATAACTTTATAATACATACATACAATTTATACAGGTTAATAACAAAATAACTTCAACAAACGTGATATAACAACAAAATAAACTATTTACACATGTGTCTAGATTGACAAGTATGATTTATGTCTTTACAATAAAGATTCATCTCATAAAATATTACAGTCTTTTTTCTCTAGTATTTCAATCACTTTTTGCCATGAGTTGTAATAAGATGATATCCTTTCTGTTCTCTTTCTGATGGAGGTTAATTCCATTCATGATACATATAATACGATGTTTCTGTATTCTTTAAATGTAGGAGAAGTTTCACTTTTACAATTTGGTGTTATGATTTTGTGTGAGATGGCTAGCAAAGTCCATAGGAGTGAAAAGTTTATTCTAGGAAAACACTGACATATAGAAGCATTAAACAAAATCAGAGATTTAGACAAGAGGAATTTATCATTAAAGAGTGTTTGTAAGAAATAATTTATGTTATTCCAATAAGTTTTAAGCAGTTGGCAATCATAAAACATATGTTGCCAGCCTGCTTTTAATTTTATTTTATATCTCCAACATCCATTATCTTGTTTAAACATTAGTTCAATTTTATGTGGTGTTATATAAGATCTATGAATAAATTTAGATGTGAATTGCTTTCATTCTAATGAAAGAGTTGTTTGCTTTGCGGAGACAAGTACTAATTTATTTCAGAGAGATTGCTGTGCAGTTAAGCATAATTAAATGTACCTGGTCCATGCTTAAATTTAAACACATTTTGTTGTTACGGCAAAGGGATTTCGCAGACCTGGTCTGCTGGTGCTTGATAATAACATTGCTGAGAACTGTCAAGCATTTGAGCAAGAATATGATATTTTCATACAGGCTGCATTTTCTGATAAAGACACACATACCAAAGCCTTTATACTTCTCACTTTAGCTGGCTCAGAATCCATTGAGAGAGACTGTTCATTTGTGTATGCACCTGCCGTGTATGCAGAGGAGAGGAAGACCTCCATGTTGTGGTACAGGCTGAAACACAGGAAGATCCTGATTGCTTAAAGCATAAATTTAGAGAAATGTGCAACCCTCAAATGAATATTACAATGGAAAGGCCCATATTTTACACAATAAATCGAAAGCATATATAACTGATTTGAGAAATAAAGCAAAAATGTGTAGATTTGGTGATCTAAGAGATATGTTGATAAAAGACCATCTTGTGTGGGGTGTTAATAATAATGCAGTATGAAAGATTTTGCTTCCAGATAGTAATATAACTTTTAGCAAAGCCATAGAGATTTGTCAAATACATGAGCTTATAAGTAGAACAGAAATATACTTACAAATGAGAAAAGCATGCTTGCAGTGTCTGCCAGTGCAAATGTTGATAGTGTGCAACACAAGGTTAAAATGAAAAATAGATATAAACTGAAGGGTGTGGCACACACAGCAAACCCCATGGCACACACAGTAAAACCCATAGCAAACCTCATTGTTAACTGTTGTAATTGTGGAGGTAGTCATGAACCTAAACAAGAAAAGTGTTTAGCTTTTGGTCAGCGATGTCACAAATGTATAAAATGGAATAATTTCAAAAGGCTTTGCAAATCAAAAGTGGCAACTACTTATATTGAAATACTGCATCTGAAGAAACAAGTTGATCAAACAGAATGCTGAGAGTAAACTTTGATGGTATCTCCATGACTGCTGAAACTGTTAATAGAGTACACTATCATGGCAAAGAGCGAAATATTTTGTACTGTACTGATTAATGGGAAACCTGTTGAGCTTAATGTAGATACTGGATCAAAGTGCAACATTATGTCAGCAGAAATGTTTCCCAAGGTAAATGCTGGTGAGAAAAATGATTCAGCAAAGTGTGCAAAACTAGTTGCTTATCATGGTGAAGAGAGTTAAACCAAAGGCTCGGTAGTTCTTTCATGATATTCTGCTGGAAATACATATGACTTGCAGTTTTACATAGTAAAAAGACACGTGCAGTCATTATTAGGTCTCAAAGATTGTTTGAAAATGGGGCTGATTTCATTTAATAAATATATCCACTATATAAGCATGAGTAACAATGAAGGTTTTACACAGAATATTTTTTGTGGATATGCTGATATTTTCAGAGAGGAGCTTGGGAAACTTCCAGTCACATATTCCATGAAGTTAAACCATGAAGTCCAGTTGTCAGACCAGAAGGAAGGTTCCAGTAGCAATACAGAGTAAAGTAAAAGCAGAACCAGACAGAATGGTATATTTAGGTGTAATTACTCCAGTAGAAGATCCGACTGAATGGGTGTCCTTCATGGTCAAAGCTCATAAGAAAAGCTCAGATGATACTGAATCTGTATTGAGTCAACAGATTTAAACAAAGCACTTAAGCGACCTCATCATCTGATGCCTACAACAGAAGAAGTAGCCGCTCTCATGCCAAATGTCACAGTATATTTTCCCTGTCTTAGATTTGCCAAAAGATCATTTTGTAAAATTTAGATAGATCGCAAATCTTCATTGTTAACCACTTTCAGCAGACCTTTTGGTATTTACAGAATTTTGAGAATGCCATTTGGGATAAATTCTGCCAGTGAAGTCTTCCAATGTGCAATGGAAGAAATTTTTGTCTGGTTATCCATGCACTATCATAGTAGACAACATTATTGTAGAGGGCAATGGAGAAGTCGAACATGACAGAAACCTCAGGAAAGTTCTAGACCATGCACATATATTAAATCTTAAACTAAATCCTCAGAAATGTAAATTCAGGCTGAAGGAAGTTACTTATGTGGGTCATTTGTTTACCATTTCTGGCTTACAACCAGATCCGTCCAAGCAAACTGCAGTTCTTGAAATGCCAGTTCCAGACAATGTCACATCTTTACAAAGTTTCCTTGGTATGGTCAACTAGTTAAGAAAATTAATCCCAGAACTGAGTGAGCTTTCTGCACCACCGTTATATGACTTGACATGCAAAAATGTATCCTGGTCCTGGTTGGAACAACAGCAAACAGCATTTGATATCCTGAAGCAGAAAATTGCCAATCCACCAGCACTGAGATATCATGATAGTCACAAACCAGTAACTCTTTCTTGTGAAGCTTCAAAGTATGATCGTGGCACAGCAATTCTTCAAGAAGGTGTACTAGTAGCCTATGCATCCATAATTTAACCCAAAATGAGATGCAGTCAGGGTTGCCAGATTTCCAAACAGCCAGGTAGGGATGACAAAAAAAAAAAAAAAAAAGATCTTTAATGTGGAACAGAGTTCCACATTAAAGAACAGTACCTCTGCTGTTGTGCATGCTCCCCCAGCACTGGCTTCCTTGGCCGTATTACAATTTTCTGCACACTTTCACCCTGTGGACAGAATACAATGACACACTGTGCTCAGCTGATTATTAATTCCAGTCAAGTGTACTTTGCACAGAGTGATGCATTTATTGTGGATTGTAGACAGACATTCCATCCATTTTAGCTATAACAGAAGGGAAGTATAGCCCATCTACAGAAAAAGGTGATTGGGCTCAGATTTTGTTGAGTGCTGTCATCTGCATTAAATTAAGACTACCTTCTCTACTAAATGACCACAAAAGGTTTTGCTGGTGTAAGTGATGTATATCAGAGTCACGATGAGGGATTCTACTGAACATGGAGGAAGTTAGTATGTTTAAATTCTGTACTGCGAGTTTAATTTTAGTCTCGCTGCATATACCAGTGGTTGGGGTGAGGGCGAGTTGGTAGGAAATCATTGTGCATTTTGAAATATTGTATTATTTGATACCAGACTAAGTACCTGAACTAACATTGTTTGGGTAGTGGAGTAGGTATACTGGCACTTCTGCAAGATCCATCAGTATTTACTGTAGAGAATCTTGTATCTTAATCCTGTTTGGAGACACACTCTCTCTCCCGCACACACTCGCGTGCACTCACACACTCGCGCGCTGAAATGCTGGAAAGGGTGCATATGAAAACAGGATAGATTGCATGCCAGTTGAAGTGTGTCTTTATGCTGTGCACACAGAAGCTGGTGTAAGGCCCTTTATCTGTTGATCTATCATGAAAAGGCTGGTTTCTTTGTATTCCATACACTACTGATAAAATGCTCGATTTGAGAGTTTTCAGGGAGAATCTGTGCTCGTCACAGTTCTTTGGAAATGGGTTTTGTCCGACTTTTTTTTCCCCCATTTACTAATCCAAGTATTTATTTTTTTTAGCAATTCTAAGCAGCAGCATTGAAAGGCTACAAAAGCCTTGACTGTATACCTTCTTAGTGCATTAATTGTTCATATGGTGTCTTATTAGTAGAAAAAAAAAATCTTAGAGGGCAAAGGGGCTTGCTGTTTCTTTGCTGTTCACATTTGCACTGAAAAATGCAGACCGGATACTACCCGTGTTCAATATCGGGGATCACAAAGGCACAAGTCAAATTTCTGTAACATTCTTTATGTGGTACAAGTCCAGGGTTGCCAGATTTCCAACCAGAAGAACAGTAGCTCTGCACTAAACATGGAGCTTCTAGTGTTTAATGCATTGCAGTTCCGCATTCAACACAAGTAGCTCCGTGTTTAGCGATTTTTGATTGGCCTGTATACCGGCATACGGGCCAATCAAAAATCGCTAAACACGGAGCTTCTCGTGTTTAATGCGGAACATTGCAGTTCCGCATTCAACAGAAGTAGCTCCATGTTTAGCGATTTTTGATTAGCCCGTATACCGGCATACGGGCCAATCAAAAATCGTTAAACACAGAGCTACTTCTGTTTAATGCGGAACACAAGAAGCTCCGTGTTTAGCGATTTTTGATTGGCCTGTATGCCAGGTATACAGGCCAATCAAAAAAAAATAAAAAAAAACAAAGCGGAGGCTGGCCGGGATTTAAACCGGCAGAGCGGGACTCGGGATCAGGCTGCTGATCTTGGGACAGTCCCACCCAAATAGGGACGTCTGGCAACCCTGGATGCAGTACACACAAATAGAAAAAAAGCTTTTAGCAGTTGTGTTTGCATGTTCGAAGTTCAATGATTATATTTATGGAAGACCTATACAAACAGGGACTGATCACCAGCCTCTAGTGACTATTTTGAAAATGCCATTGCACACAGCCCCAGCATGATTGCAATGCATGATGTTAAAATTACAAAAGTACAATTTCGATATTGTCTGCACAAAAGGCAAATATCTTTATCTTACTGATGCTTTGTCTCGAGCACCCAAAGAAACGACCAAACAGCATGAAAATGAGAAAGCAGTCTTTGAAGTGATGGAAGTCAGAAATTTTTCATCATCATATCTTGATAAGCTTAGATGCCACACAGCTTCAGACCCAATTCTCCAGAAGCTAGAAAATGTTATTAGTCAAGGATGGCCAGCAAGACAAACTTGTTTACCACTATATGTATAGCAGTATTTTCCTTATAGAGACGAGCTTATGATGGAAGATGGTATCATCATGAAACGTCCAAAAGTGGTAATTCCAAAATCTATACAACAAGAATATACCAAAATCTTGCATCATGATCACCCAGGATTTGATTCAATCAAAAGAAGGGTAAGAGGCATAGTATGTTGGCCTTCTGTCAAAAGATATAGAGAAGAAAATACCAGCATGTTCAATTTGCAACAGTATTAAACCATACCCAACAAAGAGAACCACTTCAACTAAACAAGATTCCTGAACTATCCCCCTAACTATATATACTAACTTCAGGATGGCACTACAGTGGGGAAAAGGGCATATACCTTTTACTTGCCTTACAGTACTCTACACAGTGCCAGTACTTCAATTCAGTGAAATGAGATTCGGTGAAATGAGTTTTCAGTAATTTGAGCTTTCAGCGATTTGGTCAGGGTGAATTGAAATTCAATGAAATGAGCTTTCAATGAAACAAAGTAGACCTATATATATATATATATATATATATATATATATATATATATATATATATATATATATAATTGCAGTTCATAATATCAAAAGATAAAAATACAGAACATTCTTTTTTCTTTGGGTTGCCAGCTTATGAGGCTAAAGTCTCTTAATGATGGCTGCTTTGTGTATGAGACTGCAGGGACTGGAAATTTGTCCTTTTCCCACTGTTGATCAATCTTGGAATTGAAATATATAATTAGCATCGGTGTGGGAGTGCATAGGTTCATAGGACGATACTAGGCTATTGGCCCAGAGGCCCTTATAAGCCTAGCCAAGAATTTCACCCATATTCCCACAAAGTCAGCATCTGTTTTCCCCGTTCACCAGGGACACAGGTGGGATCCCAGGGGTATATTTTCTGTTTCACATCCAGTCATACAGGTTCCTCTTAAAAAGGGCTAGTGAGGTACTCTGCTTGACATGGAAAAGAAGTCTATTCCACAAATGGGTGAGTTATTGTGACACAATTCTATCCCACCAACAAGTTCTATTAATGTCACAGACCAGGTTGAGACCTTGCGTGCGGGTTGCATTAGTGGAGTTTGACTTACGGATGTGCAGCAACTCTATCAAGGCTGTGTCTGAGACGGCCTTGTATGCCAGACATAGGTCACCTCTGAGAAGTCTGTACAAGACTTAGTAGAGGGACAGGGAGGTTGCCCCACTGCATAAAACATTGCTTTACCTTTTTTTTTTCCATTATTTTGTGATTTGATCTTTGTAATAACGTTTTTTAATGCTCACTCATGTGAGCATTTTGATGAGGTAATCTCATATATATATATATATATATATATATATATATATATATATATATATATATATATATATATATATATATATATATATATACACACACATACAGGGTTCATATTACGTTATCGAAAGATAACGTAATCGAACAATCAGAACTTCAAAACGGCCGCATACCGAAACTTTTATTGTGGGGGGGCTGCATCCCCCACACACCCCACTAAATATATATTCCAACTCCGAGATCGCACTACAGTGAGAAAAGGGCAAATATCTCAATCTTCACTGTACTGCAATCCCACAATGCGATCTTTGAAATGTGGCAGTTTCAAAGTTCTGAGCGTTTGATTACGTTATCTTCAATAACGCAATAGGAACCCATATATATACTATATATATATATATATATATATATATATATATATATATATATATATATATATATATATATATATATATATATATCTAGGAATTTTGATTGAAAGATCAAAAGTCCAAATCTATTATCACCGAACATACTTTACCGAAAGCGCTTTCAACAAAAAAGCGATTATGGTAAAGTATGTTTAAAAAAAAAATAATTTAAACCTACTTCTATGCAGGGGGGCAAGCCCCCCCACCCCCTACTTTAATACTCTCACTCCGAGGTCGCACTACAGTGGGGAAAAGGGAATTTTCCCTTATCCACACCGTAGTACGACCAGGGCAATGAGCATACTTATCCAAAAGTGCTGCTTTGGTGAACAGCACTTTCAGTTAAGTATGCTCGGTGATTTCTGCTTCGGTGGAAAGTGCATTCGGGGGATCTGTACGGATTTATATATATATATATATATATATATATATATATATATATATATATATATATATGTATATATACACACACACAAACAGGTAGATATAGACAGATATAGGGTCTGTATCAGTGTGTTTTGGCACCTTTTTAAACACTTGTTTTCATTTACATTTTCCTCAACTAGAGGTAATCTTATTTAATTGCAATTGTTAATCCTTTTATGCAGCACAAGAAATCCTGGTTTACTGTAATCCTCCCACCACACAAACCTACAGAGCTATGTTGTCTACCAGAACCTTAGCTCTGACCCTAAAAGTCCCACTCAGTCCCTAACAGATGGACACTACTTCCCACTCCCCAGTCGTAAAACTCCACTCACCCTCCCAAGCCTGAAGCCCCAGATCACTTTATAAACCTAAAACTCCTGCTATATAAAGTTACTGTCCTGTATTGCTCCTGAATCCTAAAATCCCCTCCTGCTCCCTAAGCTTAAACTCCCTTTCCTAAATCCTAAATCCGCCCCCCTTCCAATTGCTGCCTGAAATCCTAACCAGCACTCTCATTTTCTCCATGCAGACAATGCACTTACCTAGCTTGATTGCAGTTATTGTGTTCAGGTAAGGTAAAGCAGGTCTACTGTCTCTACATGGCTACCACACCTCATCCAAACATGTTGCCGAGTTTGAGTGTTAACAGCAGTGTGGGTGAGCTACAAGACCCCAGTTTCCCTGGCTTTGAGATATTGATCTTTGAGTGCCTGGGACTCCAGCAGTTGTAATAAGCCCAAATGAAAGATCAAAGGAAATGTACAAAAGGGACAATAATGAAATGAGCAATGGGGGAATGTGAACACTACCGAAAAACTTAAACAATGTACACTGTACAAAACATGGTAGTCGAGTCTTACTGGTAAAGTATATGTGACATTACAGGTCAGATATGTAGTTATTTGTGTCAGGCTTTGAAATTTAATGCAGCATATAAACTGAATAGAGATTGCTACCAGGTAAAAAGGCAGAAAGCCTCTGAAGAAAACAATGAAAGTTAGTACACACAGGAAACTTTTTGCATTTAAAAATAATTGGTACACCTTCGAAAAGGAAATGAGACTGAATGACAGCTAAAACATCTTTCATTTAAAATGCAAGAAAACTGTGGCTAACATGCCATCTCTCTGCTAATGATATGGGGAATGCAGCAGCTTAATGGACACTAAGTATATCTTAGATCAATTCATAGTCTTCTCTCTGACATACCTGATTTCTATTCAAGGTTGTCTGCTGAAATAGTTCAGGTGCATAGAGATTAATTTCTCTAGGATATAAACACTTCACTTAATAAAATGCTGGCAAGCTTATTTAATATTGCCGTAAGCACAAAAAGAGCTGAGATTGTGACAGAAAATCGAGATATAGGCAAGGCCACACAGCCTCCTTAATTAAAGTAAAAAGAAGATACAAAATAAAGCAAAAATAAAGGAGTATGCATTTGATAGAGTGAAGCAAACAGAATAAACAAAAGGGGCCTTATCTCCCTTGACTTAACTAAGTTACTTTTAAACAGAACGTGACTTCATTACAGAAACATTTGCTTTAATTAAGAAGCAGCATACTTAAGATAAGTTGCAATGAACTCATTTATCTCTGTGATAAATAAATAAAATAATAGACAGCATGACAGATCTTTATCTAGAACTGTGTTTGTTGGATGAAAAGTTAAGAATTAAAACTAGTTGTTTCTGCAGGGTAGGATAGGATTCCTGCAGACATATCCCCACTTTTCAATGTCATAATAATTCTTTTGGAAACTATATTTTTTGTTTTATATGTAATCCATAAATAGAGAAAAGGCTACAAAACAAAACCAAAATGTGGGCATAAGCAGACATGGTGGGTTAAAATGGATTTTTCACTTAAGCCTACTATTTTTTTTTTGCATTAGTGAAAAGGTATATTCATCAAAAATGTGCATTGCCTGGGATTATGGGCTACACTTGTGAGGAAGAAACTCTATATTCTGGTAGTTGACATATAATTACTAAAATCCTGGCTATGTCCATGAACTATAACATTGCACTTCTGGCATTCACTACACCTACAAAAGCCTACCTATTAATGGACTGTCATATATTTTTGTATCCCACTATATTAGACTTAACCATATAATGTTTAAACAGAAAGGATTTAACTGTGTTCATTCAAACCACAAGAACAATTGTTGAGACCTTGGAGTTAGTATGTATAAGAGGGAATGGGTAATGCAATGGGGCAAAATACTTTTTGTCTAGCTATATTTTGTCAGTATTTTTATATTGTGAATTATATATGAAAAATAAAAAATAGTCAAAACGACTTTTGCCCCATAGCATTACTGATTCCATCTTATAGATACCCACTCCAAGGTTTCAACAACAGTGTTTAAAAGTAACAATCCCAATGGAGTGCACCACCAAACTGGGGTTGAGAAAAATCACTGAAAAGCCATTCTCACAAACTACACTTATCAGACTATGGGATAATGAACAGAAGGTTGTGAGTGAGCTCTTAAAAAAACATTTAGTCTTCTAGAATAAAATACACAGAGGCAATTCAAGGTCTGTAGAATGGCACCATATAATTACAAAAATATCCATTGTAAAATGTTCTCAATAAACTGGAATAACCCTACAAATAACACTGATATAACAGAAGTATTAAAACATGGATCATAAACACAGCTATGCTCAGACAAAACATAAACATGTAATCATGCACTGAACTGTACCAGCACTGACAGCACATCTACAATCACAGTAGCCCTTCTCTTAAAGTCCATAATCCTCTTGGCTCCCTGTCCATCATCCTTTAGGAAATTATGTGTCAGCTCTGCCTGTTTGAAAACCTTTGTATCTCTCATAGAGAGCAAGTGTCTTTTATAGTTTTGGGCCATACTTTGAGGAGAGCAGAAATCATTCTCTGACAAGTTTCTTTGTTTGTTGTCTTACACACAACCAAGTCAGAATGGCTGACTAATCTCACCAACCTCAAAAATAGCAACTGTAGTAAGCCTGAAAGGACAGAAACTACTGAATATATTCCACCTGCACACCTTAATGGCAATGCTCATTAAAAATGTAAGCTATGCAATGACAGTAGACTTCTTTAAGTTTTATAACAGCATGAAAATTATTCTGCTTCAAAAAACAGATTTGCTACTAATTTTATAAACAAATATTAATGGAACATTCTCTCTTGAACTGGGTTGTGACAGATTTGAGGTACTCTTTCTTTAGCAGGGTTTACTTGAGTCGGAATTAATCACTGGTGTAGCTAGGTGTGGTTCACTGACCATGAGACGCAGTGACAGAAACCTGTAAACCATGGCTATTCTTCACAGACACCTCCGGGCTTAATCATCAACCCTGGTACTAACCTCAGAGTCAGCTGGTCTTGGTAGAAGATGATCTATTTGCCTGTTTTAAGTGATATCATCTTCAGACAGCATGGTGTAGTAGTTGGGGTGTGTTGATGTTAATACTCTCCCAGCAATCCACAAAGAAATAAAATTCTAAGGCAGGATTGACTAGCTAGAATTGAAAGTCATGGGTTTTTCTTTAGTTAGCCTTCGAATGACTTGAATCTCCAAATGGCATTTAACCACATGCTATGCTCCTGTTGGCTTAAGCAAATGGGGCAAGTATGCAACTGTGCTCCCATTATAATTAAAGTTATGGATCCCTGAGTAATACTGTGAGGTGTATTTCAGTTTGACATCAAGAAGACTTCCAGATGCTTACCCTTTACACGTGTATTTGGATTATCCAACCATTTACATCAAAACAATCTTTAAGTATTCAAGTTAAGGAACTTCTAGATACAATTGATTGCAGCTACTATCCTCACTTCCATGCAAATCTTCATAAAAAGCTAAAAAAAAGAAATACTGCCCTGTACAAACCAATTACTTTCATTTATAATCTATTCTAATCTTCTGGCATTATCCCACGTAGCTTCAAACATGCTTTGGTTAGCCCTTTATTCAAGATACCATCTCCAGCCTCAGTAGCTGACTCTCATCCCATAGCCAATCTTTGTTTACTACCAGAATCCTTGAAAAGGATAATTTATACTCAGGTTGTTTTAAGATACATCTCCAAATGTCATATTCTCAAACACAAACAGCACTGCTTCCAGCTAAAATTCAGTACCTAAACTGCTTTTGCTTCCCTCACTAATGTCCTTTACAACAATATAGCTCAGGATCTACTTACTGCTAACATATTTCTAGATATGAAATGATCCTTTGAAACAATTGACCACCCATTGCTTCTAAATAAATTGGTTACTGCGAGTTTCTGTCTAGCAGTCACCCTTTGGTTCCAAAAATAATTTAATTGGACGTACATTTAGAGTGGTAGGTACTAGCTCAGTCTCCTTAACCAGTGAAACATACATAGTCGTACCTCAGGGTTCAATCTGAGGACCATTGCTCTTCTCTCTCTTCTCTTCTCTCTCTCTCTCTCTCTCTTTATCTATGACATACCCTGGCATCACCCCAAATTAAACTGTCTGCCTTATGCCGGAATTATCAGGAATTATCTTAAAGCATCTCGTAGTAAGGTTTGCCATCACAATTTAAGTGACACAGAAAAATCTTTATTGAATGAGATTTTGAGCAACAAAGAAGTTAGAGTAATGAAACCCAACAAAGGGGAGGACTGGTGGTTATGGATAGGAATGATTATGTCAACAAAATGTTCAATATTCTATATTCTGATACTTATGAAGAGGCTTCTATCAATGAAATTAACATTGCGTATTGCAAAATTGAACTCATTTTGGAAGATATGGTTTTGAATGCACAAATCTCTACAGAGGAATACCAATGCCTTTATATGGGGAGCCCCAAAACCCTACAATCTTCGGCATCCCAAAGGTACATAAATGTGCTTCAGACCCACCCCCCCTTGCGTCCTATTGTCAACACCAAGGTATCTAAAACCTTTTGCATTGCCAAATTTATTGATTTCTACACCAAGACTGTGTTAGATACTAATTCTGCTTTACTTAGAGACTCCTGGTACTTCCTTGGTAGAGTGTCTGATGATTTGTTCAGGGAGAGCATTACTTTTGTTACCACTGATATACAAGACCTTTTTTCAGTCATTCCACATGTGATTGAGGTGGAATGGTTTTATGACTATTTGAGACATAACACTACCATTTGTCCTAGGAAGTTAGAAGTCCTAAGAGAGATTATTGAAATTGTCTTAGAAAACAACTTCTTAACATTTGAAGGGGATATTTTAGACAAAGAATGTGCCTCCGTGTTTGCTAATGCTGTCCTTTCCTATTGGGAATGGAATTATCTGCTCAATTCTCAGTTTAAGGACAGCTGGACATTCTATGGGCAGTTTTTAGATGACATGATTTTTTTCTCTGGGTTGATACTGAGGAGAGATTGCAGATATTTTTTGACTACCTCCAGTTTTTTGAATTTCATTATAGATATACAGGGTGACATAGTGCATTTTTTGGATACTACCCTTCTGAAAAATTATAAAAAGATAGGGTTTGATTCCACGGTTTACTTGAAACCAAGTTATTATAATTCTCTTTTACATTTCGAGAGTTTGCACCCTTTGCACAAAAAGAAGTCCATAGTTAACGGCCAATGTGTTAGACTAGCACAGATGCTCTCAGGGGGATGATGCTTTTCATGTAGAATTAGACAAACTAAAAGGGATGTTTTCTAGGAAAGGATACCCAAAAGTGTTTTTAAATAACATTTTCAAGGAGGTCTGTGTTAACAGGTCAACAGGCCACTTTTTCCCCTTTTAGGAAAAACCATCATCCCTTGTACAGCTACTAGTGGAGGAACAACACAAGACAGTGGTGTAAATAGAGGTGGACAGTTTAATTATGGGATAGTTTTGACTTTTACAAATGAATTTGAAGGCCTTAAAGATATTTTTTGAAAAGAATTGGACTATGTTTGAAATTAATCATGAACATCTTAGCTTAGTGGACAAAAAACCTGTAGCAGTATATAAAAAAGCATCTAGTTTTACATTAATTTTGGAAAGACCGGGTTCATCAGGGCATGTAGGAAGGACTGTCAAGTGTGGGAATTGCAACCAATGCAAACACGTAGTTGAAGGTTCTTTATTTTATATTGAGGGGTTAGGTACAATCCACAGGATTACATGCTCTAGTAAGAGGGTGATCTATCTGGGTTTATGTACTCCTTGTTGTGCATTTTACGTTGGAAAAATGAAATGTATGTGCAGGCAAAGGATATATCAACATGTTTACGACATCAAAAAAGTGATGAAAACAATGCCCTGTATAGACACATTAAATTGAACCCGACCCACCAGTTTAAGTTTTGTGTTATAAATCAAGTTAATCAAGGTGACCAGGGTGGCCCCAGTGATGACTTTTTAGAATTCTTTGAGTTGAAGTGGCAGCTGAGGACTAATGCCACCCAGCCCCCTGGACTAAATGAATATGTGTCTATTTCTAGCATGTTAAAATTGAGGGCTGGTTATTATTTTATGTAAGTTATTTCTGCTTTTTTGACCCTTTGCCGCATGGCTAGATTATGGGTTTACTATATTTATATACATATATAATCAAAAAAAATAAGTCTTGTCCCAGCAATTATTATTATCAATGTTTTATTAATTTTGAACATCATTTATAATAATTGTTTGGCTAGTTGCTCACAGTTCTCCATGTTATAGGTATATTTCTATGTTTTTATTCCAACTAGTTTTATTCTTACTATATGTATTATTTAGGGGGAGTTTTGTATTTTGTATTTTTTTCAGAAATACTAGGTTAAATGATTGCATTTATTTAAACATTTATTCTATATGTTTTTAACTTTAGTGACTTAGGTAGGAACTGGTTTACAATTATATGCTCTGCATCTTTAGTTATACGAAGTCAGTTGTCTTCCATCACAATATGTTGTAGGTTTAATTTTAAATTGATTTTCTCAGGAAGTGTGTTTACCAATAATTGATTAAAGAGGTAAATGCTTTATTACTTAACTTTAGTGTATAAAAGGACTTGTGGGGTTGTGGGTAATTGTTCTGATGAAGTCCAGTTACTAGAGGACGAAAGCACTTAACTATTGTCAATAAACTTTTAATTTTGAGCAGCACTCAGCTCTGAGGTCTTTTCCTTCCATTTGTTTGTTCTTGGTTCATTGTGTGTTTTTAGCACTTGCCTTATGCCAATGATGTTGTAATCACTAAATCTAAAAATTGAAATCCTCTTGCTAAAGAGTCACAGTACAACTTTGCAACCCTCTGGAATTGGTTACATGCACATCGTCTCAAAGGGAACATATTTAAAACCAGTCTTATGCTGTTTGGTATACCCCAACATCTCAAAAATACCAACAAAGCAATCACTGACTCTGAAGGTACTACCCTGCCTATCACATTAACTCAGAATGATCTTGGACTTATCAACTTATCATAGACCCTCACTAATATTTACTATATACTTATAAACAGCTGTTCCTAAGTATATAGCCAGCTTATGGTAGTATATAAAGATTCCAATTTACTAACTCCAGAAGCTTGGAAGTCAATAGCAATGGATGCTATTATATACAGAATGTAGTAAGCACTTCCACTAATTTCCTTTCATCCCACTCACAATGCTAACATTTTGTAGACCACTGAAAACAAAATTCTTTGATGCATTCACCTGGCTAGTTTTAATGAACATCACTGTCAACTTATTGCTAATTGCAAATGGCTTCCTGTTTAGAGCCAACCCACTATTAAACACATTACCTATAAACTACTAAATTATTCCTATTGCCCTCCACTGAAGTCACTTTTCTTTCAAAGACAGGAATACAGTTGATCAACAACTTGCTAGACCCCCCCACACACACACACTGGCTACAACTGAAAGGGCATTTGCCAAATTGTCACCTGCCTTCTATAATGACATTCCACAGGAAATAAAAAAAAACTCCACTGACCTAGTATCGTTAAAAAAACTCTGAAATCCCATCTAACCAGCCTTTCTCTCTCCATAAAGCTTAATTTATAGTACAAATCTTTACAGGCTGTTTATAGCTTTATCTCACATTTGTAAAAGTTGAAACTTTTACCCACACTTGCAAAATGTATAAATTTTACATTTTTGTTCTTGTTATTGTTTATTAAAAGATATGTTTGTAAGTATTTTCAACATTGCATTAATTAATATATGTTAACTTATATACTGGTATCTGTACTCTGTTGTTGCCTTTGGCTAGGGTTATGGCTAAAAAGAGTCCTTGGACTAGTCCACTCACCTGATTAACAAACCAAAATAAATAAATAAGTCTGTACCCTAGATAAGATTTTAAAGTTTGTTTCATAGCCAAAAAAAAAAACATTGCTACATTGCTTGCCAGATAATATGAAACAGAAATAATGTTAACATTTTGTATGCCATTCTTTTTATGGTATGTTTCATACTCCTAAGAAACAAACTTCTGGAAGTTATTTAAATAAATAAATAAAATAAATTATTATCGCTAATCACGCTGTTTAGTCAACATGACGTCTCTAAATGAAATATGTCTACATACATACATACATACTGGTATACATATAGGCAGACATACACACATGCATACAAACAAACATACAACATGCACACATACCTACATATATACAGACAGAGATACAAATATCACAGGCACAGGAAATAATGGCCTTTTACCCTGCAAACATAAAATAGTTGCTCCTAAAGAAAGTGTCCAAGTTGTTTTATAAAATATATAAGCTAGTGTTTGTTTAATGTAATTTGGTAGTGTAGTCCATGTATCAGCTACTCTTTCAGAGAACAAATTAATACATCTGTGCAGGCTGTCTGATTATTTTCTGCTCCTGTTTGGTAACCTCAAACATTCCCAGAGGTAGTTGTCTCTAAATGCCCTATATATCTGAATAAGTCTCCTCTTAAATATCTATATGACAGAATGTACGTGTTCAGATATTTTAATTTGTCATTATAACTTAAACGTTCATATCCATGGATGACCTTGGTATATTTCCTCTGTACTCTTTTCAATTTACTCATGCTAATTTTCGTATAAGGTTTCCATATTATTATTCCATATTCTAGTTTGGTTCTACGGTGACTTACAAACAATGATTTAATCATTTCTGATTTCCTAGACTTTATAAATCTTTTCATACAGCCTATAGTGTTATAACTATCATTAAGCAATCAGTTGATATGATTAGAAGAACTCAAAGCTGAATCTACCCATAACCTCAAGTCCTTAAATGAGTCTACAGTTTCAATCACTGTGTGCTGTATTAAAGTCACCTTTCAATTTATGTCTCCCAAATCTCATATGCTTAGTTTTTGATATATTTATCAGCATATTATTCTCCTGTGGCCAAGTGGTCATTTTAGTCAAGTCTTTTGCAGACATGCCTTATCTGTAACTAATGCAGTCAGTTTACCCAAATATGGGACTACAATGGAGCCCTCTGGGGCATGTGGACTATAATCTGCAAGCCATGTAGCTAAACTACCCATCTTATTATGCTTACATTAATAGCTTATTGTTCTATTTTATCTATTTATTTATACTTTTAAACAAGACACATCTTTATTGAATTATCACTTATGACATAGGCAATCATACAATGAAAACAAATGATATTGACATATTTTCGGTTGCAAACATTATACATCACTTATAATCTCTGTCAAACATTCCATAGCTCATTCAATCCCTGCCTTCCCTTAAACCTCATCCATACTCCAAAACATTATTTTGTGGAGTGGAGCTTCGATGGCTAAGTGAGAGCAACAATGTTTTAGAGCTCTGCAGATTAATCCAAATAATACAAGAAAAAGACTTTTCTGGAAAAACTCTTCACAAACTACTTCATTACTGTATACATTTACCTACTGTAGAATATTGTAAAGTCTGAAAAAAAATCCTGTCGGAATTACTTGGATACCTACTGGTGGAAGAAAAATGAGCAGATCAAAACACTCCCATACAGAACTTCTTTGAGAAATGATATGCACCTGGAGACTTCTAATCTTCAGAAACTATCAATGAAAAAGGATGGCTTCCACAAGAACCTTGAAAACAGTGGGAAACTGCTCTAAACAAATTGATATTTTTAAAGATATGTTACAACACCAAATCAAAATTCAAGACATGCAGAATGCTTTAAATGACATGGATGGAAGATTGAAAGAGGGGAAATCAAACTCAATACCTACTAAAACAAAACACTTGGTTATTAAATAAAACTGACAATATGGAAATAGAGAAAGAAGGTCTAACCTTAGAATTTTTGAATTACCAGAAAAAACAGAAGGAGATGACTTAATTTCCTTCCTAAATTCTTGGCTACCAGATATATTAAACCTTCTCTCCTATGGCATTAAAAGAGCTCATGGAGCTATAAGTAAGCCTATACCTAACTTTCTAGCATCACCTCCAAGATCTATAATAGTTAAATTTCTTTCTTACACTGATGAAGAGACAATTCTCTAAACACCATGGAGAAATGTTCCTTAAAATTTGGGCAAAGCAGCCTAAGATTTGGTAATGACTATTCAACTATGACTACAGAACTGAGGAAAAGATGGTGGCCAGTTGTGGAAACCCTCAAACAGAATGGTTCCAAAACTTACTTTCTATTGTTAACCTCCTGTGCAGAGTCTGCATGTTCTCCCTGTGTTCGAGTGGGTTTCCTCCGGGTGCTCCGGTTTCCTCCCACATCCCAAAAACATGCTGTAGGTGGACTGGACACACTAAATTGGCCCTAGGCATGAGTGCATCCATGTGTGTGCCTTCCATGGAAGGTTAGGTGCCGGGCTGGCAACTCGACACCGTAAAACTCCACTGCCAATCATGAGCGGACAGTGATCCGCTGTGGCGACCCCTAACCGGAAAAAGCCAAAAGAAGATATATATATATATATATATATATATATATATATATATATCTATGGTTTATTATTGTTTGTGTGAACGAAATTCTGTTGGCTGCATTGTGCCAAAAATCAGAATGTCGAATGCACAAACATTTGCGCACCAGATAGTCGAATCCACTTATGCGAATGCACTACTGCATTCGCATAAGTGTAAGTTGACTATCTGAATGGAGATCGCGGTACAGTGGGGAGTAAGGTATTTTACTGAGTTAACCAATTCAACAGCATCTCCTTTAACAGACGGCACTTGGAAAGTAAATCCAATTTGTCGCATCTCTTTGTTGCTTCAGTGATCTAACGATTTGGCTTTAGAAATATTAAGGAAAATTCCAGACTACTCAGGGATATGCAAAAGGGAAGGATGAAGTATTAAAAAGGCAAAATGTAGAGAAGGCTAATTTGGTTCTGTAGGTGTATGAGCCCAGTGCTCTGGGGAAATGACTGAGACTACAACAGATGGAAAGGAGGTGAAGCAGAAGTAGGAAAGGAATGCTACAACAGAAGTAGCAAACAAGTAAAAAAGACAGTGAATGCAGAAAAGGATATAGATGAAACGGAGACAAGCAAATTGATCAAGAAAAGAAGCAAAGGCTTTATAGTTGCAAAGCAGAAAGGAGAGATGCATAGACAGAACAGTCCAGGCTGAGCAAAACTAAGATGGACATCACAGAAGAACGGGAAAAAGCTGAGGTACTGAGTGAATATTTTGCTTCAGTCTTTACAAACAAATGCAAGAAATAGTGCTATGCTGGGAGATAACAAATGCACAAAAGGAACAGCAATAAATTGATATCAGGGTAGAGAAGGAGAAGGTGGAGGGAGAATGAATTTTCTTTTAAAATGATAAAACAAAAGAACCAGATTGGTTTCCTCACACAGTTATAAAAAATCTGACAAGTAGGTTGGAAGACTCACTGTCAGAAATCTTTACCAGATCACTAGCTAATGCAGAAGTGTACAAGGACTGAAAGACAAGGGAGGAAGGAAGCAGGAAAAATCAGGAGAACTGCAGATCGGTTAACTTAACGACAGTGGTAGAGAACATTATAGACAGAATCCTTAGGTGAATGTAACATTTCTAGATGGCAACAATCTCTAGAGCAGAAAAATAAGTTCATGTCCGGAATGGGTTATCTATTAAATGTTTTCAAGTTTTATGACTGCATTACAGTTTAATGTAAGAGGGAAATTCCAACAGACAAGAGTCTACCAAGACAGCAGGAAGGCCTTTGGCTATGTCCCACAGAGGAACTGGATACGGAAACTGGAGGAGCCATGGGAGTAGGAATAAGACAGAAGGATTGTTGCATGGCTGAATGATTGAGCCCAGTAGGTTGGTGTGCAATGGACATTGTCTAGCATTAGGAAAGTGACCAGTGGAAAACTGCAGGGGTGTTTCCTAGATCTATTGTTATGTATTACATTTATCTCACTCATATCTGTGGGTACATATATCAACCTCTTCAATGATGGCACAAAGATTGGAGGTAGTAATGGAGGATGGGCGGAGTCTAGAGACAAATTTGGAAGGGTGGGGTGACCAAGTGGACAGGAAGGTGGCAGATGAGATGATATGTGAAGTGTTAGCTGGGAAGAGTGCAACTGATGTCTGCAGAGAGAAGGAGCACTAGGAACAGTGTCTGCAGAGAAGGAACACTAGGAACAGTGTCTGCAGAGAAGGAGCACTAGGAACAGTGTCTGTAGAGAAGGAACACTAGGAACAGTGTCTGCAGAGAAGGAGCACTAGGAACAGTGCCTGCAGAGAAGGAGCACTAGGAACAGTGTCTGCAGAGAAGGAACACTAGGAACAGTGTCTGCAGAGAAGGAGCACTAGGAACAGTGTGGGATGATAGTAGCAAATAGAATACTGGGGTGTATCCTCAGGGGAGAGACCCTAGAAAAAAGCGGTAATGCTTCCCCTCTAGAGGCCCTCAGTCAGACTATATGTTGTGTACTCTCTGTAGCTCTGTAGGCCATTCAAGTAAAAGGGCATCAGGCTGCTACAATAAATCCACAGAAAACAACACTCAAAGGGTCTGGTTAATGGAAAGGGATAGGACCAGAGACTACAGAATCTACAGTTTTCTAACTTGATGCAAAAAGAGACAGCAGAATGTAGGGACAAATACTGCTGGAGCTCCAAATGTTCTTCAAAGACAAGGTTGTAGACCTTCGGAAGGAACTGCTGGAAGTGGGGGGAGCACAGATGAAAAATTAGGGATAGAGGGAAGTACAAATAAGTAAAAATAAATAAAAGTACCGAGCCTGCAAGGCTTAAACTAAAACAAAATTTTAATACACAAGAGAACAAGATAAAACAAAGTAAGCACTTTCACAGTTATCACACCGCCTCATCAGACATTCTCAATACAGCAAAAAAGCAATTAAATAAGATTACAAGGAAACAATCAAGCCAATAAAAGACCAGTCTCTAATTAAAACAAAAACTAAACTAGTGTTTAAGAGGACATGCCTTCAAAAAAGGTTTTAAAGTAAAAACACCATTAAGACCTGGAGGTTTCTCTGCATTAAGAAGCAATATCCACTTCTGCTATGCTGCTTCTGTACGATTAAGCTGAAAACCACCCCTCAGATCTAAATCTAAAACTTGAAGTACAAAAAATTTAAAAACATGTGTCACCCCATTTTCTAAAGTATGTAATGCCAAAGCATTACTTTCTTTTTTTTATTCCTGATGTCCCTTTGATGCTCTAAAACCCTTTCTTTAAGGGATCTATTAGTCTTGCCTATGTAAAAAACATGGCATAACTGACAGGAGGCAAAGTAAATTACCCTAATATAGACTGGGAACACTACTCAAGCCCAAACACCCTAGCCCAAAAGTTCCTGGAATTCATAAACTCAAATGCCATGGAACAACTAGTCACCATCCCCACAAGAGGAGAAAACATACTTGATCTCATCATCACGAACATGGGAGCACAATGTTCAACACCGGAAGTATACCCCTCACTGGTGAGATCAGATCACAAACTAATCTCGCTGGAGGTCCTCATCCCACCCCCACCTGAAATAAAAAAGACCACAGTAAAGAACTTCTCGAAAGCCGACTTCACACTTCTAAAGACTAGTGTGGTCTCCTTTAAGGCCCCCGAGCCGACGGAAAACAGTACTCAAGCCGCTGAATCACTTACAAATGCCTTCTACCAGCACCTGCAGGACTGCATGGATAAGGCAATCCCAAGCAAAACAAAGACTCTTTGTACCAAAGGCAAGCGTCCACTCTGGTGGACCCCAGCCATAAACAAACTCTACAACAAAAGGAGGAAGCTACTACAAGATAGAGCAAAATCCTTAAAAGGTAAGACACCCTTGATCACTATAAGTAAAAAACTAAGAGCTCTCATAAAATCATCCAAAGCAAATTTTGAGAGAAAATAGCTAAAGACTCAAAAGACAATCATAAGGCCTTCTTTAGCTATGTTAGAAACCTGGGAGGAAACTCCCAGATATGCTCAGAACTAGTTCAAAATGATGTGAAGATTACTGATCCTACAGACATTGCCAACATACTGGCTGACAGGTTCAGTGCAAACTTCTCCCCAAAAGGAGAGATATCTATACCAAGCGATTGCAGCCCCCAAACATCTCCAACGCCCAAGTGAGAACTGCTCTCTCCAAAGCAAAAACACAGCATCCATGGGACCTGATGGTGTCCCCGGCTGTGTGCTCCACGAACTCAACGAGGAATTAAACCCACAGCTAGGACAGCTGTTTAATCATAGTCTTACCTCTGGATACGCACCCAGGAGTGGCGCACTGCAACTGTGGTCCCACTTCACAAAGGCGTGCCTCCACCGACCCTGGAAATTACCGCCCATTAGCTTGACAAGCCTTATCTGCAAAGCCATGGAGAGGATCATAATGGACCTCATAAATAAAGACATAGGGAATTTGCAGACTTTGGATCCATCCCAGTTTGGCTTTGTCAAAGGCAGATCATGCCTTCTAAACTTGGTTGACTTTTTCGAAACAGTCACCAAAGCCATTGATGAGGGAAAGGCAGTCCATACAACCTACCTCGATCTGGCGAAGGCCTTTGATACAATACCCCACTCGGGTATCATTGAAAAACTCATCAGCTTAAATGTTAACCCATACATCACAAGATGGGTTGCAAACTGGCTGAGTGACAGAACCCACAGGGTCAGAGTTGCTGGCGCCATGTCAGACTCAAAGCCTGTCACAAGTGGTGTACCACAGGGCTCAGTCCTGGGCCCACTCTTGTTTGGCATCTACTTTTCCGAAGTACAAGCAAACACAGGAGGGTTATGGCTGACAAAGTTTGCAGATGACTGCAAACTGGGCCATAGTAGAAAACACATCTGACACAGATATCCTTCAGAAGGGTCTCACAGAAACGGATAACTGGTGCCAGAGCCATGGCCTAAAGTTAAATGCCAAAAATGCATAGTCATACCCTTCGGGAAAAACAAGGTTACCCCTAGCTACCAAATAGGTGGCAATCCACTGAGTACAGAAGAAGTTATCAGGGACCTGGGGACCCAGGTTGATAGTAGTCTGTCATTCGACACCCATGTAGCTAAAGTAGTTAGGAAGACCTTCTACATTGCCCACCTTATCATGAAGGATTCTCATCTAGATCAAGGGAGGTCATAGTCTCCCTATACTCATCACTCATCAGACCAATGATTGAGTACAATGCCCCATTCGAATGTATCTGACCCGACACTTGCAGCAGCTGGAGAGGCCACAAAAGTTCCTCACCAAAAGGATAAAGGGTCTCAAACATCTGTCCTATGCTGCCCGACTGAAAGAACTCCAGCTCTATTCAGTCGCTACCGCTTGCTCAGAGGTGACCTTTGCCTAACATACAAGGCCATGTCAAACCCAGATTTGATGAATATGCTTCACCTCAAAAATCTAGATCCGTCAGAGCCACAAGGGCGGAGACTTAAACCCCGACACGGCTATTAATAGGACGTGCTGGAGGATAGATTCATCACCCAAAGACTCCCTATGCTGTGGAATAAAATCCCGGTATATGTGAGGCAGAGCACCTCGCTGGCCTTGTTCAAGAGAAATCTTGACCAATGGATGGGAGATCGCAGATATACCCCAGGGATTACCTCAGTGTCACTGCTCAACAGAGGCACAGCAAAATAATGGGTATAGTTCCCCATACTAAAGGGGTGGCGTAAGCCACAAAACTATGGGCTAGGCTTGTAAATGCCCTCGGGCAGATAGCCTAGTATGAACCTATGAACCTATGAACAATGTTAGCTGTTTTACAATCAGCATAAAAACAAACATTTATGGTAAAACCTATGTCCGTATGTGTATATGTTTGGAGTGTACAAATATATTTACAAGCTGAACAATTCCTACAGGGAAAGGTACCAGTCCTAGTAGATTCTACCCTATTATTAACAGAGGAAGATCTATAACAAAGATGCTTCTTCAAAGACTTGTTATTCCTAAAAGAAAAATGAGGTGTCACATCAATTTTCCCTCTAAGTTCTGGTACACAATTCAAAAGTTTCCAGTTATCCTTAATAATATCAAAAAATTGCTGATGTCACTAGAATACTGTAATGAAACCCTAAAAATATCTCTATCAGCCACTGGCGACACGTATGAGTCATTACTGGGCTGAACAGCCTCAAAATGAGGTTTACACCTAACTTTCCTCTCTGTCCAGGCTTCTGAAATACATGCGTCTATCTCAGATCTAGTTAGCCCCTCTCAAGAAATTCCTGTTTCAATAGTTTAAGGGCTGTGTGTGCAGTTAGATCATCGTTATGTAAACGTAACAGTCTGTATACTTGACCCTTCAAAACATTATGAGACATGTCTAGGGTGCATGCTTCTTTTATGCAAAATAACATTTTTCTGTGTAGGTTTCCTGTAAATACTAGTAGTAAGATTAATTAAATCAGACCTGTTCAATTGTACATCCAAAAAAATCTATATTGTCAGCAGAATATTTATACGTGAATCTAAGGAAACTAGTCGTTCGATGTAAAAACTCAATAAAATTATTTAGTTGTTCCATGGTCCCTTGCCATAACAGAATAAACATAAACAGAAATAAATAGTTTATCTTCCCCTCATGAAATCAACTCTCCCAGAAGTCTCTCCTCCTTGGCTTTAACATTAATGATTGTTGTTGAAACACTGTCATCACAGGTAAGGTCTCTCACTGGATTCACTTTATATCCTTGAAATACTGAAATATCGAAATTCAGTATTTCAAAGCTATAAAGTCGAATTTTTGAAACCACAAAAACTCAGAACCGTGAAATTCAAAATCTCGTACACCGGAGATTTTGAATTTTGTACTTCTACTACTACACACACACACACACACACACACACACACACACACACACACACACACACACACACACACACAAGCTCTCTACTACATAAAAGAAGGGGGCAAGCCCCCCAGCACCCCCCTACTTAAATATTCTCATCCGAGGTTGTACTACACACAAACACACACAAAACACCACCACACAAGAGCAACAAAACACACTGGCACACACTACAACCCCTACCCAAAACCCTTAACACACACACACTTACCTGAATCCATAACCACAGTGAAACCTCAGAAGCATGAAATTCAGAACCGCCGGTATTCGAGGTTTTGAATTTTGCCCTTCTGAGCTTTTGCTGTTCGCAGGATTCTACTTTATGGACTCGAAATACTGAATTTCGTTATTTCAGTAAACAAATTAATACATCTCTGCAGGCTGTCTGATTATTTTCTGCTCCTGTTTGATAACCTCAAACATTCCCAGAGGTAGTTGTCTCTAAACGCCCTATATATCTGAATAAGTCTCCTCTTAAATATCTGAGAAAACAATCCCTCATTAGTCTCAACAGGCAAATCAGAGAACTGGTCAAGTCTTCAAAAGCTAAATATGAGACTAAAATAGCCACCCAAGAAAAAGATAACCACAAAACACTTTTTTATTTTGTCAGAAATGTTAAGAGAAACACTCAACAATGTGTTGAGTTGGCTGTAGATGGTACTACCTATAATCAGCCAGAAGAAATAGTAAACATAATGGCCGATAAATTCAGTTCAAATTTCATATCTTCATAACCTTACATTACTCCCTATGAAATACCCCTTACCATTCCTTTGCCTGTTATCACAAAGGAACAGGTCATTACTGCACTATCTAAAGCTAGAAACACAGCATTGATGGACCTTGATGGAACCCCAGGGTGCCTATTAAATAGCTTGAAACATGATTTAGCTGACCCACTTGGATCTCTATTTAATCACAGTCTCCAGACAGTCGCTGTCCTAGTAGAATGGAGGACAGCAACAGTAATCCCTCTGCCCAAGGTGGGACTATCAATGGACCCAGGAAACTACAGACTAGCCTCATCTGCAAGGCTATAGAAAGAATAATCATGGATCTGATTAACAACAACACAGGAAATCTTCAGACTCTAGACCCAACCCACTTTGGCTTTCTCAAGTGTAAGTCCTGCCTGCTCAATCTGGTGGACTTCTTGGAGAAGGTCACCACCACCTACCTTGACCTGGCCAAGGCATTTGACACAATACCCCACCCGAATATTATAAATAAACTCACAAAAATGGCCATGAGCCTCTATGTCACCAGATGGATAGCCAAATGCCTCACTGATAGGACACATACTGTTAAAGTGGGGGAATCCATATCCAGCAAGAGACCAGTCACAGTGGAGTACCACAGGGCAGAGTGCTGGGCCAGTCTCTGACTGAGCCCTGATGGAAATGTTGCATATTCGCAAAACTAACTGCACAAGGGTTACCCACTCCAAAGATCTAAACCTGATCTCTGACATGACTAGATCATGCAGGAGAGATAGCTACATGTCCCAGAAATTGCCCCTCCTCTGGAATAGGCTTCCTATTCCTGTGAAGCGCAGCCCTTCCTTGACCATCTGCAGGTCCAATCTGGAGCAATGGATGGGAAATCTCTAATTCCCTCATGGAGTGGTGCCCATGTCCCTTATGGACAGAGGCAGTTTGTAAAAATTGTGAAAACCCCACTTGCTTGCTCTTGTTATCTTTCCTCTTGGGGCAGAAAATTGGATAAAATCTGGGTAAAACTGGATAGGCGGGTAAAGGCTCTTGAGACATTACGTAGTAATCTCCTATGAACTTATGAACTTGTTTGGTACAATATTCCGCTCAGGCATTGTTGACATGCTTTCTGAGCTTAGTGTAAACCGTTACATAACTCACTGGTTTGCCAGCTGGCTCACAGACAGGACCCAAGCAGTCAGGATCTGTATGACTACCTCCACCAAAAGAGACTGGTCACCAACAGAGTACCCCAGGGTTCTGTGCTGGGCCCACTACTGTTTGGCATGTACTTCCCGGAAGTCAAGGTTAACAGTAAAGGCCTCCTTCTCACCAAGTTCTCTGATGACTGTAAATTGGGAGCTATTGTAGATCCCCCCAAGACACAAACATCTTGCAACTGGGCTTAACACAGACAAATGACTGGTGCCAAAACAATGGCCTAGAACTCAATGTTAAAAAGTGCATTATAATGTTCTTTGGGAAACTGTCAATGCAAGTTAATTACTCCTTTGATAAAATACCCCTAAAAGTCAACTCAGTAGTAAGCGATCTGGGAACATATGTAGACAGAAATCTGGACTTTGATCAACATGTAGCTAACATAATAAGAAAATCATTCTGTGCCACCCAACTTATACTTAAGGGTATGACATTCAAAAAAGATCAACAAATTGATGAATGTCTACAGAATATGTACCATGAACCCAAAATATCTCTATCAGCCACTGGCGACAATGAGTCATTACTGGGCTGAACAGCCTCAACATGAGGTTTACACCTAACTTTCCTCTCTGTCCAGGCTTCTGAAATACATGCCCTATCTCAGATCTAGTTAGCCCTCTCAAGAAATTCCTGTTTCAATAGTTTAAGGGCTGTGTGTAGTTAGATCATCGTTATGTAAACGTAACAGTCTGTATACTTGACCCTTCAAAACATTATGAGACATGTCTAGGGTGCATGCTTCTTTTATGCAAAATAACATTTTTCTGTGTAGGTTTCCTGTAAATACTAGTAGTAAGATTAATTAAATCAGACCTGTTCAATTGTACATCCAAAAAAATCTATATTGTCAGCAGAATATTTATACGTGAATCTAAGGAAACTAGTCGTTCGATGTAAAAACTCAATAAAATTATTTAGTTGTTCCATGGTCCCTTGCCATAACAGAATAAACATAAACAGAAATAAATAGTTTATCTTCCCCTCATGAAATCAACTCTCCCAGAAGTCTCTCCTCCTTGGCTTTAACATTAATGATTGTTGTTGAAACACTGTCATCACAGGTAAGGTCTCTCACTGGATTCACTTTATATCCTTGAAATACTGAAATATCGAAATTCAGTATTTCAAAGCTATAAAGTCGAATTTTTGAAACCACAAAAACTCAGAAGAAATTCAAAATCTAACGAGATTTTGAATTTTGTACTTCTACTACTACACACACACACACACACACACACACACACACACACACACACACACACACACACACACAAGCTCTCTAATAAGCAAGCCCCAGCACTACTTAAAAATTCTCATCCGAGGTTGCACTAAACACAAACACACACAAAACACCACCACACAAGAGCAACAAAACACACTGGCACACACTACAACCCCTACCCAAAACCCTTAACACACACACACTTACCTGAATCCATAACCACAGTGAAACCTCAGAAGCATGAAATTCAGAACCGCCGGTATTCGAGGTTTTGAATTTTGCCCTTCTGAGCTTTTGCTGTTCTCAGGATTCTACTTTATGGACTCGAAATACTGAATTTCGTTATTTCAGTATTTTGAGCTTCTAAAGTGAATCCCCCTCACCATATCATGGCTAGCTACAGGTCACCATCTATGCCTCTAGAGTCTCATGACTCTTACCTAAACCTACTACAGGTGCTCTCCATTCAACCAAACACCCTATTCAAGGATGACTTTAACTATCTCTGTAGACTGGGAAATGTACACTGCCTCAAACTCATAGGCATAATGCTTCCTGGACTTTATTAACACAAACACCCTGGAACAGATAGTGCACACTCCAACCAGAGGATCAAACATACTGGATCTGGTGCTCACCAACATGGGACAGTGTTGCACCCTCCATGTGTCTCATCCTCACTAGTGAGGTTGGATCACAAAGCTATCTCATTTGAAGTAAAAGTCAACCCAGAAAATACAGCTAAAACTGTAACAGTTAGGAACTATTCAAAGGCAAACTACATCCTAAGTGACAGTTTGTCAAAATTCAAAGTTCCCCCAACCCTGAGGCCACAGTTACCTAAGCAGAATTATTCACCGAGTCACTCTATAAACATGTGAATGGCTGCATAAAGGCTACCATACCTACCAGTAATAAATTCAAAACAAACACTAAAAACAAACCCCACTGGTGGAAGCCTCACCTAAACAGGTTATAAAATAAAAGAAGAAAACTCATGGCCAGAATCAGGAAGAGCAACTCCCTTAAAGACCAGTGCTCTGTTATACAACTAAACATGAAACTAAGATGTCTTAGTCCAAGGTCAACTATAAGGTCAGGATAGCCTCGCAGGCTAAGGACAAACAGAAAGCCTTCTAAAGTTACATCCAACGGTAACACACAACAGGGTGCTGAACTGGTGGTGAATGGTACCACCTACAGCAATCAGGGTGAAATAGCATATCTACTGGCTGATAAATTCAGCTCGAATTTCACTCCCCCACTCCCTCCCAAGCTCCACCAGGTGATATCCCTCCAACATACTTCCCCAGATATCAGAAGGGACCAGGTGTTGGCAGCACTTGTCCCAGTTGTCTCCTGAGCAGTCTAAAACATGACCTATCAGGAACACTTGAGGTGCTCTTCAGCTACAGCCTTGAAAACAAAAAAAAGGGCAGAGTGCTGGGCCAGTCTCTGACTGAGCCCTGATGGAAATGTTGCATATTCGCAAAACTAACTGCACAAGGGTTACCCACTCCAAAGATCTAAACCTGATCTCTGACATGACTAGATCATGCAGGAGAGATAGCTACATGTCCCAGAAATTGCCCCTCCTCTGGAATAGGCTTCCTATTCCTGTGAAGCGCAGCCCTTCCTTGACCATCTGCAGGTCCAATCTGGAGCAATGGATGGGAAATCTCTAATTCCCTCATGGAGTGGTGCCCATGTCCCTTATGGACAGAGGCAGTTTGTAAAAATTGTGAAAACCCCACTTGCTTGCTCTTGTTATCTTTCCTCTTGGGGCAGAAAATTGGATAAAATCTGGGTAAAACTGGATAGGCGGGTAAAGGCTCTTGAGACATTAACGTAGTAATCTCCTATGAACTTATGAACTTGTTTGATACAATATTCCACTCAGGCATTGTTGACATGCTTTCTGAGCTTAGTGTAAACCGTTACATAACTCACTGGTTTGCCAGCTGGCTCACAGACAGGACCCAAGCAGTCAGGATCTGTATGACTACCTCCACCAAAAGAGACTGGTCACCAACAGAGTACCCCAGGGTTCTGTGCTGGGCCCACTACTGTTTGGCATGTACTTCCCGGAAGTCAAGGTTAACAGTAAAGGCCTCCTTCTCACCAAGTTCTCTGATGACTGTAAATTGGGAGCTATTGTAGATCCCCAAGACACAAACATCTTGCAACTGGGCTTAACACAGACAAATGACTGGTGCCAAAACAATGGCCTAGAACTCAATGTTAAAAAGTGCATTATAATGTTCTTTGGGAAACTGTCAATGCAAGTTAATTACTCCTTTGATAAAATACCCCTAAAAGTCAACTCAGTAGTAAGCGATCTGGGAACATATGTAGACAGAAATCTGGACTTTGATCAACATGTAGCTAACATAATAAGAAAATCATTCTGTGCCACCCAACTTATACTTAAGGGTATGACATTCAGGTCCAAGGAAGTTATAGTACCACTCTACTCAGCCCTTATCAGACCAATCATTGAATAAGATGCCCCCTCTGGCATGTATCTAACCAGACACTTACAAATGTTGGAATGCCCACAAAGGGTTCTCACCAGGAGAATTCAGGCATAAATACTCTGTCCTACACTTATCATCTAAAGGCTCTGTCTCTGTATTCATTCTCCTACAGGCTGCTGAGAGAAGATCTTTGCCTGGATTACAGGGCTTCTTCAGGCCCAACCCTGCACAAAACAGCACCAGAAACACTAGATTCAGGGATATGAACTTTGCTTGTGACATACACAGAATGTGTTGGAGAGACAGATATGTGTTCCAAAGGATCCCTGCACTATAGAATAGGCTCCCCATCCTTCTAAAATAGAGTTCATCCCTGACCCTATTCCAACAAAACCTCAGCAATTGGATGGGAAATCATAAATTTACTCCTGGTCTGGCCCTATGTCCCTTATGAGGTCATCAATAACAAAAGAATTATCATAACTAACATCCCAGTCCTTAGCTACCTGCCTACTAACAAGCCCCCCGATGTAATACTTGGGACCCAAATAGTTTGGAGTGTGCTGGTAGGCTGTAGGGCCCTACGGGCCATTAACCTAGGATGTCCCCTATGGTATAGTGGTTAGGATTCCTGGTCTTCACCCTGGCAGCCTGGGTTCGACTCCTGGTATAGGAATAGGTCACTCCTTTTGGCTGACAGATTCAGCGAAAACTTCGCACCTCTGTCTCCCATCAGTAAATCAGGACATTCCCAGTACCTGCCCCCTTCCCCTTATATTTAGGGAACAGGTCATCACTGCTCTCTCAAAGGCAAAAAAATATAGCCTCCATGGGACCCAATAACACCCCAGGCTGCATTCTACATGAACTCAGGCAGGAACTTGTAGCACCATTAGGTGCCCCATTCAACCAAAGCCTGAGTACCGGCTTTGCCCCAGCTGAGTGGAGGTCATCCCTTTGCACAAAGGTGGAGCATCCACCAATCTGGGAAAATATAGACCCATCAGCCTAACTAGCCTGATCTGCAAGGCCATGGAATGGATTATTATGGACGTCATTAACAAGAACATTGGCAACCTCCAAACACTCAATCTCACACAATTTTGTTTCATCAAGGGGGGGTCATGTCTGTTAAATTTGGTCGACTTCTTTGAGACAGTCACCAAAGCCATGGATGAGGGGAAGATGGTGCACACCACATACCCTGACCTGGCCAAAGTAAACTCTCTCAACTAGGCATCAATCCGTATGTTACCAGATGAGTAGCTAACTAGCTCACTGACAGAACCTACCTAGTCAAAATAGGGGAAGCCACCTCAAGCAGTAGACCCGTAATGAGCAGCATACCCCAGAGTTCCATCTTGATTTGTGTCCCAGAGACTCCCCAATTTGTGGAATAGACTCCCTCCCCACGTCAGGCAGAGTACCTCTTTACCCCTTTTTAAGCACAACCTGGATAACTGGATGGGAAACAAAAAACACATCCCTGGGATTCCAGCTGTGTCCCTGCTGGACAGGGTCATCGAGTACTGACTTGTCTAAGCATGGCTAAACTCTTGGCTAGGCTTATAAAAGCCTCAGGGCAATAGCCTTGTAACTTCCTATGATCCTATAATCCTATGATCCTATGAACAACCAATGAACCTATGAATCTGAGAATCAAGGTGCATTCACATATCAATAAATTGGTAGAATCTAATTTTGAGCTGATAATTAATGACCTCACGGATATTGTACTCAAATGGAGGCCTCTCTCTCTGTCATTTCTAAACAAGATCCTAGCAATCAAAATGCTTGCACTTCCAAAACTGTTATTTGTTTTCAGGCATCTCCCATATACCACACTGCCTACTTTTTTTAACTAAATCTCAGAGGTTATTTCTGACTTCATCTGTGAAGACAAAACACCATGTCTGAGCACAAAGAAATTACGTATACAACAATCTGTGGGGGGCATTGGACTACCTAACATCTATGGGTATGCAGTCACAACTTTGGGCACCAAGTTTATGATTTACCCCAAACCCCATGGTTTGTTATGAATGTGCATGTTAAAGCTCTTCAGTGCAATGGTGTCTTACAATGCTGGGACCCAGGGTGGGAGGGCCCAATAGTATGATTTGTTCTTGACAGACAAAAAGAAACATCTATATGGAGTAACCCTTATATTAGCACTGACAATATAACCATATGTTGGGATGACTAGGTTTCTGCTGGGGTCTGTTTTGATAAGGATGTATCAGATGTATCAAACTTACATTAAGATTAACTTAATTAATTTATTAATTTAAAGATGACCCAATAACATCTTTCTCTGCATGGGTGGCGATATTTACAGTTATGTTACTGTGTGTGTCAGCATGGGTTCATAATACTACCTGTCTAAACTTACAGTCCTTTGAACTTAAATGTGCACCCATTTTACTCACACCAGTCAAGGACTATAAAAGTAACTATAATACTTACGTAATGGGCAGAAAAGGATGGTGAAAGTGAGGACTGCTAAATAAATTAAATTGAGCCCAGCACTAAAGCCAGAGCACAGAGCTAAAACAAAGTATCATTATGCACTGTACCAGCTTACCAAACTAAACTGAAATATTCTCAGTCATAAAACACCTAATATTATTCAAAGTGTACCTAATGAATATCTGAAGACTGGGAACTTATTTTTAAAGTCAAGTTAAACATATATATTTACAACTAGGATGCAAAACGTCTATAACCTTGTTCCACATTTCAGTCAATAACTACCTCATTTTTTTGGGGGGGGGGGGGCAGTGGATAACTTTCACTCTTGCCTGCCTTAAAAGATGAACTACAGGTGATTAGAAGCTGACCAAGGCAATAGAATACTTTTTCTACAACATTTATTTTTAGGCATCACCAGTGCTGAGATTTGTACTGTGAATAGTTCTGCATTCTCCATGCCCCCACCCCCATCAGTGCCCCTCTGTCAGTCTCTCTCTCTCTCTCTCTCTCTCTCTTTCTTCCGGTGTATGTGCACATGTGTGTGTGTGTGTGTGTGTGTGTGTGTGTGTGTGTGTGTGTGTCCACACTAATTTAATAAACACTGAAAGGATGGTAAACCTGAAGTTATTTTTTCAAATCCTAATCTTTCTTTTGATGAAGAAATTAAGTATGAATAAGGAGTTGTACTTAAAACAAATAATACGATGCAAAATAAGTATTGTATGTATTTGTTTTCCAGCCTCGAATATATGGAAGACAGAAGTAAATCTTATGTAGAATATTATATCTTGGATTGAATTTAGAGTTAGAAGTAAAAATGAACAGTTTTACCTTGCACACAGTGTAAGATCAAGCATGTAAGATTATGTCTGCACTTCAAATGATGAAACCCTATACTTTTTCACATTGCTCTCAAGCACAATACACTGTAGTTTGATGAAAACCCTATACTTTTTCACACTGCTCTCAAGCACAATACATTGTAGTTTGATGAAACCCTATACTTTTTCACACTGCTCTCAAGCACAATACATTGTAGTTTGATGAAAACCCTATACTTTTTCACATTGCTCTCAAGCACAATACATTGTAGTTTAGGATTAGTTGTGTTGTTGTAAGTAAGTAATTGCTGGCATATGATTTGTGTTAAAACTATAAACTATGCTAAGCAGGAAAAATAACCTGCAGATAATATATGTAGATTCAGTACTTACCTGAAAGTTATACCATTAACACTACTGCAGTTATCTGGATACATTTTAGTATACCAAACATTTTTTTTTCTGAATGACATCTCCTAAAAAAAAATCGAAAAACACTTTTGAAAAACACAAAATAAGGCTTTTGTGAAGAAGAACAAGTAGTCCAGCAACCCCCATAAAGGAGGTGATTCCCAAAATCCCTTATATCTTAGGTCAGACAACAGTGAGCAAACATGCAAACTGAACAATTGCTGAAGCTCACTTTCAGCCATGGTTTTTGACCGTATTGCATTCAGAAACAATCCATTTGGCAATCTGAGAGGTTCCCGTGTTAACTTTTCTATGGCTGTTAATTCTAAAAAGATCATGGCTATGTGCTGCATGTCCTCAAGTAATGCATTGCTTAATCTATAGTGAAGCTGTTAAGCCTAAGAAAACCACTTAATTCACTGTTTCATGTTGACTATTTGGACCACATAACCATCTATACTGTTGTCAAGGTAAGAAGTAATTATATCCCTTGTATGCATAGTAGAGGTGATTGCTACAAATGTGACATTGCTATTTTTATTTTGTATCCCACAGATGGCTGTGACTAGTGTCTGATAAAGTAGATCATTATCCCCTTCATGTCATTGCTAAACATTATGTTTGGTTACATGATTGTGGTCACTATTATTAATTTATTCCCTCAAGACTAAGTGGTTTGGCTTAGCAATGATGTTTGCAGGTTGCTCTACTGCTGACCAAGTAGCCAGGCATTCTGAAGCAGATGCTACTTGAAAGACTACTCACAAATACCACTAGAAATCTTTTTTCAGAATCATAATGTTCTGACTGGTTGAGACCATCTGGTGTGATATGTTTATAGGTCAAGCTCCTAAAACCAGAAAGCAGAGGAAAATGAACAATGCACGATCGTCATTGTATTGACCAAATGCACTTCTCTTTTCTGCTATTAAATATTTGAATTGAGTTTGAAAAGAAATGTTCTAATTTTGACAATCTGGCATTTGCTTGTGTTGAATGCAGCTGCACAGCTGTATGCATCTATAAGTAAACTGGGCTACATGTTTAAACCGGTTTACTATCAAATGACTGAAAATCAAAAATCTGAATCCCAAAAAGACTGAAAATTCAAAATATTGAATGATGGAATTTGCCCCTTCTCCACTGTTGTGCGATCTTGGAGTTGGTATATATATTTAGCAGGGGGTATGGGGGGTGCAGCCCCCCACATGAGTGGAGCAGGGGGGGGCTTGCCCATTCCATTAAAATGTATTCAATATTTTGAATTTTCAGTCTTTTTGGGATTCAGTCTTTTGATTTTCAGTAATTTGATAGTAAACCATTTAAACCTGCACAGACTATTCCTGAAATTCTTAGCTTAGAAGGAGAGCACATGCCAAAACAACACCACCACAGCATGCACAAGCTCATTTTAATGCTGTTTAGTCCGAAGGGCTACTGAATAGCCTACCCTGTCAATGGACTACAGCAAGTTTAAAGTGACTGATATAATGGATATAAAAAGTTTACACACCCCTGTTAAAATGCCATGTTTTTGTGATATAAAAAAATTAGACCACAATAAAGCATTTTGAAACTTTTCCCACCTTTAATGTGACCTATTACATGTACAATTCAATTGAAAAACAAACAAACAAATCTGTTAGGGGAAAAAATATAAAAAATAAAAAACTTACAATGAGCTGTTTGCATAAGTGTGCATACCCTTAAACTAATACTTTGTTGAAGCACCTTTTAATTTAATTACAGCATTCAGTCTTCTTGGGTACACACCTGCTATCAATTAAAGAGACTGATTTGCCCCAAATAAAGTTCAGCTGTCCTAGAAAGATTTTTCTGACATTTACTCAGTTGCCTGCTACAGCAAAAGCTTTGGTTCACACAGAGCTTACAAAGCATCAACAGGATCTCATTGCTGAAAGGTATCAGTCAGGAGAAGGGTACAAAAACATTTCCACAGCATTGGATATACCATGGAACACAGTGAAGTCAGTCATCAAAAAGTGGAGAAAATATGGGACAACAGTGACGAACTGATGAAAAGACAAGACAAAAACTGGTCATGGAGACTGCCAAGAGACCTATACCAACACTGAAGGAGCTGCAGTAATTTCTGGCAAGTATTGGTTGTGTATTACATGTGACAACAATCTCCCGTATTATCCATATGTCTGGGCTATGGGGTAGGGTTGCAAGACAGAAGCCTTTCCTTACACAGAAAAACATCCAGGCCCAGCTAAAATTTTCAGAACAATACATCAAGTCTCCCCAAAGCGTGTGGGAAAATATGTTATGGTCTGATGAGACCAAGATTTAATTTTTGGGCCACAATTCCAAAAGGTACATTTGGCGCAAAAACAACACTTCGCATCACCAAAAGAACACCATCCCCATGGTGAAGCATGGTGGTGGCAGTATCATGCTTTGGGGTTGCTTTTCTTCAGCTGGAACTGGGTCTTTAGTCAAGGTGGAGGGAATTATGAACAGTTCCAAATACCAGTCACTTTTGGCTTAAAACCTTCAGCCATCTACTAGAAAGCTGAAGATGAAGAGGAATTTCACCTTTCAACACAACAATGACCCCAAGCATACATCCAAATCAACAAAGGAATGGCTTCACCAGAAGAAAATTAAAGTTTTGGAATGGCCCAGCCAGAGCCCAGACCTAAATCCAAAAGAAAATCTGTGGGGTGACCTGAAGATGGCTGTGCACAAGAGATGCCCTCTCAATCTGACAGATTTGGAGCGATTTTGCAAGGAAGAGTGGGCAAATATTGCCAAGTCAAGATGTGCCATGCTGATAGACTCCTACCCAAGAAGACTGAATGCTGTAATTAAATCAAAAGGTGCTTCAACAAAGTATTAGTTTAAGTTATTTACTTGTTTATTTTATATTTGTTGACCAGGATAGTCTGACTGGATATATGTCCATTTTCAGTAGAGGCCTGGGGAGAAAAGTTCCACATACCAAAAAAGAGACAGTACATACATCACTGAGTGATAAAGTCAGGCAGACATGTTTAGAGAAATACAGACAAAGAATACAGGCAGATATCGATATACACAATGGGCAGACATACATCTGATTGGCAAAGACGTATCAGAAAATGTGAACATAGAATACGATCAGACCTCAGAATTTACAATGCTTAGACATTCAAATGCTATGAGGCATAAATACTTGGCTAAACAGCAGGTTGGGTAGTAAGCATATATTAGTGAAGTTGTTAGGTTTAGAACAAGACCACAGCCAATGAGATGTGAGGTATTTTTTGAGCTCTTTTTTAAATGGGGTAGATGCCAGATTTTACCTGTTGAGTTGTAAATATAGCATTGCCTGTTGAGTTGTTGGATTTTTGAGTCAGTATCATTAGTTTATCAGTTGAGCATAATGACCTGGGGGCACTATGAGGGGTGAGAATATTTTTGAGGCAGGGGTGTTATTAGGTTGATGGAGTATTTTATGCACTACTATAAGCTGGTTGAACTGTAGAAGGGTACAATACTCTAGCCATCCCAGTGCTTTGATGTTCTGGCAATGGCGGGACCTAAAAGCCATGCCAGTAGTGAATCTGGCTATGCGATTGTAACATCCTGATAATTTGTTGAGATCGGTTTTGGATAGGTTGGTGAGTACAAGGGAGGCATACATAAGGGTAGAGAGGAGGTGTGATCTTGCAATAGCTACCCTAGCTAGGGGAGGGTGAGGAAAGGTTTGGCTCTGTACAGGGAGCCAAGTTTTTTGTTGACAGACTTAATAGTGTGATTGACATGTTTATCAAATTTAAGGTTATTGTCTATTATTACGCCTAGAAGCTTTGTATGGTCATCAGGGGACATAATGGTGTCATTGCTAGATTTGATATTAAAGGAAGGAGAAATTCTACGGTTAGGGGAGAAAAGTAGTAGCTTGGTTTTGTTAGGATTTAGAAGCAGGTGGCGATTAGCTAGCCATATTTCTACTGTGCTGAAAGTGGTCTGGGGTAATGGTTAGAAGTTGTGTAAGAGAGGAGGCGGAGCATATTAGCATTGACTCATCTGCATATTGGATGCAGGTGGCGCCTGGGATGATGGTGTACAGATCACTGATAAAGATAACGAAAAGAAGGGGCCCTAGTATGGACCCTTGTGGGACACCTAGGGTTAGAGGAAGTTGGGATGACAGCTTGCTCTGTCATAGGACAGCCTGCTATCTA
The DNA here is from genome assembly GCF_019279795.1 of Protopterus annectens. Taxonomy (NCBI): domain Eukaryota; kingdom Metazoa; phylum Chordata; order Ceratodontiformes; family Protopteridae; genus Protopterus; species Protopterus annectens. The sequence goes on from NC_056735.1 coordinate 182,195,704, forward strand.
CCGTTTAGGTAGGAATGAAACCATTGTATTGTGTGTTGGTCTAAACCAATGGTTTGTATGGTATTGAGCAGTAGCTGATGGTTGACCATATCGAAAGCTTTTGAGAGATCTAGGAAAAGTGCTGAAGATAGTTTGTTGTTGTTACGATGAAGATTGATGACATTAGAGAAAGACAGAAGAGCCGTGGCAGTACTGTGGAATGGCCTAAAGCCGTGCTGAGAGTCAGCGAGCTTTCCTTTTTGAATAAGAACGTGCATGATTTGTTTGTGTATGCATCTTTCCATGATTTTAGCTAGTGGTGAAAGAATGGCTATAGGTCTAAAGTTAGATAATTATGTGGAACTTCCTCCTTTATGGGGAGGTATAATGTGATATTTTCCATATTGCTGGGATGGATCCTTCTGAGATGGATCTGTTGATCAGAATAGAAATAGGAAGTGCTATGGCATCAGCTGCTTTTTGAAGATATTCAGCTGGGAGGTGGTCTGCAGCTAGTGTAGTAGGTTTTAGCTTTTTGAGTAAGGTCCGGATCAGGTTGGTAGGTACGGTTTGAAAGATAAAGGTGAGTTGGGTGCTGGGTGGATCAGGGCTAGATGTGCCAGAGCTGGTGTTTATATCCGATGGAGTAAGATGGGTAGCTAGAGACTGGATAGTTTCACTAAAGGAGTTGAAGCTGTTTACAATTTCTACAGAGGATTTATCAAGGGCAGCTGAAGGGGTAGGAGTGGCGGAACAACCTGGGTGGAGAAGATTGTTAATATCAGCCCAGAACCTTTGAGATTTTAGCTGATATTTTTGTTGTAGGAGGGTGTAGTGATTTTTTTTTGCCTAAAATGACAGATTTTTTGGTCTGGTTCCTTAGCTGCTGGTATCTTACTTGGTCCATAGGGGCCTTGGTAATATGCCACCTGGCCCAGGCGTTGTTTCTTAGTTTAATTTTGTTTTTTGTTTCTTTAGATAGCCAACGTGTAACTGAGGCTTTTACACAGATGGTACAGGTAGGAGCATGATGGTTAAGGATAGCCAGAAATCTGGTACTGAAGTACTCAACTGATTCTTGTAATGGGAGTCGTTTCAAGACACTCCAATTACATACTTTGAGTTCATTTTGGAAGTTGTCAAGGTTAAAGTTCCTGACGTTTCTTATAGTTTTGTAGGTGGGCTGGTTGGGAATGTTGGCCTTGAGCCTAATAATATAGGTAAGGCAGTGATCACTTAGATCATCAGGTAATGTACCTGACTTGTACTTTTGGGGGTGGCTGTTAATAAGTATCCAATCGAAGATACTATCTTTGACTCTATTTTTGCTAAATCTGGTGGGGGTGGCAATGATCTGAGTAAACCTGTGGAGGTTTAAATGGGTGGAGGGAGTTTCAGAGGAACAGGTGCTCCAATCAATGTTAAAGTCCCCCAAAACAATGGTTTCCTGGGGATAGTTAAAAACTAGTCAATGTAAGATATTTTCTAGAATATTATCATTCTTGCCGGGTGGAATATAAATGCAGACAATGTATCAGCATTTATTTTTGTTTATTATTAGTTTGGTGATGAGAATTTCTGCATTGCCAAACTGGGGTGGCTGTTGGGTGTCAATTGTTATTGTTAGGGTAGACTTGTATAGTACAGCTACCCCACCACCTTTCCTAGAGATCTGGTCCAGTCTAAGTATGTTGTACTGTGGGGGGTTATTTCATTATCTTTGGTTATTGGTTTTAGCCAGGTTTCTGTGAGGCAGAGGATATCAGAGGAGTGAACAGCTAATAGTCCATGTAGGCTGTGGATCTTGTTGTTTAGGCTTCTGATATTGAGATGATCAGATCAGAAATGAGTTTGGAAGTCTATCAATCTGGGTAGTACACATTGGGTTGTTAGATGGTGTGCTTAGGTCTACTGTTGTGGATGGGCCAGGATTGGGGTGGATGTCTTCATCCTTCATAAAATTAATTTTTAAGTTGCTTATGAGTCTTGAAAATTTATGATTTTTTCATAGCGTTTGGTTTTTAAGCTAATGTAATGGTATTTAGTCGGTGATGGTAATTGGGGGGGTGAGGAATTAGGAGAGGGGGTGGTTATGTGGTGGATAAACATATTAAATGCTGGGTTGGTGTCTGAGAGTTTGGGTATTGGATTTCCAAATGCTGTTAATATTCTTAGGAGCTTAGGCAATAAGGAATGAACAGCAGGGGTACTAAGGGTAGCAGCATTAGTGTTTTAGCTGTAGTCATAGTAAATTACTAGAGTAGGGTCTGTATTGAGTGTATGTGGTGGATAAAAGATTAGAGAGAATAGAATAGCTATGGGTGGGTTAATATAGATAGTGGGGTGGATAAAGAGTGTATTATTGTGCTAGGAGTTTGCTGGGTTCTAGGAGTATGTGTAGTTGGTTAGTTAATTAAGGGGTAGTGCCAGTGGTACTATAAATGTAGTACTACCGGGGGACGTGTGGGATATGGGGGCAGGGTGGGGCGCAGAGCAGGGCTAAACCAGTAAAGCAGATGCCTAGAGGCAGCATGTGCAGGTATGAGTTACAAGCACGCTTTTTTGTTTCTTTTTATATGTCCAATACTCTGTTCCCATGCCCTACTGTTAAATGAGTTACAAGCACGCCTTTTTTTTTTTTTTATATGCCCAATCCTCTGTTCTTAGGCCCTGTTGTTAAAAACTACATAGTTCCCTGCCTGCTTCTCAATTTACAATGCAGAGAACCTGTTTTCAATTCTCTTTTGTAGCACGCTTGTTTCACTTAGTTTATTGAGAAATGCACTGTTTGGAGGTGCAGGGCACACTATGCTCATCTGTTGAACAGTAGAAACCATGCTGTTTTTACCTTAATTGGGGAAGAAAGAAGGCTACAGGAAAGTCTAATCCTTCCAACCTAATGCTTATCAGCATAAACAGATTACAAGCGGGAGTTATGGGGACATTCATCAGTTCTTTTTTGGACCCAGTTTGTTAGGTTTACAGGTGGCAAGGTATTTTAGTGGATACTGACCTTATTAAAACAAGTTCCGTGGTGGGGAAAGTCTTCTGCACTTATTGTTATTCCCGGAATGACCCTATATGCTTTTACAAGCCTTTCAGGGGGAGGTGAGGTAGGAACACCTTATTAAAACAAGTTCCGTGGTGGGGAAAGTCTTCCCTACTTGTTTTTATTCCCAGAATGACCCAATATGCTTTTACAAGCCTTTCAGGGGGAGGTGAGGTACCTAGAGAGGGGATATGATTATTAGTACTATACCAAGAACAGAGTTAATCATTCAAACATTCAGTATACATGATTATCAAACAAGTCCACGTGCACCTTTTAGTATTAGCAAACAGCAGCACTCTTTCCAATATATCTGCCTTAAGGGCTCTGTTAATATTAATTATTTCTGTGCCTTATCAATGCTACACTACTTGTTCATTATTTCTGTCCCTTATCTATGCTACACTACCCAGGACAGAACACTAAGTCAATGCAAATGATGATAAATGGATACAATATCAACAGCAGTTTGCGATAAATTTGTAGCAGCCGGTACCAATAAACATGCCTTAATTCATCAAGGTTTCAGTTTGCGAGTAAATGCAGTAAACAGTTAGTACATTGAGCTCAGATAAAGAAACAAGATTTAAATACACAAGTATGTGAACATACCTCAACCGACTGGGACCTGATGCATTGGTTAATTTGAAAATGGTTGGTCAGGTAGGGGATTATGTAACCTCTGATTACTTGAGAGAGGGGGGAGGTAAAGGGCTGCACTGGGCTAAACCAGTAAAGCAGATGCCTAGAGGCAGCATGTGCAGGTATGGGTTACAAGCACGCTTTTTTGTTTCTTTTTATATGTCCAATAAGCCCTACTATTAAATGAGTTACAAGCACTCTTTTTTGTTTCTTTTTATATGCCCAATACTCTGTTCCTAAGCCCTACTGTTAAAAACTACACAGTTCCCTGCCTGCTTCTCAATTTACAATGCAGAGAGCCCATTTTCCAATTCCCTTTTGTAGCACACTTGTTTCACTTAGTTTATTGAGAAATGCACTGTTTGGAGGTGCAGAGCACACTACTCTCGTCTTTTGAACAGTAGAAAGCACGCTGTTTTTACCTTAATTGGGGAAGAAGGAAGGCTACAGGAAAGTCTAACCCTTACAATCAGCATAAACAGATTGCAAGCAGGAGTTATGAGGACATTCACAAGTGTTTTTTGGACCCAGCTTGCTAAGTTTACAGGAGGCAAGGTAATTTAGTGGATATTGACCTTATTAAAACAAGTTCCGTGGTGGGGAAAGTCTTCTGCACTTGTTGTTATCCCCGGACTGACCCTATATGCTTTTACAAGCCTTTCAGGGTGTGCACACTTATGCAACCAGCTTGTTGTACATTTTTTATTTTTTATATTTTCCCCCTAACAGATTTTTTTGTTTTTTAATTGAATTGTACAGGTTATAGGTCACATTAAAGGTGAGAAAAGTTTTGAAATGATTTATTGTGGTGTCATTGTTTTATATCACAAAAACCTGGCATTTTAACAGGGGTGTGTAAACTTTTTATATCCACTGTACATGCCAATCACAGGAATTTGTTTGTGGTCTTACTTTATATGTGCCTCAATTATTCTGTATCCAGCCCATGTTTTAGTTTGGAATATCAGCCTGGTCAGTTTTTTATGACAATCCATCCTTGAGCAATTAGAAACACTGAAAATTATGTTCTAAAAACTTTTTTGCAGCAGGAGCAATGAACAAATGAGCATGTGTTTATATCATTTGTCATATTATATAAGCTCAGAAAGATTGAGTTGTTTATAAATTAGTCAGCCATAGTTTAATACTGAGTAAATTCTGAAATTCTGGCAAAAGTGAGACATTACAGAAGTAAATGAAATGCGTATGTCTTTCTTTGAAATATCAGGATAAAAGTGTGAAGCTTTCTGCTACTTTATGGTGTATGAAAAAGAAGAGAGTGAAACATATCAGTTTAAGTACCACAAGGATAGCAAGCCAGTCTCTTAAACTTTTTTAACTTGTATTATAAAGAAAAAAAGTCAATTATATCACAAAAGAATATGTCTGTGCTACCTTTACCTGTGCAATAGATGGAGGTATGATAAGGATTAAAGTGAACTGTCGGTACATTTGTTTGTATGTTCATAGGTTCATAGGTTCATACTAGGCTATCTGCCCTAGGGCATTTATAAGCCTAGCCAGAATGTGTTTGGCTTTCGCCACCCATTTTAAATTTATTTTGCTATGCTCTTTTTCGTGGTTAGTATACTGTGCCTCTGTCTAACAGTGACACAGAAGTGATACCCGGGGTAAACTTACGATCTCCCATCCACTCATCAAGATTCCTCTTGAAGAGAGTCAATGAGGGACTCTGCCTAACCTGGACTGGGATTTTATTCCAGAGTGAAGGGAGCCTCTGGGTTATGAATCTGTCCCTCCAGCATGTCCTATTTATTTCAGTGCTGAGGTTCAAGTCTCGAGCGTAGCTCCATGGGATTTGGATTTTCTGAGGTGCAGCATGTCCATTAATTCCGGGTTGGACATGGCTTTATCGTCAGGCACAGATCGCCTCTGAACAGGCGGTATGCCACTGAGTAGAGCTGGAGTTTCTTTAACTGGGCAGCATATGGCATCTGTTTGAGCCCTTTGATCCTCTTGGTGAGGTACTTTTGGGGTCTTTCCAGTTGCTGCAGGTGTCTGGTAAGGTACATCCCAAAGGGCATTGTACTCAATTATGGGCCTGATGAGGGATGAGTAAAGAGGCACGATGACCTCCCCTGATCTAGATGTGAATCCCTTCATGATTAGGTGGGCTATATAAAATGTTTTTCTAATCACTTTGGCCACGTGGTTGTCAAATGAGAGATTGCTATCAACTTGGGTCCCCAGGTCCCTAATTACTTCTTCTGTACTTAATGGATTACCACCTATGTGGTAATTTGTGGCACTTTGTTTTGCCAAAGGATGACTATACACTTTTTGGCATTTAGCTTGAGGCCATGGCTATGGCACCAGTTGTCTGTTTCTATGAGGCCCTTTTGGAGGATGCTTGTGTCAGCTGGAGAGTCGATTATGGTGCCCAGTTTGCAGTCATCTGCGAACCTGGTCAGCCACAGTTCTTCCGTGTTGGCCTGTACCTCCGATAAATATATACCGAACAAGAGAGGTCCCAGGACTGAGCCTTGTGGGACACCACTTGTAACTGGTTTGGAGTCTGACATGGCTCCAGCAATTCTAACCATGTGGGTTCTGTCCTTGAGCCAGTTTGCAATCCATCTAGTGACATAGTGGTTTATATTTAAGCTGGTGAGCTTATCTATAATGTCCGAGTGGGGTATTGTATCGAAGGCTTTTGCGAGGTCCAGGTAGGCTGTGTGGACCACCTTCCCCTCGTCAATGGCTTTGGTGACTGTTTCAAAGAAATCAACCAGGTTTAAGAGGCAGGATCTGCCCTTAACAAAGCCGAATTGGGTAGGATCCAGTGTCTGTAGGTCCCCAATATCTTTATTTATGAGGTCCATGATGATCCTTTCCATAGCTTTGCAGACCAAGCTAGTCAGGCTTATGGGGCGATAGTTTCCAGGATCCGTTGAGGCACCACTATTATGGAGAGGGACCACTGTTGCTGTATGCCACTCTTTGGGCACATATCCTGTAGTAAGGTTGAGATTGGACAGTAGTTTTATGTTTGGGTTTAACTCTTCTTGGCGTTCATGTAGGACGCAGCCCGGGACACTGTCTGGTCCCATTGATGCTGTGTTTTTTGCTTTGGAGAGGGCGGCTCTTACCTGAGCATCTGAGATGTCAGGGGGGCAGCACTCTGCTGGGATAGATATTTGCCCTTTATTGGGGGGGGGGAGAAGTTTGCGCTGAACCTGTCAACTAGGATGTTGGCAATGTCTGTGGGTTCAGTGTATTTTTTGTCATTTTGGACTAATTCTGAGCATATCTGGGAATTACCACCCAGGTTCCTAACATAACTAAAGAAAGCCTTGTGATTATCCTTAGTGTCCTGTGCAATTTTTCTCTCGAAGCTGGCCTTAGACAATTTTATGAGTGCCTGTAGTTTTTTGCTAATACTAATCAGTAATGCCTTCCCTTTTTGGGATTTTGCTCTATCATTTAGTAGCTTCCTCCTTCTATTGTATAGTTTGTTTATGGCTGGGGTCCACCAGACAGGACGTCTGCCTTTGGAGGATTGGGTCTTGGTTTTATTTGGGATCGCATGATTCATGCATTCCTGAAGGTGTTCATAGAATGCGTTTATAAAGGATTCTGCGGTCTGGGCCATATTTTCCACAGGCCCGGGGCTTTGAAGGATTCCACCTCGGTTTTGAGGAGTGTGAAATTTGCTTTAGAGAAGTTTTTCACTGTGGTTTTCTGGGCAGGGGGTGGGGTCGGGATGTGAATATCCAGTGAGATTAGTTTATGGTCTGATCTTACCAGTGAGGGATACACTTCTGGTCTGGAGCATAGAGTCCCCATGTTGGTGATGATCAGGTCCAGTATGTCAGATACTATTCTTCATTGCATCATAATATTACACAAACATTTCTGTGTTGCATCACTGGAATATAGATGTATGTCATCACAGATTGAATAGTTAATTATTAGTAGCTGAATTGAAAACAGAGATTTGAAGGCAAAAGCTGCCTTGTATTGTTTTAGGGACCACCTGCTACAACACTAATATTCTGCTAGTGCATGCACACAGTTAAGAGGGAAACAAGCACTGTCTTCCAGCCATAGAGTATCCAGGTACCTAGAAAGGACTGATGCTCAAGTTCCTCATACAGACTCCAGCCCACTGATGCATGGGAAATCCACAACCTGCAAGTTCCTATGGAATGGGGTGTACTATAAATATGTTTTCAAGAATATCACTTCCTTAAAAGAAAGACTAGTCAGAGCTCACTGAATTAAAGGTTTTAAAGCAAAATATAACTGATATGGATTTTACAAGTTTGAAAAAAAATGATTTTGTTGTCAAAATCTTTATTAGATAATGACTAGTAGGCCTTATTATGTAACCACATTGTTTATGTAAGTATTCAATAGTCAGCATACTTATTTATCTGAAGATTTGTTTTTTTTTTCCATTAAGGAGATATGCCACTACTGTGACAGACATTTGTTTCTTAGAAGTACCCATCCATCCCCCTCTATTAATTCCCAACAACAAATGGGCTTTATGACAAACAGGCAAACAAGTGACAACACCCTCCTTTTAGATACCATTGTAAGATTACTTAATAGGGATAAATGCCCCAGATATGCTCTTACAGTAGATGCAACTAAAGCTTTTGATAGACTAAACTTACAGTTTGACAAAAACACTTCACAATTCAAAAATAAAAAAACATTTATTTACCCTACTGATTTTTTTAAGAATAATGTGATATTGTATCAGCGCTATATTGATGATCTCATTTTCATTTGCAAGGGAGATATAATTGATTTCCTTGAATTTTTTGAAGTTTTGAATAATAATGGGCACAATCTTTCCTTTTCTTATGAATTAAATAGAACACAGATTAATTATTTGGATCTGTCATTATTTGTAGATGGGGAGAATATTGGATTTAGGCCCTATAGAAAATCTACTTCAGTCAATATGTTTTTGCATGCGACAAGCATGCATCCTGACCATTTACTGAAGGCTTTACCTTATGGAGAATTCAAGAGAATATTTGATCACACTTGTAACATTAGTGAAAAATCTAATGAACTGAATAAAGTTGTGCTGAGGTTGGGTGAAAGAGGTTATAATAAAACACAGTTATTAGCATATAGGGATAAATTACTCGGAAGAAAATCATTTGGAAGAAAAATAGATTCCATACATTTTGAATCCAGACATAAAGAGTTGACCATAGAACAGAATAATGAAGAAGTTAATAAACTTTTTTATGTTACGAAGTTTACTGCCTTTTCTGATAAACTAGTGTTATTGGTTAGAAAATATTGATATCTAGTTAGTGATGATGAATTGATTGGTCACTTATTCCCTAAACATATCACGTTTTCATATAAGAGAGGAAAAAATCTCAAGGAATTGTTAAATAATAATCTAATTGAAAGGAAAGAGAATATCATGACTTCAAAGTTGGGTACATATCGTTGTGGTTCTTGTAATATTTGTGATAGGGTTGTGAACCTGAGTATTATTAATGATGTAAATTACATTCCCAAATATCACTTTAATTGCAAGTCAACATGGGGTGGTTTATATCTTGGGATGTTCATGTAAAAATATGTGGTATATAGGACAAACCAAAAGGATGGTTAGGACACGGATTTTAGAGCATTTAAAAGACATAAGGAATCAAAATTTGTTTAGCCCTGTTGCTAAGCATTTTCAAGAAAAACATGGTGGGTCTTTTAATAGCTTAACATTTAGTGTTTTGGGAAAACCTTTCCTTCAGAGGGGAGATGATGTTGTAAGAAAATTATTGGAACTTGAGGCTAGAATGATTTTCAAGTTCCATACCTTAAAGCCCACTGGTATGAATCAAGAATTAGGCATTTAATGAATTATTGATGTTTAGTACACGCTCACTTATTTATTTATTTATTTATTTATTTATTTATCTATTTATTAATTTATTTATTCATTTATTCATATTTATGCATTTATATATTTATATTCATGTTATAGAAATTTATGGTTGGTTTAAGGTCACTTTAAATAATCCTTTATTGTTAAATTGATTAATTAGGGGATTCATTTGTTTATTGTTTAAATGAGAAGAGTATATAAATGTTATGAGTGCATTGAATTAACTGTGATCCTTGAAGGCGAACTGCCGAGGTACCAGATCATTCAATAAAAGAAAGCAAGTTACTGGTGAAGTACTGGCTGGCTGTGTGTTTTTTTAAACTTACAGTTTCTCTTTAATATACTGCCTTGATATGGTTTTCCTCAAGAATTCGTTAAAATGATCCAGGTTCTGTATCAGAAAGCTTCTACCACTATACAGGTAAATAAACTTATAACTAACTCTATACTCTTATCCAATGGTACAAGACAAGGATGTCCTCTTTTGCCATACCTATTTAATCTTTATCTATAATGCCTCCTTCTATTTATTTCACATCATATTCCCAGAATCCACAATACAAATCTTATATACTCGGCCTTTGCTGATAATATATACTTCCAACTCCCCACTACTGACCTCCCAAAAATACTTAAAGTTATTGATGAGTTCTCGGTAGTTTCAAATTATAATTTAAATTTAAACAAGTCACACATATTTCCCCTCAATCCTATAGGCCATAAAGAATTGTACTTTCCTATGAATGAGATCAAAATAAACTACCAGATAAAATATCTAGGAATAATATTTACTTCAGACTTCAAAGATATTATAAACAATAACCTACTAACTACATGGACTAGTATTCAAAATTATATGGATAGATGGAAGAACATTAATATGTCTCTACTGTCAAAAGCTAGTGTTGTCAAGATGAATTTTCTACCAAGAATACTCTTTCAATTAAACGCTACCTTTTCAAATATTCCCCAAAACTTCTTCCTTGCCATGGAAAAAGCTATATCAAGATTCTTATAGTATCCCAAATCTACCAGAATTAAATATGCAAAACTTGTACTCGCCAAAGATAATGGAGGATTGGGGTTACCTGATTTTAAGCTTTTCTATAGTATAATTACTGTATATAGACTAATACAAATAATAAACTATGACTCATATATAAATACTTGGATACCCCAGTGGACCAAAATCTGGTATAAACAGTTGAAATCCCTTGGCTGTAATATCAAATCCTTACCATTCTTGAATTTAAACCAGGCTAGCATATTCACGAAGAATTTACACCCACTAATTAAAAACATGACTCTTACAACACAGAATCTATTTAAATCATTGCAATTAGCAGAAGTTTTTGCCCTTATACAACCGTTACACTTAAATCCTAATTTACTAATAAATAATAAACCAGTAAATCTAACAAACTACCCCCTGATAAAAGACTACACAATATGGGATATATACCAATGGAAAGACTTTAACACGGGGCAAATGAGACTTGAACTCAAACTTCCTATGAAATATATTATTATCCTTAACCAACTTCATCATCTTATAAATGCTAAATTCTCACAAATACACACTGACTTACAGAACATAGATTTAGTTAAATTAATACTTGAAAATCTTGCGATTAAAGGGAAAACAATTTCTAGGACTTATAAAATTGTAATGAGTGCAAAACATCAGAATTCTTTATTATTTTCAAACTATTGGCAAATGAAAAATCAATCACTGACTGAAGAAAATAAGAAACTAGCCATTGAAAATACAGTCAAATTCATTCCTTTCAAGAAGCTGTTATATACACACATTATGGTAAATAATCTATATTATACCTTATCTAAATTAAATAAATTCAATCCTAACTTTTCACCTATATGTCCCCATTGTCCGGATCAAACAGCTGATATTTTACATGTTATGTGGAACTGTACTAAGATACATAACTTATGGTGTTCCTTGAGAGTAAGATTAGAGAAGATGGGATATGAAAAATCAACCCTTACTTGGGAGACAGCTATATTGCAGATTAATATCAATCAACTCCAAAAAATATTAAAACATGTCTTTATTACGATGTGTGCCCTTATTAAATTCTTTATTACAAAGAATTGGAATGTCATGTCACCAATTACATGGGAAAATTTTAGCAATCTTGCTATCAAATATATCTCATCTCACAAATTAATTTATTCAAAAACAAACGCTATTACCAAAAATATTGGGGTTACTTGCTAGATATAATTCTTGACAAAATTTGCCTACAAATTGTCATGAAAAGCTAACCTTTAAATAAGAAATGAATGTAGTATAACCAGTCTTTCTTGCATCTTCTCCCTTTTCTTAGTATATGTGTAACTAGATATTTTCCCCAAACATACAAATAAATGGTTACATTTCTATTTTTACTTTATATATAGATTATCCCCATTCTAACTATCCCTTATGAGACCAAATGAACATAAGAATTCTCATACTTTAGTTGACGATGTAGTGACTTCTTGTGTATATATATATATATATATATATATATATATATATATATATATATATATATATATATATAAATATGTATATATATATGTGTGTGTGTGTGTGTGTGTAATTTTCTCAGAATGAGATTGTTGTCTGTTTTCTTTAGATAGGTATTTGTATTGTTTATTTGTGTTTTTGAGTTACCGTATTGTTGTTATTATTTGAAAAAAGAAAATTGAAATAAAGAGATTTTGTGAAAAAAGAAGTACCCATCCATCCATTCACAACCTCTTTACTTAGAGAGCAGATTAACTCAATTGGACCCCTGCTGTTCTGTTACTCTAATCAGTTCTTGTTCTTTGCTGCAGTTTCAGGCATAACTCACTCTACCATAGTCCTAATGTATTAATTCACAAAGCATATTTATGAATGCTGTGTGTGTCTATGTGTTTGTGTGCGTGTCTGTTTGTGTAAGTGCAGTATGGAAGCAGCAGACACATTCTGACATCTTACTTTTCGATAATTTACACTCTCAGTACATGTTTTTTGTGGGCCATGAAAACTTAAAGCATAGCAACCTTATAATCTATGATGTATTTTTAAGAAACACTTATCTAAGAAGCTTAGGTAACTCAGACTTAACAATTACTCTACTGATGACCTGCTTTCCAAAATCAAGACATCTATTTGCAAAATGGACAGAGTGCAAATTAACCCTTCATCTGGTAATGCTTCCTTAACAGTGTATACGAGTCCAGTATTAATAAATGTATAGCAAGTTTCCATTTAAGTGGTAACATTCTCCTGAGGAATAGCAGTTGAACTGTTATAAGTTCCATTTGTGTCTTTGTCAACATTTTTGTATCCTGTGAAGCTAGTCAAAACAATGTAGATGTAATAATGATCATATTAAGCCACAAGTAATGTGGTTGATGTTCACTAAACAACAGAGAAGGCTGACATAAGGCTTAGAGCCAAAGGTATCTTCTTATAATCTACTGATAACTCTGCACATTTACTCATGCATCACTTGAAGAGTTGCATTCCCAGCAAGGAAGAAAGGCCGGTATAAAAAGAAAATAATTATGCAATGCACCAGCCTTCCATATGCATACTAATCAAAACTTGTTAAGTTTTCCATAAATAAAAATGTAACACCAGCATTCAGATCATCTATATTCATGATAAAAGCCAGCCACGTTGGTGTAGATGGATAAAGCCCTGACTATGGCCCAGGTAATCTGGGTTTGTTTAGTGTCTTGGCCATTTGTTGATGCTGGTGTGATGAGGATGCTCATGCCCATCCTTAGAGGGAGAGGGCAGACCAAGCCTGTCCAGTGCCACAATTCCTTAGAAAGAGGGGTGTAATTGCAAAAAAATGGCACAGGAGTTAGCATTGGGCCATGAAGTCACAAGCAAAGTAGCCTTCTCTTCACATGTGCATATGAGCATGCACTTGAAGGAGGAGGCATGTTCTCTTGCATGGTGATGTAAGTTGATTATCCCCCACCCAGAGGAGGAGTTAGGGCCATTACCAGAGAATGTCCTAATTTCTAAGATGTTGTCCAAAGCAGGTTCCACATGTAAGGTAGTCTCCTCCTGACACCTTTCACTATCACTGGAAAATACTGGACAGTGAAAAGAGGCTTGATTGTCAGCAGGTACAGCAAAAAAAAACATATATAAAAAAATATACTAAGAATAAACATTCAATAAGCAGCAAACATCCAACAACTGAAGGCTTGGGATTGGTGCATGGTGCCTATTCTTCTTGGGGAGGGGGGGTTTGAAAAATCCATAGGTGCACAGCCATTCAGAAAAATCACTGGATTGGAGATTTATTTTTTTTAAATAGGTGAATCCATTTCTTGAGTAGTTATAACAAGTGGGCGATTACTTCTGCCCCATTTTCCAGTCAGTGGCATATACTAGAGTTACTGTATTTATTGATTTGTTTTTAGGATTACTTGGTTATTGTTAGCTACTTTGCCTATTTGAGAACTGATAATCAGCAGGCTTACTTTCAGCTTGTTGTTGAAGAGATAACAAGTAGCTATGGACTTGCAAAACATTCAAAAAGAAAGAAAGAAAAGTACTATTCAAATGGTATATTGTTTAAATGATTAAAACCACAAATTTCAATGGGAATGATGCACTGTTTAAATTACATTACTCCACTTTCTGCAAATATCTTACATCTACCATTCAAACAGGGGGTCATAAATCTTTCAGGTGAAACACTGTTAAGAAAGTGTTCCGCCTTTTCAGTGTAGTCTTTTTAAATAAGTGCCCTATATTAGAAAGAGAGTGGCTTTCAGCAGGGAGAAGTGTCCGCGAGAAGTATGCTGTATACCAGGAGAAATGATCTTGACTTGATTGTGTCTGATCTGAGGGCACTGGGTTAATGTTAATTTGGGTTGCTTTTCAGTGTCATTTCTTTTCAGTGAGTGCTTCACCAAAGTCCAAGGAACAGAGATAAGAGGGCATATTTATGATACTTTTGTGGCAAAAAGTAGTAGCCAGATTAAATGGTTGAATACTTATGCATTTTTATGCAAATAAAATAAACTGTTGTGAACTAAACTATATTATCTTATGAGTGACATATACAAAGGTGAAAAACTATGCAATGGCTCACAATAAGAAATATAGACAGAAATATACTGTAAATCATGATTGTTATTATTTCTATTCTTACAAAATTCAGTAGTCTAGTTAAGCATACCTTTCCTTCAGTTTTTGCAGCAATAATTGTTTACAGCAAATAAAACCAAATAGCCACTTTATGAACTATCTTTAATGCTTCTCTCAAAAATCCATATGAAAACAGCATTATATTCATAACATTACACATTACTTCTATTTCTCACAGCCAGCTGTGCAATAATCCAAACTAAGCATTTATACTCATTTAGTTATTTATATAGATGTTACACATTAGATAGTAGCTTATTCAACTCTTTTATCTTTGCTATCTCTGCTAAGATGTGTTTGTATAAAGTTACAGAATGAAGCAACTATCAAAATAATACTCAGTGAACACACATATATTAATATAATCCTATCAGAGACATCTCAGCAAAAATAACAAACACAAGTACATAGCTGTTTTGTTAAATAACTTTACATAGACCCAAACCCACTGTCCTTTAAACTCTGTCTATAACACTGGACATAACCTCTAAACACACACACACACACACGCACACGTGCACGCACACGCACACACACACACACACACACACACACACACACACACACACACACACACACACACACACACACGCGCGCGCGCGCGCACACACACACACACACACACACACCAACTTCTTGCCAGCAGCACAGAGCTCACTGAGCAGGGACTTAAAACTATAAATTAATGTACTAATGTAAAACAAGCACATATATTTTGGGGGCTTCACTTACCGCACATACTTTCTTATACATGAAGCTCCCCATCCCTTTGCCTCTCTCTCTCTCTCTCTCTCTATATATATATATATAGAGTAACTGTGGTCAAACAAGCACACACATAAGTGAAAAATCCACACACTCAAAAACACATACACTGAATCACTGACAGTGAAGTAGAAGAACTCTACCTAGCAATCATTACAGTGCCATCACCATACACCACATTAATATGCTATTATCAATAAGTACACTCCCAACAATAGTTTATTTTAATAAGCATAAAATCAGTAGCTTGTGGATCTTCAGCACAGGCCTGACAACGTATGCATTAACAACACTGGGGGAACTTGTTAAAATGTAGAAACGGTAATAATTTGTCTTCTTAATTACAGTATTCTGTTGTTTAAACTGCATACCACTGTATCAGCTGATGAACATATCAAATACTGCTGTAATATTTCATCTGTGCCTTTGGCTTGGGTCATGGCTGCAAACAGCAGGGCTAGAGGAAACTAAATGATGGGCATGAGTATGCACCAATGATGCAAGGCTCAGCAGTAAGAGGTATGTCTTTGGCTTGGGCCATGGCTACAAGCAGCAGGGCTAGAGGAAACTAAATGATGGGCATGAGTATGCACCAATGATGCAAGGCTGAGCAGTAAGAGGTATGTATTTGGCTTGGGCCATGGCTACAAACAGCAGGGCTAGAGGAAACTAAATGATGGGCATGAGTATGCACCAATGATGCAAGGCTCAGCAGTAAGAGGTACGTTAGCAACTAATTCAGGGGCTACTATAGATGAGTTGGTGAGTGGAGAACCAAGACTTAATGTACAACTGACAAAGAGTAAAGGACTAGATATCTTTCAAAATAAACACTTTCAGAATTTGTTTTCAAGATATAACAATTTGTATTTTCTGGCATGCGCAGTATGTAGAAGAAAGAAATGTATGTGCCAACATGTAAACATGTGGTGTACAACAAATGCACACCCGATGCAATAACACTTACTTCACTTTGTAATGCATCATTAGATTTGGCAAAAATGATATGTTATGATAAAAAAATGGTCAAATAGCAAAACAACAGACCATCATTAAAATATCTAGGAACAATAAAGAACCATTTGAAATGCTGATCAGAGTTAATTTACAAAAGTCAGGAAAGCATATTCTTTAGCCTTTCTAATTGTACAGTAAAAGTATATATACTCACTCCAGAGAGAGAACTGAAATCCAGAGATACCACTGGAACACTTTTTACCTCACTGTTAGGATCAATTACTTCTTACAATACCTGTATTATAGCCTTCAAACAAGCCACCTGAAAGTGCTTGACAGTATGTAATGATGCCTTACAAGAAAAATCAGTGCTGCAAAACAAACTGTTAAACAATATTTCATGAAGTATCACCATGTTCTCTTTATGACATGTCACTTAGAAACTTCTGTCTGGTCTATTTGAAAGTCTATGTCTGGGACACACTACTGGGAAGGTAATACTGGATTGGGGAAACTAATGCTACAAATTAATCTCAGTAACACAAAAAAATTGGCAGATACATTATGCAACACCTTCCAAATGTACTGGCAGAAATCAGGTCATTAACTTTCTACAAAACTAACCATGATATAGCTATATCTATATACTGTGTGTGTGTGTGTGTGTGTGTGTGTGTGTGTGTGTGTGTCTGTGTGCATGTGCGCACACTTGTTTCCTGCATCCCACCACCATCATCATCATTATCATATCTATTTGGAAACCATGTAGGTCTCCTAGACACACAGTCCATTTTCAGGGGTGACCTGGGAGCAATGATTGCTTAAGTAATTTGGGCAATGTCACACACACTAAGAAAAATCAAGACTGAGGGATTTAAACCCTGCGTGCCAGAAACTACAGCTCACAACCTTAACCTCTGCACCAGCTGATAGATATCCTACATTAGTTATGGTGTAAATGAATGAACTGACTTTAATTTACAGGCACATCATCATATCAGCTATGTTCTTTGGGTACAATCTTTGGTTTTCTCAAAGTGTGTTTATTATTTGGTTAGTGAATAAACTGGATGGCACAACGTTTACAACTTTAATGTTAAATTTTAACTATGAATACATTTTTCACTTAGCATAGATGAGTAAAGCTATGGGTTGTTAATAAGCTGCTTCCTGTAGTGCAGGGTGTGAGTGTCTTGGCCTTTATTTGTATACTGTATGACTAACTTTTGTCACTTCACCAGAAAGTGCTCCTGGGTTGTCTCTGAAGAGAGACACTTGCATCCAGTGGGCTGTCCCAGGCTGTTAGGAATGTATGCATTGTCTTTAAATCACTGCACCCTTTACACAACCACTGATTAGTGCTTCACTCTATGTTGTTTGACTGTAAATCCCAGTGTATCTTTTGTGGTTTTATGTCTTGCCAGATGCACTTTAAATAAATGTGAATTTCAAGGGAAGAAACATTTATTGCTGCTCATGTTAAGCCTTTTATCAATGTCACAGTAAGTTTTAAATTGACTCCAAATCACTGTGATCATTGTAAAAGTAAAGAAAAAAACAGTATGCATACTGACAGGTTTGAGGCCATGGTGGTGCAGCAGTTATTATTGTCACCTCACAGTAAGAGGTTCTCCCGTTCGATTCTTGGCTGGAGTGCCTTCTGTGTGGAGTCTGCATGTCCTCCCCGCGGTCAAGTGATGTTTAACGACATGCAGGTAGGCGCATGCATGAATGGGTGTGCCTTCATTGAAGGTTGGGCATCGGGCTGGTACCTCAGCACCGTAAAAATCCACTGCCAATCATTAGCGGACCGGAGTTCCGCTGTGGCGACCCCTAACCGGGAAAAGCCGAAAGACATTACTTTTTACACTGACAGGTTTGAACATTGTTTTATGGCAACTGAGGAGAGACAGCCAAGATAAGGTTGAGGGGGCTTGGTCCGTAACTCTGACTAGGGCCCCATTTGATCATGATCCATCTCTGACTATACTATTCAGAACTGTGACAATACAACAGTGAAAATGAAATTTAGATTTTTAGACTTTCATTATCTGGGTTCCTATTACATGATCGAACACTAGAAATAGCAAATGCGCATTTGTCAAACCCAAATGCACAAAACCACAGAATATCGAAGGAACGGATTATTCGCTGGGCCGTTCTCCGAACTTTGCTGTTTTTTTCACTGTGGTGCAATCCCAGAGTTTGTATATTTAAGGTGGAGGGGGTGGGGGAGGTGAAGCCCCCACATTATGTTCCCTGTAATTTTTTTTGTTTTTGGGGATCAACAAATTTTTTCCCCTGGGAAAAAACTTCACTGATCTCTTCCTTTGAAAATTTGTGGTTTCATGCATTTGAGTTCGATAATATATTGTTTGCTATTTCTCGCGTTCACTCATATAATATGCACCCTCATTATGCACCCCTTACAACCTAATATCCCTCTTCCCATAACTTGAAAATATCTCATAATAAACTTAATTCAGCAGAATACCTGTTCTCTGTACTAGTTCCTAAAATATGTGCAATACTTCCACCATGTATTAGTGATGCACCTACCAAACTAAAATTTTGTTTAGAACTAAAAAATTACCTCTTTATAGAAGCACATTGCAAATGACATGTAGAGTGTCTCGTAAAAAGAGTAATAATTCAAGAACTGATAAGGAATATCATGGGACTGAGAAGCAAGATAGGTGTAAGAGAATTCCACAGACTATGATAGTAGTGGGGAAAGGGGAGATAGAAGATAATCTCCAACTAGCCATCCAGGTGCAATACTTTTTGAACATAGGTGGGCTTTGACTTGTCAAAAAAGCATGTTTGCCTTAGCTCAGGAAACGTACTTGGGGATCACATGAAGAGGGTGAGGTACATAGGGCGGAAAAGGGGATCTCGGGTTTGACAAGAAACAACATGGATTTAGGTTAATTTATAACGGAATAAAGCATGGTGCTCACATTATATAGAAAATGATATATCAGAAGATAAAAAGAGACAATGGGAAATTATATTACTACATATTTCCTTCCTATATCCCTCTCCCTGTTCATGTGAACCTCAGGTTCATTCCCTGAGCTAAGACAAACATGTTTCTTTGACAAACCAAAGCCCACCTATGCAGAATTATTCACAGCAACCCTGTACAACCATGTAAATGGCTGTATAGAGACTGCTCTACCTAGTACAAGTAAGCCCAAAACAAACGCCAGAAACAAACCACATTGGTGGAATCCTAACCTTAATAGGGCATATATTAAAAGGAAAAAAAGTCATGGCTAAACTCAGGAATAGCAACTATCAAAATGATAGGAGTTATCTAATTAAACTAAACAAAAAACTAAGAGGACCAATTAAGTCCAACAAGGCAAATTATGAGGTCAAGATAGCCGCACAGGCTAAAGACAACCACAAAGCCTTCTACAGCTATGTCCGAAACATGAAAGGCAGCACACATCGGTATGCCAAACTGATGGTCATTGATGCCTCCTTCACTGAGCACAGCAACATAGCAAATTTGCTGGCTGACAAATTCAGGACAGACTTCACCCCCCACTCTGCCTCTGCCTCCCTCTGTAAAATACCTACTAGTATAACCCCCCCCCCCCCAATTATTAACAGGGAGCAGATCCTGTTGGTGTTCACTAAGGCCAAAAACACAACTTCGGTTGGTGCTGACTATATTCTGGGATGTCTTGGGTCACTTTTCAACTACAGCCTCAAAATAGGCTTTGTACCATGAGAACCGAGGACTGCAACAGTTATCCCACTTCATAAGAGTGGACCATCAACCAGCCCCATACACTGCAGACCATTTAGTCTGACAAGTCTAATATGTAAAGCCATGGAATGAATTATCATGGAAATGATCAACAAAGACCTAGGCAATCTTCAGACACTGGACCCAACCTAGTTTGCCTTTGTCACTTGAAGATTATGCCTACTAAATTTGGTGGATTTCTTTAAAAGGGTCAGAAAACACGAGTGGAAAATGGTGCATACCACCTATTGCAAAACGGTAGCCCTTTGCACATAAACACATTTGGACATCATGTGATGTGGACTGCAGCGCAGCAGTGAGGCATCAGAAAATGGTTATGCAGCACAGGCATATGACGGTATGAGTTTCTTAATACCACACATCATCATATACTGTATATCCCATAGATAGGCAAAGACAAGCAGAATAGTGTCACTTATGATAATAATGTGGTGCATTATAGATGTGATTCAGAGACATTTGTAAAAAATTCCCTCGGTAACACAGCCACTGAGATGTGAGGCCTGAATTCAAAACTAGCATTACAATTTTGTATGAGACCACGCTAATACAACAGTTTACTAAATTAGGATACTGGACTTTCACACAGACAAAACAGATATACTGAACAAAGACATGACATCTGGTAAGATAACCCTGCACTGAGCTAAGCAACTCTAGTGAATGGCTGCAAGAGAGACAAAGAGAAACTGCTCTAGCTGGGTGTGGAAACACACACTGTCATGTCAGGCTGTGGGTGGAAGGCATATCAGTGGCAACATGCACAGTGGGCAGGGCATATCACTCAGTACATGGTGTTTCCTGTATATTTGCAGTTTGTGGGGTGGGATCAGGGTGTGCAGTGTATTATAGGGTTTCAGTATGTAGACGCAGAAAGGCGTGTCATGATAAGAAGCCCACAGTCTCAGTATGTATAGGAAACAGGGAGGGAGTGTTACAGTACAACAGGGGACACTCATGTGGGTGTCTTATGGAGTTAGGAGGCAGGATTCACTCATATGGGATATCTACATACAGCCACACACATATTTTCCCGCACATGTAAAATTCAAGTTTACATATCTTGTCATGAGCCCATGAGAAAGGTGATAACTGGAAAAGTTCATCATCCTAGAGACAGAGGTGTTATTACAGACACATAGCACGTGCATCCTGGCCAACAGTAATGTAGACAAGATTTTTTGGCAGGTTTGACAGGGAATGGTACAGGACATCAGTTCTGCAGAGTTCAGTGAAAGGTGATCGACATGCTACTGCATGCTGAGAATAAGACAAGGGACATGTCCACCAGTAGGTGGACCACTAAGACAACATAATCTGACAGAAGTGGAGGAGTTTCTGGTGTTCCTGTCAGGGGAAGGTGTGTGTACCCTCATACCCAGTAGTTGCCTGGATGTGGAAGCTGGACTAGTGATTACCTGTAGAGAATGCAGAAGGTTAGCATTAGCCTCTGCATAGCTGTATTGTGCAGTGTATTACTTGTGATACAGAACTTATTCAGCAAGAGGCTTCTACATATCTCTCCTCCATATACTGCTGGCATATAACTAAAATGCCCTACCCAGCAAGGTATGCAGGCATCATTATGGTATTCACAGATTCTGTCATATATCAGTAGGCCTGCTGGGAGGTTCCATTTATTACAGTGCTGCCATGTGTATGTTGTTTTTATGCTTTAATTAGTTCTACTGGAGTGGGAATTATAACAAGTGGACAGCACATGCCTAAGGTCAGCATTTCGTCTGTGGCTGACAATGACAATGTGTGCACATGGCACAGTCTGATAATGCAGTGACACTGTCAGCGACACTAACAGTTAAGAGCTCACACACATCCCCCACATACAAGCAGCCTGAGCAAGAACAAGTAGAAACTGCAGTTTCACCAGTTTTTAATGGATATCTTGTAACTGTGCATTTCATACAGTCTACACTGGAGTCCCAAACCCAGGCAGCATCCGTGGGTTCCAGTAGCTATTATATGTGCATACACCTGACATGGAGAGGCATTGTAGCGTGCAGTGCTGCCATGAATTTAGCTGGTCTGCCCCAAACCTGGCTGCAACACTTAGCATTAATCAGCACATGTGTAGATGAATGATCCTGGCACAGACAACTGCCAACCTACACCAACACAGCGATGGTGAGTGTGCTATGTGGCCTTTGGGATGACATGCAGTACCTGTACAGTGACAGTGAGTATAGGAACAGGGAGTGAACATTGCTATTACCTGTCACTGTGTTCCACCAACCTGTTCAAATGATGTTGACTTTGCCCTGCCCATCTTCTCTAACCTGAGAGAGTAAGATAATGTCTGTTGTACAGCATGGTCAATCCATGCACTTTATTGTAAAGCATGAGTTTGATAATACATGTAACATTTTATTCTGTATTGCCTGTGTCTTAGTTTGTATTTGTGGAACAGATGCCACCTGTTTGCCATTGCCATGATGCACTGCATTTACCTCTGCCTCACATGTAGCCCTATTTTTGTCTGTTCTTCTGAGTGGCTGTTCTGTTCCTCATTTGTTGCTCAGATGTCTATGGTATGCCTCACTGGGATGTTTTACTGCTGCTGAACTATTTTCACACAACCATGTTATGTATCATGGTGCATACTACATATATCTGTCTGTAGGTCTTTGATGAATGCTGTAGAGCCCCACGTGGTGCATTTAGGCAACTGTTTTTATTTTAAGTTGACCAAACACCTGTTGCACCATATTCAATGCGATCTCTGCCATGGTATTTAGGTTGGGGACAGGTGCTTCACAATTGATTCCAGTGCATAGCCAGCATCGTCCTGCCTGTTTGATTCAGTGGTAATTGTAAATACTGAGTTCTGTACCCACTTACATCTGCACCTCCCAAGTAGATGACCATGTGACAAGTCACCCTGCATGAAATGCTGTTACAAATCAGAATGTACCATACATAAGAATCCACCTCTAACAGCAGACCTGTAACCAGTGGTGTTCCACAGGGATCATTCTACTGGTTGGAATATATTTCTCCGAAGTACAAGCTAAAACTAAAGGTCTGTGGCTGACAATGTTTGCTGATGACTGCAAACTGGGAGTGGTCATAGAATCTCCAAACAATGTTCTTACACAAATTATCCCTTTTGGTAAGAGCAGTGTTCCTGCTAACTACCACATCAATAACAACACCCTAAGTATGCACTCAGTGGTGAGAGACCTGGCCACAGAGGTTTACAGCAACCTTACCTTTGATCACCATGTCTCCACAATGGTAAGAAGAGCATTCTATATTGCTCATCTCATAAATAAGGGCATTGCCTCCAGAAAAGAAGTTATAACCTCCCTGTACTCTTCTCTCATCAGGCCAATAATTGAGTACAATGACCCTTTTAGTATGTACCTTTCCAAGCACCTGCAGCAATTGGAGAGACCACAAAGGTTCCTCACAAGGAAAGGAAAATTCAAGGTCTTCAGAATCTGTCCTATGAGGATCATCTGAAATCACTGTCACTTTATTCTGTTTCATACAGACTACTCACAGGCGATCTCTGCCTTGCATACAAGGCAATCTTTGACCCTGCTTTATTGAAAATGCTGCATATCCGTAAGTCAAATGGTACATGGGTTACTCACTCTAAAGGCCTTAACCTGGTATGTGACATTAATAGAACCTGTTGGAGGAACAGATTTATCTCCCAGAGCTTAATGCACCTTTGGAACAGACTCTCTGTTCATATTAAGTAGAGCACCTCATTGGCCCTCTTCAAACACAATCTGGACAATTGGATGGGTAATCGTAAATTCACCCCAGGGGTTCCACCTATGTCCCTCTTGGACAGGAGTGGTAGGTGCTGATCGTGGAAAGAAGGGTAAAACTTGGCTAGCCTTGTAGGGGCCATAGGGTCATTAGCCTAGTAATCCCCTATGTTCCTATGATAAGGAATTACTGGGTGATGCACAAACACATTATAGATGATATTCTCTGCACATCAAACCACTTGGCAGTTGAAAGAGAGTGTAAGGCCCTTCTTGTTGATATAGTTTATGCCCTGTGGACCAACTGGGGCCTGGATGGCAATTATCATATAATCAATGGCTCCCTGGATCTCCGAGAAATGGGTAATGTGTAGAATGCCTGCATAGTGGTGGGCCTCTTTTCTGAAATCCTTAGGGAAGTACACTTGTGTAAAACCTTACCATAACAGTAGATGTCCTTCTCTTCACTGTTGCAGTATTCTTCACAAATGGGAGTCCTTGAAACGGGTAGCCAACGTCCGGCCAGTATACCAAAGCCTTATGATTTACAGACTTCATACATCACACATATGCTCCCCGCTCAAGATGTAGGCCATAAAGGTGATGCACAGATGTAAATACCTCAGAACTGAATAGCCCCAGGAGAAACAACAGACCTAGGAAGTAGGAGAAACATATGCATCCAGAAGGAGAAAAAAAGGAAAAGTGTAGAGCAGAAGTGGGAGGAGGGAGATAATGAATACTGTAACACAGAAGAGAAGGACATTTACTGTTCTGGTAAGATTTTACACAACTGTACTATATCTTTCCATATCACTATTGCAGTATTCTTCACAAAAGGAAGAGTACAAAACCTCAACAGGAAACTTGGGAGGAGGAGAAAGACCCAGAAGACCTCTCAAGAAACCAATGTAGGATAGCCCTGGGAAAGCTAGCCCTTGCTCTGGAAACAGCATCTAATTTGTAATGCTTGGTAAAGGTATGGACAAAGGTCCAACTAGCAGCCTCGGTGATGGAATTGGTATCCAATCCTTTGAAAAAAGCACCAGAGGAAAACACAGCCCTGATAGAATAAGCCTTTACAGTGGCAGAAAGGCTTTTCACATGAAAAGAGTAACAAAATGAAACGACCTTAGATATCCATGATTAAATGGTTTGCTTAGAAACAGCCAAACCTAGAGATCTGGGATGAAAAGAAAGAAAAAGTTGCTCAGACTTGTCTTATCTAAATAATATTTAAGCTGCCAATGCAAATCTAAGGTGTGAAGAACTTTCTCACTAGTAGACTGTGAAGGAAAAAGGAGGGCAAATTAATAGACAATTCATTAACCACCATGGGCATGAAAGGATTAGTATGAAGAGACACCCTGTCACTGTAAAAAGGCAAAAAAGGAGGAACAGCCATAAAAGCCTGGAGTTCAGAAACCGTCTTAGCTGAAGTAAAGGCCAAAAGAAGAACAGTCTTCCATAAACAGTGCTGTAAGGAAGCTGAAGCTCTAGGTTCAAAAGGAGCTTGAGTTAATTTTTCAAAAACAAAACTAAGATCCCAGGAAGGTGGAATGATATGAAGGATGCCTTTAAGAATTTGCTTGACCTAAAACCTAGAGGCCAAAGAGGAGATAATGGCAAGCAAATAAAAATAGCTGAAAGGTGAGCTTTAACAAAAGAATATGCCAACCCAGCATGGAGCAATTAACATACGTAAGAAAGAACCAGAGAGATCTCCATGGAAAGTGGATCCTGATTACAAGCAAGGCACTAAACAGAAAATCTCTTCCATTTGGACACATAGGATTTCCTGGCAGTGGGTTCTATGGCCTCCTGCAGAACCCTAAGCATGTCCTCAGAAAAAGGTGCCTAAAAGGGATCAAAAGCCTATCACCCACAATATCAGTTGAAGAGTGGACAAGTGAGGATGGATGACAGACCTCTTGTCTTGTAGGTTGTAGGTCCACCTTGTAAAGTAACTTGTGGTGATTGCCCTTAGCTAGGTGCAGAAGAAAAGGAAAGCAAACAGGTTGAGGCAAAAGGGAGTCACTGACAAGATTTTGGGGGAGTCCTGCTCTATCTTGAGAAGACCCTCGGAATTAGTGGAAGGCATAGAGAAACATCCTCTTCCAAGAAAAAGATAGGCATCCACCTTCAAAGCCAGAGGAATGGGTGCTCTGCTGCAAAAAAGAGGAAGTTGTCTGTTCAAAGGAGAGGCAAAAAGATCGACCTGAGGAGTACCCCACCAATGGACAATGTCCAGCAACACATCTCTCTGAAGAATCCATTTGTGAGCCTGTGTTTTGGACGTGCTCAAAGAGTCTTCACTATGTTTTGCTCAGAAGTAATGTATACAGTCTGAAGAGTCACTTGATGATGAACAGCTAGATCCCAAACTTGAAAAGCTAGCCTGCAAAGAAGGTAGGACAACCCCCCCCCCATTTGTTGACATACCACATCACTGCGGTATTGTCAGTAAAAATTTTGAAAAGCCCTGGAAGAAAAAAGGAATGAAAGATCTGAAGGGCAAAAAGGAGAGCTCTCATCTCCATGATACTGATGTGGTCTGACCTCTGATGACGAGGCCAAAGACCCTGGACCTGGAGAGGACCATATAAGGCTCCTCACCCAGTGTCTGAGGCATCAGAGAAAAGTGCTTGAGAGGGAAATGGGGCTGAAAAGCAAATCCAGGGTTAAGAGACAGCTGATGAATCCACCACTGAACTTGAGTTTGAGGCATGGAAGAATAAGGACTAGAAAATCCCGAGGATGACAGTGGTGGAGCCGCACTGACTTTAGGAACCACTGTAGCTTCCTCATATGAAACCTGTCAAGAGGTAGCATAGGGATGGTGGAAGCCATGAAACCTAGTGCCCTTAGAAAATCCCCGGCTGTAATTGAAACCCGAGGAAGAAGGGAGTGAAAAAAGCTGATTAGAGAAAGAGCCTTGGGAGGCTGCAGGAAAGCCAGCATAGTCGTGATCTGGAGCCCGCAGCTGAGAAATGTGTGAGCCTGAGAAGGAACTGGGACTGATTTCTGGAAGTTTATCATAAACCCGAGGCTTGGAAAGAAACAAACAGTATAGTGGAGGTGCTGAAGCAAGGTCTCGGGAGAGGAAGCCTGAAATGAGGAGGTCGTCCACATAAGGAAAGATCTGAACCCTTCTCATTCTGCAAAAAGCAATCACAAGAGCGAGGCTTTTGGTAAAAACCCTTAGCGCAGTAGAAAGGCTAAAATGCAAAGCACAGAATTGAAAATGCAAGGAAGACACAGTGAAATGCAAATCTTCCTGAAAAGGGGATGAATAGGGATGTGAAGGTAAGCATCCTTGAGATCCAGTGAGACCAGGAAAGCCTGGGGAAGAATAAGAGGAAACAGGGTCTGAAGGGATAACATACAGAAGGAAGGGATCTTCATAAAGCTGCTGAGCTAAGAGAGGTCCAGAATGGGTCTCCAGGTATCTTCCTCCCTGCAACCAGAAACATTCTGGAATAAACCCCATTCCCCTCTTGAGATGGGAGAACAGCTTGAATGGTGCCTTGAGGCAGAAGACCCTGAAGTAGTTCTGGGAAAAAAGGAAGCTGTTCCTTAGGAGGTTGAAAGATGCCCAGAAAAAGAGGAAGGAATTTCAACAATGAAGTATCCCTGATGGATGATGGACTGAACCCAAGAGTACTGAGTGATCCTTAAGCAAATGGAAAGGGATAGAGAAAGATGAAGAGATAAAGAAACCTAACTGAGGAAAGGTGGAAGCAAACAGTCAGATAGAACCTAACTTGTCTTGAAAAGGAGGTTTCTGAGAAGTGGAAGTCTTAGAAGACTTAGCAGGAGGACCCTTCTTACCTTTGGGAGGAGAGTGAGGCTGTCTGCAAACAAAAGCATATTTAGAGGGATAATTCCATTGGAATTTAGGAATAGGAGAAACAAAAATATACTTCAGTTCCTGTAAGTCCTTCCCCTTATCCTGCATAGACTTAAAAAGTTCAGCAGCTGCAGAACCAAAGAGAATCTTATTATCAAGAGAAGCATCCAACAGTTTAGCCTTAATATCATCGGGCAAAGGCTATAAATGAAGCCGAGTAACGTCTCAAAACAGAACCAAAAGCAGCAGCTCTGGAGGAGGCATCAGCTGCATCACTTCATTTAACAGAATGATGGGCTACTTCAGAAGTGGAGCCCAGTAAAGAAAGGGCTGAGCTCTTCCCATCAGAATCAGGAAGGTCAGTGATAGCCTTGGAAGCCCGAGAAAGAAGGATTAAACCATACCTGGTAATATAGGTCTGGTAATTAATAGCCTGAAAGGCCAAGGTATCAGCAGTATATACTTTCTTGCCCAGCTATCCTTGTCTGAAGGAAGCAGTTTAGTGGAAGGCAGAAGTTTAGAGGGTTTGTAAGTCGAGGCAGACACCACAGAAAGGTCAGCAGAAGGACATTTGCAGAAAAACTTAGATTCATCAGGCACCTTGTAAAATCTGTAAAAACAAATAAATAAAAAACAAACCAACCATCTACAGCTGTAAATCAAAACAAAAGCTTATTTAATCCAACAAATAAAAACAGGCTAGATCAGCTCCTTTAAGGGTAACATTCAACTTTTGTAAAACCATAAAATAAAAACTGTGCATTGGAAATTCATTGACATGCTTGGCTAGAGCATTAACAGTATCACCTATATGAATAGCTCTTACATGCTCCAAGATCCTATCTTTTAAAGGGCGATTTGTCTTTCCTATATAGAAAGAACTACAAAGTTTACACATAGTTAAACAAGGCTTTCAGACTTACAATCTGCATAAAAGCTAGGTATAATACATCTACCTGTTACTGGATGTTCAAGCATTCTACTATCTGAAATAAACTTGTAAGTGCTATAATTACAACATGCAAAAGTCCCTTTCCTACTAGAAAATACATTTTTGTTTAGGTTTATAATAACAAAAAATGTCTCTTCAAAGATAAAGAAAATTTTCTTAAATGAAAATCAGGGTCTGGTAGATGTTTTATACCTAGTTTTTATTTTATGGTTTTACAAAAGTTGAATGTTACCCATAGAGGAGCAGAACTAGTGAGTCAAGTTGAATTAATGGAACTGAACTAGATTATTTCTATGCAAGCCCACAGACCACCGGGGCTTAATACATCTGTTTATTTAAAACCTATCCTTAAGGCAAGGACATTGCCTCATTAATTCACCCCTTTTTCATTGGCTGATTATAGCTGATTCTGTTATTTAAGAGAACTTATTTTTGTGTTTTTCATGGTCTGATGAAGTGCAGAGGACTGCATGAAAATGCTAACCTGTTTTTATTTGTTGGAATGTTTGTTTTGATTTACAGCTATGGATGGCTGATTCATTTTTATTTGTTTTTACTGTTTTTGGACTTTATTTTGAACCACCCTTTTTCCTGGAGGTTATCATTTTTATATTCTTCATTACCTTGTAAAATCTGTCAGGTTTCTTAGGAGCTGGAGACTGAGAATTTGGGGCTACAGAAGCTGCTGAAAAGGTATCTAAAAGGGCAGTCAAGACAGGAGGAACAGCAAATGGCTTAGGGGACTCCATCTGGAGGAGTTCATAATACTTCTTTTGAATGTAAGAAACCTCTGAACAGTCCCATTTAAAGTACTCCATCATATGAGAAACGGTATCTCCACAAGACAGTTCTTCAAAAAAAAAAAAGAGTCTGGCTAATTAGAGTCTTCCTCCTCAGAGCTATATTCAGAGGGAGAAGGGATCTGAAAAGAATATGCCAAAGATTCTTCCCCAGGATCCAAGTTCTATTCAGAGGAATCCTGCTCTCTGGGCCTCTTGAATGGGGTAGAGGACCAAGGGGGATAAGGGACAGAAACTCTTTGGGGAGGTTTCAAGGCCATTAGTTGTTGTTGTTGTTGTTGTGTCTGGAACTCCGGTCCACTAATGATTGGCAGAAGATTTTTACGTGCTGAGCTGCGAGCTCTGACGCACAACCTTCAACGAAGGTACGCCCATTCACGCATGTCTCCACACAGAAGATGCTTTAGCTGAGAATCGAACAGGACATCTTACTGAGAGGAGACAACGCTACCGCAGCACCACCACCACTGGTTGAAATCCTGAAATTCACACTGTGGATCCTTAGCAGCATGTCTTAAACAGCCTAGGAGGTTCAGACTCTTGCCTACATTCAACTAACATAGTAGGAATCTCCTCTTGAACAAGTACCTGCAAATTCCTCTCGGTCCCTCAGAAATAATGAGCTGAGGTTCCCCTCAACATCTGTAACAGAAATCTGCAGAGCCTTCAAAGATGTGCAAGAAGTCGGATTCAAGCCGGCCTCCGCTATTTTCATGGCAGAGGAATCCGAAAGAACCTTGCAATCCTCTGGGCTTTCACTAGCCTTGGCCTCTGGGGGAGGCAGGAAAGCAGCCAAATCAGACCTAACTCCTTTGGCCTTTTTGTTGCCAGGTTCATAGGTTGGAACTAGGCTATCTGCCCTAGGGCCTATACAAGCCTAGCCATAACAATTCCCTGGCTATTTCTTCCCACAGTATTTACTTCCCTGGACCCCTGTCTAGCAGGGCAACTGACATGATCCCCGGGGTGAATCTCCTATCTCCCATCCAATCGTCAAGGTTCCTTTTGAAGAGGGCCAAAGAGGCACTCTGCTTGACATGTATGGGCAGTCTATTCCAGAGTCTGGGCGTCTCTGGGTCAGGAACCTATCCCTCCAGCATGTTTTGTTCATTGTGATGACAAGGTTTAGATCCCTGGAGTGTGTAGCTCTGAGGGATTGGGATTTCTTTAAGTGTAGCATGTCCAACAGCTCTGGGTTTGACATGGCCTTGTATGTTAAGCAGAGATCGCCTCTGAGTAGACGATATGTGACAGAATATAGCTGGAGTTTTTTTAGACGGTTGGCAAAGGGCATCTGCTTTAGGCCTGTGATTCTTTTAGTGAGGCATTTCTGCGGCCTTTCCAGTTGTTGCAGATGTCTTGAGAGGTACATACCAAATGGGGCATTGTATTCTATAATGGGTCTAATAAGGGATGAGTACAGTGGGACAATTACCTCTTTTTTCTAGATGAAAAGCCCTTAGTGATGAGGTGTGCCACATAGAAGGATTTCCTGACTGTTGTGGCGATGTGGTTATCAAAGGTGAGACCACTGTCCACCTGTGTCCCTAAGTCTCTTATCACACTTTCAGTGTTTAGTGTACTGCCACCTATGTGGTAATTCATGGGTTCATGTTTTTTCCCAAAGGGGATAACTATACATTTCTTGGCATTGAGCATGAGCCCCTGGCTCTGGCACCAAGCATCTGTTTATGTAAGGCCCTTTTGTAGATCCACATCATTTGGGGATTCAATAATGGCTCACAGTTTGCAGTCATCTGTGAACTTTGTTAGCCAGAGTCCCTTAGTGTTGGCCTGTACTTCAGAGAAGTAGATGTCTAACAAGAGCGGTCCCAGGACTGAACCCTGAGGTACTCCACTTGTCACTTGTCTGGACCTGGATTTGGAGTCGGCTACTTTTACAGTGTGGTTTCTGTCAGTAAGCCAGTTGGCAACCCATTGAGTGACGTAGGGATTAATGCCCAGCTTAGTAAGTTTATCTATGATTCCAGAGTGGAGGATGGTGTCAAAGGCCTTGGTGAGGTTCATATAGGCTGCGTGGACTGCCTTACCCTGGTCCACAGCTCTGGAGACTGATTCAAAGAAGTCAGTCAGGTTCAGGAGACAAGCTCAGCCCTTCACGAACCCAAACTGGATGGGGACTAGTGTTTGAAGGTTGCCAATGTCTTTGTTTATAAGTTCCATAATAATGCGTTCCATGGCCTTGCAGATCAGGCTCGTCAGACAGATGGGGCAGTAGTTACCAGGATCCAAGGTGGATCCCCCCTTGTGGAGTGGGATAACTGTAGTTGTGCGCCACTCAGTGGGCACGAAGCCTGAGGTGAGGCTATGATTAAACATGACACCTAGGTGAGGTGCCAGTTCATTTTGTAGTTCATGTAGTACACAGCCCGGGATGTCATCTGGTCCCATGGATGCTGTATTCTTAGCTTGGTGACTTGAGATTCAGGATGGGAAGATTCAGTCATAGCACCTTGCTCCAACAATTTAAGACAATGTTTCTCTAGGTAAATAAACAAGGAGGGGAGACGACTGTGCTGGGTGTTTGGGACAAATGCTTGGCAGACAGAACACTTTGTATGGTTGTGATGCTTATGGGGAATCTGCCTCCCACACTGACATTCTCCCTTTCTGGATGACATGTAAACTCACAATACTAAAGAAGTAAGAATAGATAAGAGGAAAAACTCTAATGGGGCACTTAACTGAAACACGGCTTGGTAACCAGCACAGAGGAAGCCAAAATCAGACTGACAATCAAAGATGGCATTTGGACTGACGGCAAAGAAGTTCAGAGTTATGTATGTCCGTACTTCACCTTTATGCACTACGCCTTGAGTGGGGACCATACATGTGATGTATGACATCTATAAATTCTAACGCTTTGGTATACTGGCCGGACATTGGGCTACCCATGGGAGGGAATCCCTTTTATGAATAATACTGCAACAGCAATGTGGAAGGACATCCATATACGGTCCTCCACATGCTACAGCATAATATTAAAGAATATGTAATACTGATTACTGAAAAATTCCTGTTGTGTCCCCTGTTGGTTGCTGAAAGGTCCCTGCAGGAAGAATGGTTAAAACAATGCATAACTGTGTCCCCTGGGATGGGTTCTTCATGCATCTTCCTTGATTCCACATGTGAACAAACAATTGGACAGGCTCCCATAGCTATATCAAGACAGACGTCCTTGATCTTCTGATCAAATAATTTGTGGTAAGTTAGGCACTGCGGGTCCTGCTTGCATTGCTATGGGGGACGGTTATCACCATCATGCCCACATTGGTTCACAGAGTGGCAACTAACAAGTTACTCTGCTATAGCTGATGCTATTTCAGATATTCGAGTGTCTTGTTTACTGTCAATTTCCACATTTCGAATAGGTGACGATTGTGGTCCAGTGCGACTGCTTTACACATGTATGAATCATTACTCCATCTTCTGGTGGCATCATTATAGTCACTGTCCTTCATATGCATCTGGAACCTCATTTTATTTTTTATTTATTGACATTTGTTTACCAGGAAAATCTGAGTAGGCAATAACCTATTTTCAGTTGAGGCCAGGGGAGAAAAGATCAAGTATTGCATGAGAAATATATAGGATGTAATAGAGATAGTTACAAATGTAGCTGACAGCAATATGGATAGCTGGCAGAGTCACTTGAGTATTTAGTTTATCTTGAATTAAGTATGTACAGCGCTGTGGTGCAGTGGTTGTGTTGTTGCCTCACAGCAAGAGGTTCTCTGGTTTGATTCTTGGCTGGGGCTCCTTCTGTGTGGAGTCTGCATGTCCTCCCAGTTTTTGTGTGAGTTTCCTCCAGGTGCTCCGGTTTCCTCCCATGTTATAAAGACATGTGTCTGGAACATTTCTCTCCGGGCCTCTGCTGAT
Organism: Protopterus annectens; assembly: GCF_019279795.1. NCBI lineage: Eukaryota > Metazoa > Chordata > Ceratodontiformes > Protopteridae > Protopterus > Protopterus annectens. The sequence continues at coordinate 182,229,167 of NC_056735.1, forward strand.
AATTGGCTTTGTTCCAAGTCAGACTTTCCTGGTAAACAAATGTTAAATAAAATAAATAAGTATAATGACACAAAAATAAGATGTATTTACATTAAAATATACACACACCCACATATTCATATAAATATGATACAAGTAGAAAAATGCTTTAGTAGGATATAGATATATATATATATATATATATATACACACTCACATATACATTGCATAGGGCAGTTAGGAGTGTGCAGGTAAGGTTAGACTAGATCAGGGTAGTGTAGGTGAGATCATTAAGTGTGCATTTCAAAGTGGAAAAGAGGATGCGAGGTTATCTTGCAGATGGAAACCTGGAAGAGGGATAGTGATCAGGATTAGAAGAAAGGCTTACAGGGTAAGCAAAATAGACAGAACAGTATAATACATTCCGAAATTTAGGGTTTGACAAAGGTCTAACCTGAAATAGAGCAGCAGAAGAGACAGATATTCTTTAGAAATGATTTTAGAGATGAGTTAAAAGAATGAAGGTTTGGTAAAGCCTTGATTGTTATTAGGACTGAGCTCTATGTTTCAGCCATGGAGTTGGAGAATATGCAGTGTCTAATAGATATATAGATGTTCTGTAGGTGGAAATGATTTTTTTGTCATTACATTATAGGGGGTGCTTAGGAAAGTACTTTTGGAGAATAGTACTTAGAGCTGAAGCGCTGAAAGTTGATTTATTACTTTCTAGGCTATGACTGTGTATTAAAATAGGGAGGTAGTCCTAACCAGTTTAGTGCACCGAGTGCAGAACACCGATGGGTTTGATGAGGCTTATTTGCTGCAAACCAAGTCGCTTTATTGTAGCATTGCTCTAACTTAGCTTTTAAGGAAGTTTGAATGTTTGCAAGGACAGGTGCACCATGCAGAAGTGAAGGTATGAGAGATGAGTTAGCTAATGTTTACTTTAGTACTATTTGTGAGAAAATATGTTGTTTTGTAAAGCATACCAGACTTGTTTTTGTTATGGTATTTAGAATATGTAGGTTGAATTTCAAGTTGCTATCTACAGTAATTCCCAGTAATTTATAATGGGAGAGGGAGACAAATTCTTTGTGCATTGTCTGAAGAAGTAATTTTGAAATGGTCTTTATGTTGCACACATTATGTTGCAGTAACTGAGACCTGGTTCAAGGCTCCAGAGAGCACCCCTGCAATACCAGGCTACAACTCTTACCACACTTTTCGGCCACCAAACCAGGACCGAAACACTAAAGGTGGAGGAGTGTCAATATTCACCAAGGATATTCACACCACCAGGCTAGTTGGCCAACACAATGTGTCTGAAATTCTCCAAGTGCAACTAACACTAGGTAAGACTGCAATCCAAATTGTAGCTTGCTACAGATCCCCGACCATACCCAAAGATTCTCACTACACCTTTCTAAACATACTGGAAAATATTAAGATAGAACCAAATGCCCTAATACTGGGTGATTTTAACTACCCTGCCATTAACTGGGAAAACTACTCATGTCCCAACACCTTTGCGCAATGGTTCTTGGAATTCATAAATTCCAACGCCCTGGATCAACTAATCCATAGTCCCACCAGGGGCTCCAATATCCTAGACCTGGTCATTACCAACATGGGAAATCAATGCTCCATACCTATGGTCACCCCTCGTTAGTCAGGTCTGACCATAAGCTAATCACCCTTAACATCCACATCCCACCCCACCCCGCAGTAAAGAAACCACCATAAAAAACGTCTCCAAAGCCAACTTCATGCTACTCAAGTCAGAAGTGACAAACTGCATGACACCCATGCAGACGGAACTGAAAGTTCAACTGCTGAATCCTACACTAAGGCACTGTACGAGCACATCCACTCATGCATGAATCGTGCCATCCCAAATAGAACCAAAATGCTCTCATCCAAAAAAAGGAAGCCAATCTGTTGGTCCCCTGCCATAAACAAACTTTATAACAAAAGGAAGAAACTTTTGCAGAAAAGAGGAAAATCCCAGGATGCAAAAAACTCCCTTACTAGCCTCAGTAAGAAACTGAGATGCCTCATAAAATTCTCCAAAGCTAGTTACGAAAATAAAATTGCCAAAGATTCCAAAGACAACCACAAAGCATTCTATAACTATGTCAAGAATCTAAATGGCAATGCTCAGATCTGCTCTGAGCTAAAACAGAATGGCATTAAATATACTGATCCGAAGGATATTGCCAATATCCTGGCAGATCGATTCAGTGCCAACTTCACCCCCTCTCACGCCCTAAATGGCCCATCTCAATACCAGAAGATTGCCAAATTCCAGTAATAACGGCCACACAGGTACAAAACGCACTCTCTAAAGCCAAGAATACAGCATCCATGGGACCAGATGACATCCCGGGCTGTGTACTACATGAACTACAATATGAACTGGCACCTCACCTAAGTGTCATGTTTAATCATAGCCTCACCTCAGGTTTCGTGCCCACCGAGTGGCACAGAGCTACAGTTATCCCAATCCACAAGGGGGATCCACCTTGGATCCCGGAAACTACCGTCCCATCAGTCTGACAAGCCTTATCTGCAAGGCCATGGAGCGTATTATCATGGAACTTATAAACAAAGACATTGGCAACCTTCAAACACTGGACCCCACCCAGTTTGGGTTTGTGAAGGGCCGATCTTGTCTCCTGAACCTGATTGACTTCTTTGAATCAGTCTCCAGAGCCATGGACAAGGGTAAGGTGATCCACACAGCCTATCTAGACCTTGCCAAGGCCTTTGACACCATCCCCCACTCTGGAATCATAGATAAACTTACTAAGTTGGGCATTAATCCCTATGTCACCCAATGGGTTGCTAAATGGCTTACTGATAGAACCCACACTGTAAAAGTAGCCGACTCCAAATCCAGCTCCAGACAAGTGAAAAGTGGAGTACCTCAGGGTTCAGTCCTGGGGCCGCTCTTGTTTGGCATCTACTTCTCTGAAGTACAGGTCAACACTAAGGGACTCTGGCTAACAAAGTTTGCAGATGACTGCAAACTGGGAGCCATTATTGAATCCCCAAATTATGTGGATACTCTACAAAAGGGCCTTACAGAAACAGATGCTTGGTGCCAGAGCCATGGGCTCAAGCTCAATGCCAAGAAATGTATTGTTATCCCTTTGGGAAAAACATGTATCCATGAATTACCATATAGGTGGCAGTACACTAAACACAGAAAGTGTGATAAGAGACTTAGGGACACAGGTGGACAGTGGTCTCACCTTCGATAACCACATCGCCACAACAGTCAGGAAATCCTTCTATGTGGCACACCTCATCACGAAGGGCTTTTCATCCAGAAAAAAGGAGGTCATTGTCCCACTGTACTCATCCCTCATTAGACCCATTATAGAATACAATGCCCCATTTGGTATGTACCTCTCAAGACATCTGCAACAACTGGAAAGGCCTCAGAAATACCTCACTAAAAGAATCACAGGCCTAAACCAGATGCCCTACGCTGACCGCCTTAAAAAACTCCAGCTATACTCGGTCGCATATCGTCTACTCAGAGGTGATCTCTGCTTAACATACAAGGCCATGTCAAACCCAGAGCTGTTGGACATTCTACACTTAAAGAAATCCCAATCCTTCAGAGCTACACACTCCAGGGATCTAAACCTTGTCATCACAATAAACAAAACATGCTGGAGGGATAGGTTCCTGACCCAGAGACTCCCCAGACTCTGGAATAGATTGCCCATACATGTCAAGCAGAGTGCCTCTTTGGACCTCTTCAAGAGGAACCTTGACGATTGGATGGGAGAAAGGAAATTCACCCCAGGGATCACGTCAGTCGCCCTGCTAGACAGGGGTCCAGGAAAGTAAATAATGTGGGAAGAAATAGCCAGGGAATTGTTATGGCTAGGCTTGTATAGGCCCTAGGGCTGATAGCCTAGTACCAACCTATGAACCTATTGGATTTAGGAAATATTTTTGTTTTGTTTTGTTGTAGGGTGTAGCAACAGTTAGGCATTATGCAGCTAGTTTTTAGTATAGTTAAATGTCTCTTGTATTATGTGTTGAAAACGAGTAAGGTTATTGGAGTACCATATGAAATTACAGTCACCAGCATACTGTATGGGAGAGGCTTGTTGAGATGAAGTCTGAAGACTGCTGATAAAAACATTAAATAGGAAAGGACAGAGTATAGCACCTTGGGGTACTCCTGTGCAGACTTTAGAAAGTAGGGTACAATGTCATTTAACAGATTGCTGTCTGCCAGAAAAGTATCTGTTAAATCACTGAACAAAGTGTTAACACAGGCCAAGAGAAGGCATTTGCGATAGATGTTTACTGTGTGAAGCTGTGTTGAAAGCTTCAGATAGATCCAGGAATTAGAAGACAAATTTTCCATTGTCTCTAGCTTTGTTGATAATGTCCATAAAGGAAATAAGATAGCGATGGTCCTGTGGGCAGAGCAGAAATCATGCTGTGTAGGGGTTAGAAGATGCTCCTGAATGAGGTATTGAAGGAGTTGCTTATTAACACGTTCTTCTAGTATTTTAGAAAGTGGAGACTAGCAATGGGTTGAAAATTAGATATCTCAACTGAGTGCCCACCTTTCTGGACTGGGGTAATGTAAGACTTTTTCAAAGAGATGGACACTGGGTAAGCTAAGGCATCAACAGCTGTCTTGAGGTATTCTGCTGGTTAGTTATCAGCAGACAGATGGACTGTTTTATGTTTGTGAAGTATATTTTTTTATAGGATGTTGAGACATTTTTGAGGTAAATGTGGGTGTAGCAGTAGAAGGGAAGACTGGTGTAGTATCAGTAGCAGGAGTGGCGCTGTTATTACGTATAGCTGTGCTATGTTTATAAAGTATTAATTACATTGGGAAGGCATTTCAAGTAGAGTGGTGCTGGATGAGGGAATGGGACTGGCTTTTGTTCCTAGATACAGTAATTTATTTATGGATACCTGGAATTTCTACAGATTTTGCTTGTGCTGATTTTGTAAATGTTTGTAACATTGCTCTTATCTAAGTTGACTTATTTTTTTTTTGTTAGATTATGGAATTCTCTGAAATTTTGTAAACGTTGTGGGATTCTATTGCTTTGCCATTATTCCAGGCCTCATCTCTCTTGTGTATGAGAATTTTAGTGCTGGTTGACAGCTTGGGGCATTGTTAGCTTTTACTCTTTTCCTGCAATATTATTTAGAGTGTTTAAAATATTTCATTGAAAGTGTGGAAATGTCATCTAAGGGTAAAGTTTTAAGACAGACCAGTTACTGAACTGAAAAGTGATGTGAAGGAATCATGGTTGATATTTCACAGATTTTGGGCCATTTTGTAGAGAGATGTTGTTTCACTTTGTGGGTGATAAGTCTATTAGCATATACTGGCATGTGGTCACTAAGGGAATCTGAAAGAGTTTCAGAAGAGATGTATTTGCTGAGGTAAGAGACCACTCTACAGTGTAGTGTGGTGTCTTCAGATGATTTATTGTAGCGGGGTGGAAGAGGTAATAATTTGTGTGAGATCACATAGATTACAACTGGAGTTAGGGAAGCAAGAGTTAAAATTTTCCAGTTGATATTGATAGCTCACAATAAGGATTTCTCATTTGGAAAATTATTAGATATCCAGCAGATGATGCCTTAAACTGAATCTATATTATTACCGGTGGAATGTAGACATCAGTGATACAAAGCTGTTTGTCATTACTTATCTTCAGGAAAGAAATAAGTAGTCCATCAGTGTGGATCTTAGGTACGTTGCCTGCATACAGAGTGATTTACTAGGAATTAGAATGCAGAACAGCATTTTGGCCAGCTTTTTTACAGGTCAATCAACTCTGATGATATTATAATGGGGGGGGGGATTCTTTAATGTTTGTCTTAAGCAAGGTTTCAGTAACAGTATATTTGGTGTGTAGTGGGCTATTTATAATTTCCTTACACATGCTGTGGATATTTAGGGAGATCAGGTTAATTTTTTTTGGGTGGGGGGGGCTGCGAAGGAGTTGAGTTGCTACTGTTTGTGTGATGATGAGAAAAACCTGGGTTTGTGTGAACATCACCAACTAAATATAATTTTGGGAAGTACTGCAAGGGGGCATTTTGAAGTTCATTTTTATTTTTTGTTTTAGATTTGAATGATTAAGGGGAGTTTGAGAATTTTATATTTGTAGCAGAGGTTGGGACAGTTTTTGAACAGGCATGACAAAATTAAAGTTGAGGGACAGAAGTGTATAATGGCAGTTGGGTGAATTGTACTGCAGAGATAATTCTGGGGGAGGTTGTGGTATGGTATGTTATAAGATGACACAAAGGGTCAGAACAATGGACATAGGTAGTGCATTTTTGCATCAGAGGCAGTAAGTTTAATATACAGTGAAAGATGACTAGAACAGTATTGTTTCTAGGCTTGGTAAGCAATGGATAGCATTGGTGAGGATGAAAAAATGAAGGAAAACTTATGTTTGTGTTGGGGAGGGATAGAGAGGATAGAAAATGGTAATACTCTAACAGACAAGTGAATTTCTGGGATATGAGCATATGTGAGTATTTGAGAAAGGTTGACAGGTGACGAGAGAACTGAATGCAGTATATAGGATTTGACTGATTTCAGAAAGGATGACAAGGTTTACATATCAGTACTTATGAAAGTTAATGGATTAGTAAGGGTTCCTGTTAAGCAATTCTTAGTGAGTGAAAAAGAGAAAAGGAGAGGTTTAGTGATAAGGGTGTGGGTTGGGAGTGATTCGATAAAGACGAAAAGGGTATAGTACACAGTAAATGTGGTATGGATAAGTTAAGAGAAGAAGGATGTAGGAACTTTGAAGGACAGGAGGCTGTAATATTAGCCTGGGGAGTGAATATAAGGAGAAGGTGCACGTGGAAAGAAGTAAATGGTTACTTGGATGTGTGATGACTGCTCTATTGAATACGGACGGACTTGTGGCATTCAGAAATGTAGATGAGGAGGGGTTGGGTGGGAATTGGGGGTAAAGGAGGGGAGAAGACTGAGCCTAGGAGCAGCAAGGGTGAACCGAGCTGGTCCAAATGCCTAGGACCAAGTAGGACTATCAGAAAGAAATAGTTTTAGTGTTCCTCTGGTGTTAAGCAGTACTTCTGCCAAATGATGAAAAACAGAAGTTCAGGAACGTACAGTGTGGGAGTATGGTTTGGGGGTTACTAACCTCCAGCTCAGTCAAAGATTATAAAGAATATTTGCATAATTTAATTTTGTATGGTAATATACATAAATTGCAAAACACCAGGACTTGGAGATGGCTGTAGAATCCAGTATAAAAATCTTTATTCGACACAAGAACTTTCATGGGTAACCCCACTTCTTCGGATGTCTAATACATTTTAAAAACAGCTCTTAGTTTAAATATCCTCTTGAGAGACATGATTAAAACAAACTAATACATTGTTCTAGTGTGAACAAGCACTTTCAAATTAAAGCAACATCCTACAAAGTACATGCCATTAACTGAACTAGAAATCTGAATGTATCTGTTTACACTTCTAAGAGTCTATTTATAAAGTATCTAGATTGTAATTTATATTTCCATAACATTTCAGTTTGCAATCACAAGCAAATAATATATCTGCACATATTTACATTTTCCACTTATGTTCTTCAAAACACATACAAACCTGTAACAAGAAGTCAGTTATTTATCAAACGAACAATTCCACAGCACATCTAACCTAAAAAAGCTGCCTAGACTTTAAGTTAGGACGCAGGGATATGTATTCATTTAATCCATGACCTTTATCAGCCCTTTGTGTTTGTGACTGTAAATTGAAATGTCCTAAGCTAAAGACTAGGCAGCTTTTCAGGCAAGACGTGCTGTGGAGTTATTTGCATGATAAATTACTGACTTCTTGTTACAAGCTTGTGTGTTTTGGAGAACACAAATGGAAAATGTAAATATGTGCAGATATATTCTGTGCTTGTGATTGCAAACTGAAATGTTATGGAAATATGAATTACAATCTAGATACTTTATAAATAGGCTTTTAGAAGTGTATACAGATACATTCAGATTTCTAGTTCAGTTAATGGCATATACCTTGTAGGGTGTTGCTTTAAATCGAAAGTGCTTGTTCACACTAGAACAATGTATTGGTTGGTTTTAATCATGTGTCTCAAGAGGATATTTAAACTAAGGGCTGTATTTAAAATGTATTAGACATCTAAAGAAGTGGGGTTACCCACAAAAGCATTTGTGTCGAATAAAGATTTTTATACTGGCTTCTACAGCCGTCTCAAAGTCCTGGTGTTTTGCTTTTTATTCTGGATCTGTTGTGTGCAGGACAAGTGAGTTCTAAAGCTTTGGTGGCACTCTTGTGTTTTTCTGTGCTACCTTAGTTTTGGATATTATGGCTGAAGGACAAGATGTTATAGAACTAGATTATAATCCAGGTGGTCTTCAACAAAGTATTATTCAAGTGAATCCTTTGATGAAGGCAATTAATTATGTTTGCAATCCTTTACTGGACTGTACCATTGATGAAGGTGAGACTGAAACAGTTGCTATAGATTTGGCTGGTCTTAAAAAGAGGTTGCTAGCCTTAGAAAAAAACTTGTTTAAGTTGAAAAGAGTACACTTTGAAAAATTTCATATGGAGGTTTGCCTCCTAGAAGGCCTTGTTCCAAGAGGTCTTAGAATTTAAAAAATGCCTTCTTATGTGAACTGTGACAAGGAGCTACTTGTTGGCTGGTAGAAAGTGAATTTATCTACCTGTACCTCTTATATTAAACTGTTGATTTCAGCAGCAGAGAAAGAGATACAGACGTATACTCTGTCAGCTGAAACAAAATATGCTGAACTGCTTTCTTTTTGTAACCAATCTAGTAGATAAATATTGACTAGATGTCCTGGACAATATTTTAGCCTATGAGCATAAGCTGACCAAACAAAAATTGAGGAAAATAGTCCGAGACTGTCGTGATTTTGAATCTGGGCATATTGTTTCCTGGCCCAGGTTCTCAGAAAGCAGAGGAGTGTCAAATGAGCCAAGAACGACCCCAGTGGAAGCTTCAGTCAATGATTCACAAGCTGTAACTGTGATTGACAATGAGGGCACATCCACGAATGATGTCACAGCCGTTACAACGCTGACCGGCACTGAAGACAACACCACTAGTTCAACGGCCACTGTTTCTTCAATAAATTTGAATTTTATAACTTCAAATGGGACAGGAGCTAGACGGAAGACATTTGAGGTTAAAGCAATGGTTCATCAGTCAGCTGAGAAGACGACGCCTTCCAGGGGAACTGACTTGAACACTAAATTCCCTTTAGGGCAACGTCAGCTGTCCTTTCCTGTTCCTGTGAAGGATTTAAACAGGGTGAAAGACCAGCACCTGAGAGGAAGGAGCAGAAGTCGACAGAAGAAAAAGACAGACGACCAAATGATGAACCTGGGGAATATAAAGAAGGCCTTCTTCAAGGAAGGGTCTATATTGTAAGTTCGAAGTTTGAAAACCTCGAATCTCATATGATCGACATCATATGAGTGAAGTTTTCAAACATCGAAAGTTTCAACGGAGATCGCCGAAGGGAATATTTCCCTTCACTTCAATGTAGTGTAATCTTGGAGTTGGTATATTTAAGTAGCGGGGGGTGCAGGGAGGCTTGCCCCCTGCATAGAGCATTCAGGTAGGTTTTTTCTTTTTAGTTTGTTTATATTTTATGTTCGATGTTTGAAAACTTCGCTCATATGGAGTCGATCATGTGAGATTCAAAGTTTTCAGACTTTGAACACATAATATAAACCCTTCAAAGAAGGCTAGTGTGGAATCTTTCTGACTGTTTTAAATGAGAATGAACTTAATGTTTTATGAAAAGGACTCACATATATTCCTACAAGGTATTGTGATTTAATAGGTGCTATTTTTGATATCAAGTGTTTTACTAGAAATGTGAAGTTGAAATTGTTACATAATGAACCTAAAAATGTTATTAATACTAGTGTTAATATTGTTAGGAAACCTAGTCTGTATGTACCACAGCTAAATCCTTTGTTAAATGCCTTTGAGCAACTTTGCATAGATGATATTTCACAAGATAGCTGCTGAAAGTCATAATAGGAATAAATATGGGTTTAATTTAAGCAAGCACAAACAACTTGCCTTGAAAAATCTGCAAAAGAATGAAGACATAAGATCTGCCGATAAAGACGGCCCTATTGTAGTGTTGAATACAGTTGCATACAATAGAATGATGCATGAAATGTTGAATGACAATACATTTTATGTGAAAATTAAAGGTCATCAAGTCAAACAGATGCCCAGTAAGGTAGTCACTAAATTAAAGGAGATATGGCAGAATGGGTTGATTAGTAAGGATATGTTAGATTATTTTGTTGTTGAGCATCCCACCACTCCAGTTATACAAGGGCTACCTAAAATTCATAAAAATGTAAGGTGTCCTCCTATGCGCCCGATAGTATCTGGAAGGAATTGGTGCACAGGGCCAGTCTCAATATACTTAGAGAAATTCCTGAGACCTAAGATTAACAACATACAGCATATTCTAAGAGATACAGAACATTTTCTGACCGATTTGTTTAAGTATACAGGAGACTTTGAAGTAATGCAGAAGATATATATGGTAACCTTTGATGTGGCGTCTTTATTTACAATGATACCGAACGATGCAGTTCCATGAGCAACCATGAGCATCTTTACTTTTTTAAGGGAGATGCTCATGGTTGATTCACATACTATAGAGCAAGTTAGTCAGCCTTTAAGCACTGTATTAGAGAACAATGTCTTTGTCTTCGGGGGAGATCATTATTGGCAGTCTAATGGTGTAGCTATGGGCACCTTGTGTGCCAATAGCTATGCCAATGCCATAATGGCAGTTTGGGAAACCAGGTTTATATTGAAGGGTCCATATGCAGACAGAGTTTATTTTTTGAGGAGGTTTGTGGATGACCTCTTCATTTTGTGTAGAGGAAACACTGAAGAACTGCAGGAGTTTGTACAATATATTAATCAAACCTCTACATTTTTGAAGTTTACACATACATATGCTATGAAAACAGTAAATGTCTTAGACGTTAGTTTTGAAAAGAAAAATGATGGCACTGTGGTCACTCGTCTGCACAAGAAAGAACGCCATGGAAACCATTTATTACCCAAAGATAGTATGCACCCCCCATATAAAGAATGCCACGTAAACCATTTATTACCCAAAGATAGTATGCACCCCCCATATAAAGAATTCCACGTAAACCATTTATTACCCAAAGATAGTATGCACCCACCATATAAAGAATGCCATGGAAACCATTTATTAGCTAAAGATAGTATGCACCCCCATATAAAGAATGCCATGGAAACCATTTATTACCCAAAGATAGTATGCACCCCCATATAAAGAATGCCATGGAAACCATTTATTACCCAAAGATAGTATGCACCCCCATATAAAGAATGCCATGGAAACCATTTATTAGCTAAAGATAGTATGCACCCCCATATAAAGAATGCCATGGAAACCATTTATTACCCAAAGATAGTATGCACCCCCCATATAAAGAATGCCATGGAAACCATTTATTACCCAAAGATAGTATGCACCCCATATAAAGAATGCCATGGAAACCATTTATTACCCAAAGATAGTATGCACCCCCATATAAAGAATGCCATGGAAACCATTTATTACCCAAAGATAGTATGCACCCCCATATAAAGAATGCCATGGAAACCATTTATTACCTAAAGATACTATGCACCCCCATATAAAGAATGCCATGGAAACCATTTATTAGCTAAAGATGGTATGCACCCCCACATAAAGAATGCCATGGAAACCATTTATTACCCAAAGATAGTATGCACCCCCCATATAAAGAATGCCATGTAAACCATTTATTAGCTAAAGATAGTATGCACCCCCATATAAAGAATGCCATGGAAACCATTTATTAGCTAAAGATAGTATGCACCCCCATATAAAGAATGCCATGTAAACCATTTATTAACTAAAGATAGTATGCACCCACCATATAAAGAATGCCATGGAAACCATTTATTAGCTAAAGACAGTATGCACCCACCATATAAAGAATGCCATGGAAACCATTTATTACACAAAGATAGTATGCACCCCCCATATAAAGAATGCCATGGAAACCATTAGCTAATGATAGTATGCACCCACCATATAAAGAATGCCATGGAAACCATTTATTAGCTAAAGATAGTATGCACCCACCATATAAAGAATGCCATGGAAACCATTTATTAGTTAAATATAGTATGCAGCCCCCATATAAAGAATGCCATGGAAACCATTTATTAGCTAAAGATAGTATGCACCCCCCATATAAAGAATGCCTCATAATCCATTTTTAGCCAAAGATAGTATGCACCCCCCATATAAAGAATGCCATGTAAACCATTTATTAGCTAAAGATAGTATGCACCCCCCATATAAAGAATGCCATGGAAACCATTTATTAGCCAAAGATAGTATGCACCCCCATATAAAGAATGCCATGTAAACCATTTATTACCCAAAGATAGTATGCACCCCCCATATAAAGAATGCCATGTAAACCATTTATTACCCAAAGATAGTATGCACCCCCCATATAAAGAATGCCATGGAAACCATTTATTAGCCAAAGATAGTATGCACCCCCCATATAAAGAATGCCATGTAAACCATTTATTAGCTAAAGATAGTATGCACCCCCCATATAAAGAATGCCATGGAAACCATTTATTAGCTAATATGCACCCCCCATATATTTTTTAAATGTTATTCAGAACCAGTTTTATAGAGCTTCAAGACTGAATGTGACAGATGAAGATTGTGTTCATCAAGATGGGCAAACTAGCAGTGATTTACTAAAAAGGGGAGTATCATATTAATGATATACAGAGCAGCATTAAGGAAGTGAGCAAACAGAGATGCTTAAAGGCTAAACCATATTTCTCTAGGAGTGAAGACTTTAGAGAAGTACACAGTGATGGGCAGAAAGATAATATTAGAGAAAATAAACAAACTAGAATATCATTTTACCACTCTAAAGATGCTTGGATGTATAAGAATGTGATAGAGAAACACTGGAATATATTGAGACTAGATAAGAGCATTAGTAGTGTGATAGATATGAAACCCAAGTATTCACTGAAGAACTGTAAATCTTTGAAGAGACAGTTATGTCAACCATAGGTCAATGATAGGAAACATGGCCCTATAAGGCCAGCCTTAGAAAAAGGTACAAAAATGTGGCAGATGTAATTTTTGTAATATATATATAGACAGTACCTCTAAGTTTGAACATCCAGATCAGTTAAAGACATATGGGCAGGATTCACGATGGCTTGTACAGAGTCTAAGAGTCGTGTAAGACTCCATGCAGCCATTGCGATCCAGGAACAGCCCGAAATCCCGTGTAAGAGACCAGCTAAAACGTCTCTTATACGGGCATGGCGTGGATATGCTAATTACCTCACTTGCAGCCGAAAGGCATGCAAATGAGGCATATTAGCGATCCACGAAGCTGAAACCAGCCGGTGTAAGAGTCGTGTTAGGTGCAGAAATGTACTCAGGTGACAACTGAGTACATTACTGCAAATAACACAATGGAGCCATGACAGCTCCAAATAAAGTGTGCATATGTAGCAGGCAGCATGCCAATGGCCAAATATGTGGCCATTGTCATGGTAACCCGATGCAAACATGAAATAAAATAATTTTTTTTTCGGCGATCGGCCATGTTTAAACGCAGCGCAGCCCCGCGCAAACGGGCTGCGCGAAATAAGACATAAAAATAAAGGTTTGAAACCCACAAATGTTGGTTTTATGTAATGCATGGATTTACAATGCAGGGACTAGCAGACCGAAAACAACATGGCCACCATCTAGTGGCTGCTAAGGGGGGAAGCTGAGTGTAAGACATGTAACTAAGCATTAGTAGGCAATCCTATGTAAATGAGTGGTAGGATAGTGAATCACACTGTCACATAGCAAATGAGCACATTCCGTGTAGTGTAAGAGTTAGATAAGGGGGAGTAACAGAGTAGGAGATAGGTGACATCACAGGGGGGAATGTCAGGAAGAAATCAAGCTCATTGGAGCAAAGTGGTATGTGAAAGATGTCAATCACACAGCATAAAAAGAGGAGTGTCAACAGATAAGCATGGGAAAGTCAAGAAATGGAAGGTGTACACTGTGGCCAACACCAAAGTTTCTTGCTGTGCGTGCATGCGTGCGTGTGCATGCTGGGAGGCGCGAGTAAGACAGAGTGCGCGCGTGTAAGGCAGAGTAAGCATGTAGGAGCCTGTGTAAAGATCTATTAACCTGTTTGCGCTGGTGTGCGTGCATTTTAACCCGAATAAGCAGATTCTAGTCCGTGTAAGCATGTGTGCGCGCGTGGTAGCCACTGTGAGCGTGTATTCACTGGTATGTGCGCTGCTCCCCCCTGAGGAAACAGAGAGGAAAAAGGAAGCAGAAGAAATAGTAGGAAGCTAGCAGGGAATACTGGTAGAGCTAGCAGGTGAAAACAATTAGAAGCAGGCAATTACACAGGCAGAATACTAGCCCAGCCCAGCACTTAAAACATTGCAAACAACATTGCAGTATGTTTCTCTCAAGAGACACTGCAAGACAGGAGTAAGCTAGTAGAAGTGAAAACTGAAAAAGCTGCACTCAGACCAAACATGCTAGGGGCTGCCATAGCTGTTATAAGGAGACATAGGAGACTTGCTGAGGGTGGTGACAATGCAAATGCTGCCAGACAACCCACAGTGAGGAGACAGAGAAGAGTGTACAGGCCCAGGGTCACCTACCAGGGGTTACATGAGCTGTAGATAGTGGAGCGCTATAGAGTGGACAGAGACCTCCTGCAGCAAATTGTTGAGCTGTGCAGGCCACGCCTCACACACAGAACCAACAGAGGGGAACCCATCCCAGTGGAAACCAAGGTATGTGTTGGCCTAAGAATACTAGCAACAGGTACCTTCCAGAGACCAACTGGTGATATGATGGGGATATCACAGGCATCAGCCTCCAGGGTACTGCACCAGTTCCTGGATGCCATGTCAACACATATCGGTGAGCATGTATATTTCCCCAATTCCCGTGAGGTATTGGCCAGCAATATGCATCTCTTCCATCAAATAGCGTAATACCCTGAGGTAGTGGGTGCAATAGACTACACGCACATACGCATCAAAGCACCAGCCGGTGAGTGGGGTAGGGCCTACATTAACCGTAAGGGCTTCCCCTCCATCAACTGCCAGGTTGTGTGTGATGCCCAGGGCATAATAATGAATGTGTGTGCTGGCTGCCCTGGGAGCTACCATGATTCCCATATCTGGCATTTGACGCAGCTGTACCAGATATTTGCCAATGGGGACATCCCACATGGTCACGTAGTGGGGGATGCTGGATATGCACTGGAGCCGTGGCTGATGACACCCATCAGAAACGCACACACACCTGAACAAGAATGCCATAATGAGGCACACGCACAAACACGTAATGTAATAGAGCGTGTGTTTGGGCTGCTCAAGTCACGGTTCCGGTGCCTGGACAGATCTGGTGGAGCCTTGCAGTACTCACCAACTACATGTACCCAAATTGTCATGGTATGTGCTATGCTACATAATATGATTCTGCGAAAACAGCTGCAGCAGGACCAGCATAGGGCCGGGACAAACAGCCCCCCACCATTGCCAAGGCCATCACAGGCAGAGCGTGACTTGGAGGAACAACCTGAGCCTGCCCCAGTAGGCAGAAGGAGGCGTGCCCAGTATGCCCTGGCCTTGGCAAAGAGGCAACGCATAGCACATACACTGGCTCAGTAGGAACCCTGGGAATGATACCCCTCTCTGACTCACTCATATAGTAACAGGGACGCCTAACATGACACAACCTGCTCTCAAACATGTACAGGGAGTGTAGTATGTGCATCCGACAGAGGCAGCCCTGCACCACCACCTGAGGCATGATTGCCATGTGTTAAGCAATGTAACACCATCTAGTATATGCAAACATGAAGACCCTGCCTAACATCTCACCCTCACCAAGCATGATGCCACACTATGAAGACATGAAGATTAAGTACAATAATTGGCTGAAGTCTTGCTGTTAGCAAGGGGGAACAAATGGCTGACAGCCTGGGATGACATGCTGAGCAAGACATGATGCCCCACCTGCTAGGGATGGCACGCACCCAGCACACCTGGCTGTGTGGATACTGGCAAAGGCTGTTGTCACCCCCACTGTGCCTTGAATAGGTAAGGCTGGAAACACAAACCCACCACCATAGGTAGCACAAGGGATAACAACCTGGACGTAATGCTACCCAATGCCAGAAGTCTAACCTGCAAGGTGCATGCAGACCAAACCCACCACAGCATGGAGAATGGTAATATCTGTTCTGTAACAGAAACCTGGGTCAAGGCCCAGAAGAGCACCCTAATACTACCAGGTTATGCCTCATACCATGCTCTACAGCTCCAAAACATGGAACACACTACAATAGGAGTGTGGCTATCAGTAATTGTCAAGGATAACCACACCCCCAGGTTGGTACCACAGCAAGAAGCAGCATGGACTATCCATGGGCAAGTAACAGTGGCTCAAACTGCGTCCCTGTTTGCAGCCTAAAACAGACCACACTCACAAACCCAGGAACCCCAGCCAGCCTTCCTGAAGACACTGCAGAGTATGAATGTCTCAACAAATACCAAACAAGGCACACACAAAGTATGACATAGGTGGCAATCCATTATGTATGGAAGAAGTAATCAGGGACCTAGGGACACAAGTGGATGGTAACCCGTCATGTGACACTCACATTGCCAAGGTGGCCAGGAAGACCTGCTATATTGCCCACCTTAATATGAAAGGATGCACATGTAGATCAAGAGAGGTCACTGTGCCCCCATACTCTTCCCTTATCAGGCCCATACGTGACAACAATGCCCCAGTTCGGATGTACCTTACCTTACACCTGCAGCAGTTAGAAAGACCCCAAATGTACCTCACCAACAGGATAAAGGGTCCAAACATTTGACATCTGCAGCCTGGCTGAAGAAACCACAGCCCAATTCACAAGCATACTGCCCAGTCAGAGGCGATGTATGCCTGATGTACAAGGCCATGTCCAATCCAGAATGAATGGACATGCTCCACTGCAGAAACCCCAAATCCAGCAGAGACACCACAGTGAGATATCTGAACCTCCACACATAGATAAATAGGATGTGCTGGAGGGACAGATCCATAACCCAGAGGCTCCTTACACTCTGGAACAGAATCCCAGTCCATGATAGGCTGAGCTCCACACTCATACTCAACAAGAGAAATCTGGTGAAGTGCATGGGAGATAGTAGGTGTACACTGGGGCCATCCCTGTGTCACATCTAGTAAAGTAAACCCTACATGGGCATAATATGCACATTGCAAGGGGTGTCGAAACTCACACACAGTCTGTCCATGCTCAAACAAGGCCAGGGCAGATAGCCTAGTATGAACCTATGAACCTATGACGATACAAATTGTGCAGGACACAAAGGATTATCACACAGCTGTCCTACCTGATGGTAGGAACCATGATGATAATCCACAGATATGGTCTGCAGTACTCTAATATCACAAACAATACACCAAACCCACACACATTGCCAACATCCTACCTAACAGATTCTTTGCAAACTCCCCACCAGCACCTAACTGCCAAATATCTATCCCAGCAGAGTGCTGGCCCCTGACATTGCAGATGCTGAGGTAACAGCCAGCATCTACAAAGCACACCACACAGCATCAATGGTACCAGATGGTCTCCTGGTTTGTGTCCAACAAGTACTGTAAGAAGAATGGAACACCAAATAGCACTACTGCGCACTATCAGTCTTACCACAGGATATGTACCCAAAGAGCAGTGTACAGCAACAGTGGTCCCTCACCACAAAGGTGGTGCCTGAATGGATACTGCAAACTATCACCCCTCAACCCTGACTATCTAGGTTGGCAAAGTAATGGAGAGGATGATCATGGATCCCAGGAATAACGAGATTGGGTACCTACAGACATTGGACCCTACCCAGTGTGGCTGTCATAGGGCAGATCCTGCCCCTTACACATGTCTGACTCATGTGAAATGCGCACCAAGGCCATTGATGTGGGGAATGTGGATCACACAGCCTATCTGGACCTTGCTAAACCCTTCCATACAATACCCTAGTTGGTCAGTACAGATAAGCTCACCAGCCTAACTATAAACCCCTATCCAAGTAGATGGGTTGCAAACCAGCTCAAGGACAGAACTGACCTGGTCAGACATGCTGCAGCCATGTCAGACTGCAAACCAGGTACAACTGGCATCCCACAAGGCATGGTCCTGGGACCTCTCTTGTATGCTATATATGTCACATAGGTACAGGCCAACATGGAAGGACTCTGTCTGAACAGGTTCAGAGGACTACAAACTGCCCACCATATCGGACCCTCCAGCTGACACAAGCAACCTACAAAAGGCACACATAGAAACAGACAAGTGGTGCCACAGCCATGTCAACAAGCTAAATGCAGAATAGTGTATAGTCATCCCCTGTGGAAACACAGTACATGGCCAGAAATTACCACATAGGTGTTAACCCAGTAAGTACATCAGGAGCAATAAGAGACCTGGGGACACAAGGTGATAGATATCCTGCATGTGACAACCATGTGTCTGTAGTGGTTACAGAAACATACCATATACCCACCTAATCATGAAGGTAAGCACAGCTAGGTCAGGGTAGGTCAATGTGCCTCTCCAGTCATCCATCAGCAGCCTCACAATTGTGTACAATGGCCCTGCAGGGATGTACCTTAGCAGATACCTGCATCAACTGGAAAGACCCCACAAATACCCCACCAGGAGGATCACAGAGCTGTAACAGATGCCATGTGTCACCTGATTAAACAAACTGCAGCTCCACACAGTGCCATACCGCCTGGCTGGAGGTGAACTGTGCCTGATGTATAAAGCCATGACCAAGCTGGTATCAATGGACATTTGGCACCATGTAAAATCTGAATGCTGGTGACCTATGCAGCTGACAGGCCTGAACCCCAGCACAGACATAAACAGGACATGCTGTACCGATTGGTCCATAACCCAGAAGCTCACTCCACTCACGACTAAACTCCCAGTACAGGTTATCCAGGGAGTCCCTCATTGACTGTCATCCAAAGGAATCATGATGACTGGATGGAAGATGGTAGGTGTACCCTGGATATCACCTGTATGTCACAGGTAGACAGAGGCACAACACACTAACCTTGACATATGTCATGGCAAACACCAGTAAATGTGTGTTGAAGGACAAACACTCTCTGACTAGCATTACAAATGGACTAGGGCACATGGCCATTGTTTGTCACTGTCCACACAAGTTGTGGAATACATTAACAATGTCAGACAATCATGTACTATGCTGTCCATATCTGAACAAAATGCAACATGGTCATATCTGCACAACTGGCCCTCAACCAGTCTGGTGTGCTCACTATAAATATTACAAGCAGTGATAGGACTGAAACCGATGATACTGTCCACCACAGTGAAAGTACTGCACCAGTACACTATACGACAATACACTGTTTGGTCAGTAGGAAAGGATGTTGACAACTGTATGCAAACTATCCCATGGTGACCCTGCAGGCACAGCATAATGCCTGTTAGGTTCAGACACAAAGCAGTTGGGCAGTAAGAACACAACCTGATGTCCAACACTCAACTGTACATGTGAAATATAGATGATGTCCACACACAAACACAAATGTGGTGGACCACAGATCCCAACATAAGGAAAGTTCACACTGGGCATGCTCACACACTTAGATAAATGAGATGTGTCAGTCAAGAAGCCATAGAAACTGTGAACTGGGCATGCTCACACACTTAGGCCATGTCACAGTTCAGCAGTTGCACACACATATCTGGCATTTGTATGTGTTAACACAGGAACCTCCCACAATACAGAAATCTGCCCAGTGCACACAGTGAAATTACAACAGAGACATAAGTAAAGTACTGGATCCCACTCATATGCAAACATCTTCCACAGTACACAAGTTGTTCATAGAGATAGGGAAAACTATGGCAATAAAGACCCACAAACAGTATATGAGCAACAGATACTTGCATCTGACAGGTAAACATATGGTCATAGAGTGCAATACTAGGCTGTTATCCCTAGGGAATACAGAAGGCTATCCAGAGTGTATTTGGCATCTGCCTCCGCAGTACAGTAGGCCACTGTGCCTGTGCAAAGTTAATGCATAGATATGCTCTCCCCTGTACTGATGGATAGTAACAGATGTACATACCTCTTCATACATAATGATGTCAGCACACTATACATATGTCAGGAGCACAAATGATACCCAGTAATTTGAATAGCACGCTCTGCTACTGCATCTCTCACAAGTGTCATAACATAGGTAGGGGTTTGAATCCTGCAAGTGCTCAGTGTGTGTGTGAATGTGTGTGGGGGAGTAGTGTGTGTGCAATTCCACGTGTAAGAGAAATGTCCCTTTTGGCAACTAGTACAACACAACACATGCTGCATATTCCACTGTCTAAACACTGATGATGTCAGCACCCTATAAGTACAGCAGGAGAAAGCAAGCCTCCCAGTAATGCAAATAGCGCGCTCTGCTACTGCGTATCTCACAAGCGTCATAACATAGTTAGGTAGGGGTTTGAATCCTGCAAGTGCTCAGTGTGTGTGTGAATGGAGTAGTGTGTGTGCAATTCCACGTGTAAGAGAAATGTCCCTTTTGGCAACTAGTACAACACAACACATGCTGCATATTCCACTGTCTAAACACTGATGATGTCAGCACCCTATAAGTACAGCAGGAGAAAGCAATCCTCCCAGTAATGCAAATAGCGCGCTCTGCTACTGTGTCTCTCACAAGCGTCATAACATAGTTAGGTAGGGGTTTGAATCCTGCAAGTGCTCAGTGTGTGTGGGGGAGTAATGTGTGTGCAAGTCCACGTGTAAGAGAAATGTCCCTTTTGGCAACTAGTACAACACAACACATGCTGCATATTCCACTGTCTAAACACTGATGATGTCAGCACCCTATAAGTACAGCAGGAGGAAGCAAGCCTCCCAGTAATGCAAATAGCACACTCTGCTACTGCGTCTCTCACAAGTGACATAACATAGTTAGGTAGGGGTTTGTATCCTACAAACGCCATGTGTGTTTTGTCACACAGTTTGTCCATGTGTGTGGGGTGTTGTTCCCAATATTGCACGACATACATTATATCAGTAATGTCAATGCACACATGATGTATGTGTGTGCCACCTACACATATGTACCTGTGAACTTCAATAGTTCCCATGTCCGAAGCCTGCCTCATGTGAATACATGGAATATGCATTAGACAACTGTATGACTGTGGTGTTCTGTGCAGGGGCTGCATGTGGTATGTGAATATACAGTGTGAGTTGTAGATGGTGTCATCCCACCAGCGAGGGATACACGACTGGTCTGGAGCATATAGTCCACATGTTGGTGATGAACAGGTGCAGCATGTTGTCACCTCTTGTGGGAGTGGTAACAAGTTGTTCCATAGCAATGCAGGGAATGAATGCTAAGAACCCTTCAGATAGGGTCTTGGAGCTAGAGTAATGCTCACACTCTATGTTTGGGTAGTTGCAGTCCACCCATATAATGGTGTTTGTAGAGACCGTCATATTCCCAGTGTTGTCAGGAAGGCCAAGTGGGTTTCCTGGGTATGGGAGGGTGGTGTGTGCCAGGCTATGAACCTGAAGGCAGTCTAACCCACTGTTAGTTGCACATGGATAGGCTCTGATGCTTTGTGCTGTGCCACCAACCTGGGGGTGTGTGTATCTGAGGTGCCTTTGGATACATCCCCCCTGTTCTGGTTTGGTGCATGTGTAGGGGACGACAAGCATGGTATGAGGTATGACCTGGCAGTGATGGTGTGCACCTGGGAGCCTTGTACCAGGAGTCTGTTACTGCATGGATATTGCTGTACCCCATGCTAAGGACAGTTTCCACTGCATGCATCTTGAGGTTTACACTGCTGCTGTTGAGTAGCATTACTATTAGTGTCCTATCCCGTGTGATACCTGTGTAGGTGGCTATGTAATGTCAGCCTTGCATACAAAGGCACTATGTGTGTAGCAACAGCCTCTGCCAATATACAACGGCCCATGGGTGACAGGTGCAAGCTGTCCCTAGCAAAGCAATGTGGCTTGTCCAGCATGTAATCCCACGCTGACAGGCATTGGATCCCCTTTGAATGTCACCAAAACATACGGTAATTGTAGAAACTGATCATCCTGTCTACATATTGTGGCAGCATTCTTGGTGAGGGTAAGATGCTACTCAAGGTCAGGGTCATACCAGCCTGTGCCACAAGCTCAGAGAGCCCCTCTATGTCCCCTAACATGTAGTCCAGGGAGGTGCATCACAGGTCATACACACTGGCACAGACAATGACTGAGTCATATTTCTACATGCCTTGGAGTGACCTGTATGCTTGTGTTATGTGGTGGATCATAGTGCCCGACGGGCATCTCAGCGTGACCTTCACCTTGTTCAGCCTGGTGAGCAGGACCTCAGTGTACCTGACGATAGAGGTACCTCACACAACTGTAGCAGGTGTGTTGTCAAGCCGTATGGCCTGTGACTGTTTGGCACACAGGCTTTGTGAGCTATGTGTTGCACGTGCTCTGCTCTGGCTTAACGTTTGCTTGTGTGTCTGCTTTGCAGGTGTCAGCTGCTCAGGCAGGATGCTATTCTGAGAGTCCAAGAATGTACCTGTGTGTTTCTGTGTTTGGATTGTGGTCGTGGCAGGTCTATGTGAGACTGGTACTGTATTCACTGTAGTATCCCACTCCACCTGACAGGGTATGCCAGTACTGAGTTAAGAGAGCTTAGCCCCAGTTTGGCTATGTGGTTGCATCTCTCACATGTGTTGTAAGTGTATGGGAAGGGGAGAGGGTTGTCTGTGTACATGAGGCAGCTGTAACATTGCCACATGACTCACAGATTCACCAACTGGACCAGAGAGTAGATTGACAGGTGACCTTTGCACATGCTACCATAGCATTGTGAATCCCATACTAAGTAACGACACATAGGGCCAATGGGGAACAAGGTACTCAAGGTGAGTATGTGAGGGTGTAGTGCTCCTGATTTGTTAGTGCTGGCATATATGAATGCTGTCTTGAGCAAATGCGAGGTAAGTCATATGCAATGTGTTACAGGCAACCTACATGCAAACAGGACAAACAGTGATGTTCTGTCAAGTGAGACATGGACATCAGTACAGTAAGCAATACAGATGTCACTAGGGATCCACAGAGGCACTGTAAATCTGCACTGCAGGTGGAATCAGTGTTTCAGGAACATAACAAGCAAACATGCATACAAACAAAGCTACAGTCAGCAGGCCTGTATGTAGACTATGCTACAACAAACAAGGTGTACGACTTCCAGTAGGTAACAGTGCATATATGCAGGCACTATAAGCCTGTACCCAGACATTCACAGGTCAGACGGGCTGGGTCCAGCCCCACCCCCACAAGTGTATAGACCATGTACCTTCGTAATGTTGAATAACTGGCCTGATACCCAAGTGCTCATACCTGTAATAATACACATTTCAAATAACAGACACTGAGCCCTCACTCAGCAGTTCCAGACTTAGTATGATGTATGCTACCTGTCCTGGCACCACAGTATCCTTGACATGTATGGAGACTCTCCCTCCTGTCATAGTTAGTTCTGTGTTTTGGTGCTGTCATGCATGGTATGAGGTGTGACCTTGTAGTGCTAGTGTGCTCTTGTGAGTCTTGAACCTGTTGTGTATTACTGCACAGATATCAACATCCTCAAACATCCTCATTGCAGAGTCGAGTGTGGACAGCATGCAACTCGCAGTTGACATGACCATCATTGAGTATCAATATGTACATTTTCGTATCCCCTGTGCTACCTATGTAGGTGGCCATCTCTTGACAGCCTCACCACCAGTATGCAAAGATGTGCAGACAGTACACTATGGTAATTACTATGGGTGTACAAAACAATACAATGACATTCATACTGTAACTGCATCAGGCATGCTGGGATATACCCACAATGATATCATTACACTGTACTGTTGTCAACATTATACTATTACAACACTTCTATGTAGTCACCCTGTGCATCAGCACCATGTTAACCTGTTCCTGCACCGATGTTACAGATTGCAGGAGGTGGCACAGTTTCATCATATGCACAGGGTGTGTACTTGGTATGCCTGAGTCTGCCACTGATACAACCAATTGACATGTCTGTGTGTGTGTGTTGGTGAGGGACAGCAGTACAAGATGGGGCAATGTTGATGCAGTGTGTGCGTGTATGCGGTAGCCCTAGGTGTTATCAATTTGCATGTGTGTATGCATGCACACAGTCCCACCTCATGGCTGCCATATACAGGTGTTTGTGGACAGCCACAGACTGTACCTGCCAGGTCATACAGATCACTGTCTGTGGCCACGGACACGGTACCTGTGCCTGGCAAGGGTGCTACGGACCATATCAGGTACTAAGCCAGACTGGGTACTGTCATCAGAAGCAGGTGGTTGGTGACTGGAGACAGTTCCCTGTTGGGACTGTCCAGAGCCACGTGGTCTCCTGGGGCGGTCTGATGACAGCACAGACCCAGCATTGCTGGGGCTGCTGCTGGCACTATGAGCGGCCGTGGGCCTGTTGTCATGGCTGCCAGCTGCTGCTGTTGCTGGCATACGGCCACGTCGACACCTCAACCATCCACCATTGCCCTGGCTCATGGACATGTAGTTGTGGAACAGATCTAATGTGTCCCCCCAACGTCTGTCAATGACCTCGGTGAAGTTACGGATGGCAGCCGCAACATCACGCATACTGTCACTCATAGCTGTGCGACATGCTCTCAGCTCCCTCAGACCCTGTCTGGTGTACCGTTCCATACGTGACTGTGCCTGCATTACAGCCCAAAACATAGCTGAGGTTGAAAGACCTCTGTGGGCACGTCTGACAGGGGTGGTACGCCCACGGATGCTCCCACGAGAACCCCTGGACGTCTGCCTGTGTGGTACCATGTCAGGACCCTGGCCATGGCTGCTGTGTGGGGATGCATGTGCCACTGATACCACATTACCCTGGTCAATGCCCACTGTATCCTGTCCATCACCTAGGGACATTGGTGACAAAGGATGTATTGGCAGGATGACTGTGCGCATTGATGGGGTCGACAGCTGTGTACTGTCAATTGGCTGACCAATGACGGACCCTGGCACACCTCCCTGTGCCATTACACAGGTATCATCATTATCACTATCCACAGCAGCTGATTCAGGTTCCCTGCTGCACAACACCAGAGCAGCACCAGAACCTGTGGGAGTAAGACAGGAAACACAGTTTACAATGTGTACACAATGTCACCACTGATACACACATGCACACATGCACACATGCACATGCACACATGGGCACATGCACACATGCACACATGCACACATGCACACTCCTCAGTATATGAGATATCAACACACAGACACAAACACACCTGCAATCAAACACATAGCACTACTGCTTCAGCCTATTATTACTATTAGTATCAAGAGTATTGAAGGTAATGTTATTACACACTCACCAGCATGGATAGGCTGCCTTGCTGTTACACCAGAGGGACCTGCAGAAATGAGACATTTATTGTCAGTGGGCACAACTGTGCCATTGATACTGTGAGTATGATACAGTTCAGTAGTGCAACAGTTAGCTTCCACAGGTCTACTGCTGATATTGAGAATATCACTCTTGCACAATAATTACCAAGATTACAGCTACAAACCGAGGACACACCTCACACATGCATAACCTAACAGTGTACAGAACTGTCAACTATACACATGGCATGTTATCTGCACGCTCCGTGTCCTGCTGCTGGGTGGCTCCAGCCTCCATCATTACACATGTATGCTGCTGCTGTTGCTGTTGGGCTGGAGCCACAACACTTAGGAGTAGTCCCTCCAGTCTGGTGAGGGAGGGATGTCTAGCCACCCCTCCACCTGTGGCAAGCTGCTACCTGTGGATATCTGACGCACGCTGACGGACATTTCTAATTAAATCACTGCAGTGATGGCGTACCTGCTCATATGTCCGGTTATGTGTGCCTATGTCATTTACCCGACGGACCAGGTCTTGCCACAGTGCAGCCCTCTCCTGCTGGTTCTGGCTGGTGCGGAAAAGAGTATTGAAATCCTGCACCAGGCTCTGGTGTATCTCTTCCTCCTCCGCAGCGGAGTACACAGGGTTTCGCTGGTGAACCATAGCCCTGAAAAGGAGAAGGAAAATATGTCAGCAATATCTGTCAGCAAACTATGGCACACATAATACACATAATACTCGACTGTAGTGATGTAACTTAACCACCATATATAGCATCTGTCTGTCTATTGGGGGATACACATGTAAATGACCAGATATCAGTGCTCATCCGACAACTGTGCAACAGTACCTGGCACACTCCATACGACAGACTAGTATAATGCAGCAGTCAGCACATCAGGTCCAAGATATATATATATATATATATATATATATATATATATATATATATATATATATATATATATATATATATATATATATATATATATATATATATATATATATATATATATATATATATATATATATATATATATATATATATATATATATATATATATATATATATATATATATATATATATGTATATATAGATATAGATATATACATATAGATGTGGGGAGAGAGAGAGAGAGAGAGAGAGAGTGAGAGGGGGTGGGACAGAGAGAGAGAGATAGTCATATACAGACATATCTGTTGTCAGTCAGATCTGTCTGTATATGTATATGTATCTACATATATCTATATATGTATGTGTGTATTACATATATCTGTACATACATATTCTATCAATCTCGATGTCTGTGCAGTAAGTGAAACCTGGTTCAAGGCTCCTGAGAGCACACCAGCGGTACCAGGCTATACCTCGTATCATGCTTTTTGGCCCCAAAACTCAGGCCAAAACAAAAAGGGAGGGGGAGTGTCCATATTCATGAAGGACACCCACACCTCCAGGTTAGTGGCAACACATGAAGCATCAGAGACCATCCAGGTGCAAATAACCATAGGCAAACCTGCTATACAACTGGTAGCATGTTACAGACCACCCTCCCAATCTCAGGAACCACAGTCAGCCTTCCTGAAGACATTGGAGGATATGAATGTCCCACCACACACCATCATATTGGGAGACTTCAACTACCCTAACATACACTGGGTGCATTATTCTAGCCCAAACACCCTAGCCCAAAGGTTCCTGGAATTCACTAAGTCAAATGCAATGGAACAGCTAGTCACCTCTCCCACAAGGGGAGATAATATACTAGACCTGATCATCACAAACATGGGGACAATGTGCTACACACGGAAGTATACCCTCACAAGTCACATCTGACCACAAACTAATCATCCTGGATATACATATCCCACCTCCCCCACAACACAAAAGACTACAGTGAGAAACCTCTCAAATGCCGACTTTACACTTCTTAAAACTGAGTTGGTATCCTTTAAGCCCACTGGGCCAGTGGAAACCACATCCCACAATGCAGACTCCTTCACAAATGCTTTCTACGGACATCTCCAAGAATGCATGGATCATGCAATCCCAAATAAAACCAAGACCCTCTCCACCAAGGGCAGGCGTCCTGTCTGGTGGACCCCAGCCATGAACAAATTGTATAACAAAAGGTAGCTACTGCACGACAGAGCAGAATTCCATAAAGATAAGGCATCTCTGATCAGCACTAGTAGAAAGCTACATTCTCTCATACAAACATGCAAGGCCAACATTGAGAGGAAAATCGCTATGGACACTACAGATAACCACAAGGCCTTCTTCTGCTATGTTAGACACCTGGGTGGAAACCCTCAGATATGTTCAGAGTTAGTTCACAGTGACAAAACTACACTGAACACACAGATATTGCCAACATTCTGGCAGACAGGTTCAGTGCAGATTTCTCCCCTCCCTCACCCCCAAATGAGGAATTACTTATCCCAGCTGACTGTAACCTCCCTGTCATCTCAGATGTCCAGCTGAGAACCGCCCTCAGCAAAGCTATAAACACAGCATCAATGGGACCCGACGGTATCACAGGTTGCGTGCTACGTGAACTCCAAGAGGAGCTAAACCCACACATAAAATGCTATTTAACCATAGCCTTACTACAGCATATGTACCTGGACACTGGCATACAGCAACAGTAGTCCCACTCCACAAAGGAGGCACCTCTACAGACCCTGGTAACTACCACCCCATAAGCTTAACCAGCCTGGTCTGCAACGCTATGGAAAGAATCATTATGGAACTCATACACAGAGACATTGGGGACTTACAGACACTTGATCCCACCCAGTTCGGCTTTGTAGAGGGCAGATCCTGCCTTTTGAACCTGGTTGACCTTTTCAAAACAGTCACTAGAGCCATTGACGAGGGCACAGCAGTCCATACAGCCTACCTGGACTTGGCTAAAGCTTTCGACACAATACCCCACTCTGGCATCATAGACATGCTCAACAGCTTAAATGTAAATCCATATGTCACAAGATGGGTTGCAACCAGCAAATGGATAGAAACCCTAAAGTCAAACTCACTGGTGCCATGTCAGACTCAGAGCCAGTCACAAGTGGTGTCCCACAGGGCTCTGTCCTGGGACCCCTCATGTTCGGCATTTATTTCTCAGATGTGGAAGCAAACATGGGAGGGTAGTGGCTGACAATGTTCAAAGATGACTGCATACTAGGCGCCATAGTCGATACACCAGCTGACACATACATCCTACAGAAAGGCCTCACTGAAACCGACAACTGGTGCCGGAGTCATGGCCTTAAACTGCATGCCAAATAATGTATAGTCATACCCTTTGGGAAAGACAAGGTACCCACATATTATCACATAGACAGTAACCCACTGAGTACAGACAAAGTAATCAGAGACCTGGGGACACAAATCGATACTGACCTCTCATTTGACACCCACATTGCCAAAGTGGTTGGATAGACTTCCTACCTTGCCCACCTTATCATGAAGGGATTCACATCCAGATCAAAGGAGGTCATTGTACCCCTATACTCCTCCCTTATCAGGCCCATGACTGTGTACTATGCCCCATTTGGTATGTACCTCACCTGGCACTTGCAACAGCTAGGGGGACCCCATAAGTACCTCACCAGGAGGATCAAGGGTCTCCAACAAATGTCATATGCTGCCAGACTAAAGAAACTCCAGCTCTATTCCATAGCATACCGCCTACTTAGAGGTGATCTGTGCCTGACGTACAAGGCCATGTCCAATCAGGAATTGATGGACATGTTCCACCTCGTAAAATCCAAATCCATCAGAACCACAAGAGCTACAGATTTAAACCTCAGCACAAATATGAATAGGACATGCTGTAGGGACAGATCCATAACTCAGAGGCTTCCCATACTGTGGAACAGGATCCCAGTTCATGTTAGGCAGAGACCCTCACTGACTCTCTTCATGTGAATTCTTGACGAGTGGATGGGAGATCATAGGTTTACACCAGGGGTCATCTCTGTGTCACTACTAGACAGAGGCACAGTAAACTAATGCTATTATGTAAGGGGTCTTCACTGTGTCACTACTATACAGAGGCACAATTTTCTAAATCTATTCTGTACACTGTCTGCAGATAGCCTAGTACTAAACTATGACACTGTGAAACTATATATGTCTATGTATTTCTACATCCCTCTCTATCTATGTATACACATATGCATATTATATATATATATATATATATATATATATATATATATATATATATATATATATACATACATATCTCGATATACATACGTATACACATGATATATATATATATATATACTCCTTTTTAGTTCCACATATGTATACACACAGTAACGTACTGATGAACATCCATTACTGTACAACCTACTTGTACATTGCACTACAACCTACATTGCTATGTGCACATAGCTACCTTCACATACATATGTATGTAGAGCCTTCAGTGACAGTTGCAGTATGTCCCCAGCCCTATGCACATCTTCATATACATAGATACAGACCAATAACACATCTGGAGGGTTCACAGTATGTAGACTATTATACTAGTACTTTACATTACCTGTGTTTGTTGCAGCTGTTTGCATAGGCTTGCAGTTACTTGGCCTGCTGTCAACCTCTTTGTTTTGTTGTTACTGTTTTTTGTTATTTTTTTATTTCTTTCTTTCTTTCTCTTTCTCTTTCTCTCTCTCTCTCTCTGTCTCTACCTCCAGAGGGTGCAATGAAAGTATTGCATGTGTGGACTGGGAGTACAGGATGCTTTTGTAGGTATCTGCACATGTCCATGTGATGGCCTCTGCACCAATTGTTAGCCAGCATTTACTAATTGCATGCAACCTGTTGTGTAGTGTTTGCAGTTCTCACTGTGATTTCAGGACAGTGCTATAAAAAGGTCTGTTAGGTAGGCGTAGCCCTTTCAGATTATCAGGGTGGGGACCATGCTGGTTTGCTGTGGACACTGTTCTGTGAGTGTAAGGGTTGGTATGTCTCTCATATTTCAGGCTGTGTTGTAGACACTGCAATGCATGTTGTTCTGTAAGCTGAGTATTCCTTCCTCCAGTGTCCTCTTCTCCGTGTGTATGTAAACTGACACCTACTACTAGTAATACTGTGTATATGGGTGTGTGTGCTTTCCTGTGGGGATTGTGGTGTAACTGGTATATAGCAGTGGCTCTTGCAATCTGTTGCTATGGCTTCAATATTTGCCCTTTACATTCACTCCTTGTATGCCTGCTAGGTGTCTTTCCTGTAATGTGTTGCTATGGCTTTCCTATTTTCCATTTACATTCACAGCTTGTAATGCTTGCTATATCTGTTTGGGCAGCAATTCCCTATGTGTTTGTTGTGGTAGGGTGTTACTGCATGCAGTGTGGTCTGGCCATGGTGTGGGCCTTGACACTTACAAGGGTATTTGATCATGCTGCTGAGCAGGCCTCAGATACTCTCAGGTGCATCTTTTATCAGCCTCATGGAATGGTACATATCAGTGGGATACTCCAATGAAATATTCTGATATTCTGCAGTTGTGACTGTGGGTTATTTCGAGCATATGTATTACTACACCATTTGTGACGTGCAAGTGGTGCATACTTTCAGTAATTCATAGTTACCATTGCATGTGTAGTTACACCTTTCTGCCTACTGTTAGTACATTTCACAGGGTGTCAGTGGGGCACAGTTGACATTTGTTTTCACATCAGGGACATCCCTGTAACTCAGTCACAGTTGCTATGTCTGGGCTCTTAACTATTCAACTATGGCAGTGTTTATCCTGCTCTGAGTATGTGTGTGGCTTGCCAGATGCTACTGTGACATTATTACCTACTAGCTACCAACTAGCATGGCTGTTTCTCATCACACAGTACTATTTTACAAATCCACTAGATTTGACAGTAAATATACATGACATGCTTTGTGTACTAGACTTGCTATATTTCCTTTACATTAATTCCTACTATTTTATGATATATTTGTTTCAGCACAATGTTCTTGTATAGCAGTCATGGCTTAGTGGTAAGTCATGCAGACTAGTGTTTCCAAGGTCCTGGGTTTGAGACTGATGGAGGTATTTTATTTTGCTGCTGAGAAAACTACAGGCCTTGTCATTCAGAGTGACTAAGGCACTTTTAAGCAGTTGTAAGCGGGTTAGCACTGGTTTGCGCAGAGGTCACACATGCGCACTGCCACTTAGCTTCACGCACACATGCTTAGCTAAGCGCACAGAAGCGCACTCCCGCTTACTACTGCTTAAAAGTGCTTACTCTCGTGCACACCCGCGCTATTTTCTTTTAAAGAAAAGAAAATGGGGAGATAGGAAAGTGGTGAAAAGGGGGCACAAAGAGGGTAGGACAGTAGGAAAACAAGCTTGGGTTTTGCAGGAGGGATGTAGGAAAGGCCCATAGCTGCCCATTTCTTCATCAGCAACAGCTGTGCATATGTTTGTAATTTGGTGTGAAATTTGAAACCTTCCACCCCTGAGAGAGGTGTGAGGACAACAATATTTGTTGTACAGCCAATTGTAATTGCCAGTTTACATGTCCAGCAGACATGTGTGCAAAATGGGCAGCTATGTATGGGGCATAATTTTTTGTGGGTACAGAGTGCCCTTTTTTTTTTCAGGTGAGAGTGGTATGTCAGGTACAGGAAGTCGGCATAGCTGGGGAGGTAGGTAGGGGGGTTAACAGACAAGACAAACAAGACGCATACAGGGGTGGTGTATGACACATATGGGGGTTACACAATTGACGGGGATGGATGTTTGGATATCTCGAGCCCATGAGCCCACAGATGGCAACAGTGGAACTGAGATCCCCACCCATGGGCAGTTGCCACTGTGCCTTCACTGCCCAGGACGGGGCTGTGCTGGGGGCTGTGTAGGACAGGCAGCAGGCACACCCGTGAGTTGTGCCACCAGTGCCTCAAGCTGGCGTAGGGGCCCAAGCACAGCGTGCCTGATCTCCCTACGCACCACAGTCCAGACACTACGGAGGGTGAGTGGATGTTCTCCTCCAGCCACGCTTGCAGAGGGGGGACGAGCCCCATCCCCTGCAGCGCTTCCACCCGCAGGTGGCACAGGGCCACCGGAGGAGGGTCCGGCCTGGGCACTACTGCCAGGTGCACTTGCCAGCTGAGGTGGGAGAGGTGGGTCCGCTGGAACCCGCCTTCCCTGTCGTCCTATGTTTTGCATTATTTAATGACAGTTTGGGTTAGTAACGTGCAATACCATTCACAATTAGTTGTAACAGCATGCATTAGTATTCCCATTAACCAAACACCCATAAATTCAAGCCATTGAACAGCAAGCATAACACATGCATAATTTGAACAACAATACACAATCCAACAACATGCAGGGTTGATTGATGGCAACAGGCCATCAGGTTTGGATGTATGAACAGGGCACATGCATCAACGTACATGCAAATATGTATGAACCAACAGGACAATTGTCCATGGAGTTAATTGTGAATACACATACCCATTTCATGTGGAATGGATTATTTGTGGTTATAGGGTAGGGTGAAGAAATATTTCATTAACAACTTCAAATACCTATACATATGCTGTACATTTCTACTAGCTGCAGATATATACACACTACAGGTCTGACTACAGTTTCCTATGTGTAAACTTATGCATGTTGGTGATAGGAATGTTACTGCTACATCAATATACATTTCATTTTTATTCATACACATTCATATCTGGCTCTGTTCAGCTACAGCATCCTGCTACATTTGCTTTATATGGCTCTAGACAACTGTGGATGTTTGGTATTTCATACAACCATACTATCTGCATATTGCAAACTGAGAGCAACATATCCAAATTGTGGGACACACATTCCAGCTTCAGTACTTTATTCCACACATTTGCTGTTTGGTTGTGCCTGTCACATTCATTTCATTCTGTACTGACTGCAGTATACTTTATTCAGGAGTTATTACAACTTTATTGGTGGATTCATACCTCTTTCTCACACTCTCACTTGTTTTATTTTTACAATTCAGGATGGTACTTAATTCTAGGCTTTATTGACATGTTTTACTTGGTTATAACAATCCTTTCCAACAGTCTCACTTGTGTCATGTTTCAGAATTTAAACGGGGATATATTTCACACATGTGTTTTACTCAGCTTGTGTAGCTGTAATTTTCAGCCTGCTGCAGGTTATGTACTATTATATTACAGGTGGAACATCTTTATTTCAGACTTGTTTCATTTTTATTTTTGGATTACAGGCTGCATCACACTTATGTAATCACACAGTACTAGCAGAATCTCTCTTACACTGTTTACTTGCACTTTATATTAATAGGTGACTACACTGCACTCTTTTGCAAGCTGTCATACTTATATTTTTTAACAGTTACAGGGAGAGAATTACTAACCTGCCTAGTGGCTCAACCGCACAAGCCTATCGGCAAAGGCTCGACGATTCGCAGAACGGACACCTGCAGCTGCAATATAAAAGAAGTAATATTGGAATACACATCTCCATAATATCAGCTAGGTTAACTTTCTACATAAATAATTACATGTAACTTACTCAGTAGTGGGGCGTTGGGTATTTGCCTGGCCTCTTGGATCCAATGGTTCAGTTGGTCCTGCTTCCGTCGCTTCAGGTCTGCATGGTGGTGAAGGACCTGTTCACCAGTCCTTGGTATTCCTGTGGCACTGGTGAGATCATGTGCCAACCGGTCCCACGACTCAGCCTTATATGCTCCCCACAGGACCTGTCCCTGCATGAGTTGGGCCTCATGATCGTGGACGAGGAGCCAAACAATATATTTGGACTCCTCAACGCCCCACCTCTGTGCTCGGAAGCAACTACCCTCTCCTACACCTGCCATCCTGACTGCAAATCGGTTCCACAATCAGTTATGCTGTGTATTCCCGCCTATGGGGCTTATATATGCCGTTTTTCCCGCACTTATCTGTGATTGGCCATTTTGGAAATGTATCAGCTTCACAAAACCTGCTTTGTCATGCTTCTCTTTCCATTCATTCCTATATATATGCTATTACTGCATTTGTAAGAGCAACTGTCATGGCTTAGTGGTTCAGTACTTTGACTATGGTGCATGGTATCCTGAGTTCGAGCCTGGCCATTGCTTTTTATATTTTATGACTGTCTACACAGGCTAGAAGGTGTGTCTGTGTAAAGGCAGTTTTGATACAGCTTGCTCAACGTTGCCCGTCAGTTAGCTTGTTGTCGTGGTGCGCAGCTCCGCGCAAACGGGTTACACTGGTTTACGCGTCATTTGGCTGTCAGCAAGCATATTATGCTCTGCTCAGCTACGGGCACACAGTTTCAGCATGTTAACACGCTGCTCAACCCCGGGCACTCATTTTACACCTGTTAAACCACTGCTCACCTATGGGCAGATATACTCAGCTTGTTAGAGTGTAGCTCAGCTATAGGCACTTCTGACATTTTTTTTTTTATTATCACACATTTCTTCAAAATACATGGCCCATTTCATTACATTTTACATAAAATATAATTTTATATATGTACATATATGTCAGGGAATTGTTTCGTGCTTATTTCACTGAAAATAAAAATTGATGTTGTGGGGGCTCGAACCATGACTGCCTCCTCTTCAGCCGACGTCTCTGCCGCTACACTATTGCTTCTTGGCGTACTTTGCATATTTAGATCTTATATGCTTTTCCACTGACTGCTAACTGTGGCTAAGCGACAGGCACGCCCGTGCAAACGAGCGCAATCACGGGCAAACATCTTTAAAACTTATAAAAAAATATATAACATGTTCATTTTTACATTTTATGTTTATAGTCTGTGGGGGAATTTGTTGTGTTGTGTTTATTGACATTTACGCGGACTCTGTCATGGGGGTTTACTTTCGGGACTGTTACTCTTCTGGGGGCGTGTCCGTTTGCAGGGCTTGCCCTACGGACACGCCCTCTACTTTCTTACATGGACCGTGTTAGCCTTGGGTGTGAGTCAGCATGCCCTCATGACTATGCATGGCATGCTGACATCACACCGTTTAACTGCAGCCTCCATGTAAGACTTGTAACTCTTACATGGAGGCTTCGTGAATCCTGCCCATATGAGTTTGATATCAATGCCACCTGTGAAACTGAGCATTTAGTCTACTTGGCCCATTGCATAGTGTGCCATAGTTCTTATGTAGGGAAGACAGACAGGTCTCTGAAGGAAAGAATACTTGAGCACATTTATGCCATTCATAAAAAGAATAAAGTGAATGCCTTGGCTAGACACACTATTAATAATGCTATGGAACATGTCTTTAAATTTCTCGTTATAGGGAGAACATATGAGTATAAGGGGGGGTCTACATAACATCACTGAAGAGCTTGAAGCTAAGTGGATAGTTAGATTAAGGGCTGATAGAGGTCATGGATTAAATGAATACATACCCCTGCATCCCAAGTTAAAGTCTAGGCAGCTTTTTAGGTAAGATGTGCTGTGGAATTGTTCGTATGATAAATAACTGACTTCTTGTTACAGGTTTGTATGTGTTTTGAAGAACATAAGTGGAATATGTAAACATGTGCAGATATATTCTTTGTTTGTGATTGTAAATTGAAATGTCCTAAGCTAAAGCCTAGGCTGCTTTTCGGGCAAGACGTGCTGTGGAGTTGTTTGTATGATAAATTACTGACTTCTTGTTAAAGGCTTGTATGTGTTTTGGAGAACACAAGTGGAAAATGTAAATATGTGCAGATATATTCTGTGCTTGTGATTGAAAACTGAAATGTTATGGAAATAT
This sequence comes from Protopterus annectens, assembly GCF_019279795.1. NCBI lineage: Eukaryota > Metazoa > Chordata > Ceratodontiformes > Protopteridae > Protopterus > Protopterus annectens. Next base: position 182,265,611 of record NC_056735.1, read on the forward strand.
GAATTACAATCTACATACTTTATAAATAGGCTTTTAGAAGTGTATACAGATACATTCAGATTTCTAGTTCAGTTAATGGCATGTACCTTGTAGGATGTTGCTTTAAATTGAAAGTGCTTGTTCTTGGTTGGTTTTAATCATGTGTCTCAAGAGGATATTTAAACTAAGAGCTGTTTTTAAAATGTATTAGACATCTGAAGAAGTGGGATTACACACAAAAGTGCCGAATAAAGATTTTTATACTGGAGTCTACAGCCATCTCCAAGTCCTGGTGTTTTGCCTTTTATTCTGGATCTGTTTTGCGCAGGAGAACTAAGTTCTAAAGCTTTGCTGGCAGTCTTGTGTTTTTACAATATACATAAATTGTTCAACAGCTTAACAGTACTACTGCTGATACGGGGTAGCCAGTTTCCAAATACATGTCTGAATTGGATTTTTACTATGTTAAATCCAATTCAGAGAAAATGTTCTTACATTTTTTCAACTTTTTATGCCATTACAACATTACTGCACTTTAAATATTCATTACTTTGGATTTTATTAGCCATTGCTTGCAAAACTATTATCACAAATCAGAAGAGCGAAATTTCTCCTACATTTAAAGAATTCAAGAACATCACTCTCAATGTTTCTCAAATGGAAATAGCTACTATCAAGATAAGAACTGAAAGAATCATTTTCTTATTATAACTCTTGGTTAAAAGTCACAGATACTTGAAAGCACTGTAATATAGTTTGAAATAGATCTTTAACCTGAAAAATGATCATGCATATGTTTTCTTAGACACCCTTGGTAAATAATGGACCCTCTTCAAGAGAAATCTTGACGAATGGATGGGAGATCGTAGGTTTACCCCTGGGATCTCTTCTGTGTCCCTACTAGACAGAGGTACAGTAAACTAAACTTAAAAGGGCTATTCTTCTGTGACCTACTACACAAAGGCACAGTCAACTAATCGAAAAGGGTGGTGAAAGCCAAACACACTCTGGCTAGGCTTATAAATGCCCTAGGGCAGATAGCCTAGTATCAACCTATGAACCTATGAACATAATAGTTTTTGTTGCATTTTGGTTTGATGTGCTCTGTTTTTTTTTTTTCTTTTGTATGGTGGACTAAATTAACATGTATGACTCTATTTTTTGATTTTTTAAAAAAGATCAAAACACTTGAGAAAAAAATGACATTACTGCATTTGATTGCAGTACTGCACTAGTCTGTCCAGCTGAAACATTTTGAGTAACTTTTGCTGCTCAGCTGCTATGGATTAAAGGTTGTTGGAGGGTAGGACATGCACCATCATATCAACATTTGAGATACGATAAGTTGAAAGAGAAATAACATGAATTTTAGGGAGGTACGGAGAGATAAAAACAAGACAGTGTTATGTAAATATGTTCTAAATATATTAGAGTTACAAGGGGCTAGGACAAAAGAGTTCAAATGGAGAAAGGAAATAGATGGCAGCCACACTGAACACATGCATGCCTTAAATATGGAAAATACCTAAGGGCTAAGCATGTGGCTTAAGGGAGGATTGTGTTATGAAAATTAAGCATACATATTCTGATATGCTCATGTTATAACTTCAAACAAAACAGCACAGTAGTTATAGGAAATACATTATAGTAGGTGGTGGCAGTTTGTGAAACAACAAAGGTACTACAAAATATTCTATCAGGTTAATTTAGTCCCAACCCTGACTATGCAAATAATACAGACAAAATGTATTCTGAAACACAGTCTCTGGGTAGGTAATGCTAGTTTGAGAAATTTGCAATCAGTGGCACAATGACATACTTTGTGTTTTTATAGACATACTACAGGCCTGCTTCATTAATGCCTGCACTAAGTGTATACAACCTGTATTCAAGAATATCCCCAACACATTTTTGTGCTTCCTAGCTGCTCAGAAAGAATACACTAAGTATACATGTAGTCTTCACTTTCTGGTAACATTTATGAATCCTCACTGATATTTAAGGATGCAAAAAAAAAATCAGTGGGAAAACTAAAATTAGGAGAAAGAAGGTGTGAGTTATGCTTGTGTTGTCGTTTCCCTCTGAACTGTGTACTCTTAGTATACAGTTAGTGTCTGTGCTAATGAATCTCATGGTACTTGCCTAAGCAAATTGGATATTGTGTATTTGTTCCCCACTTACATAATTTGCCATTTAAACAAATACCTTTCTATTTCTGTATCATTATGCTATTTGCAAATGCTGCATATTGCACTACCTGTGCCTATTAAATTGTCTCCTGTCTGCACATAACCACATTTCATGCTGTTCTGTACAGTGCAATGCCTTGTCTGAAAATACTGGCATAGATTTCCAAGGTTTCAACTGTACTGCTATAAAAGTACCAATTAACAAATAGCGGACATGTATGAGGTGATCGCTGGATGAAAACTCAACTTTAGAGATGAAAATGTTGTCTTTATAACAAATATAAGTTTTGGTATGTACAATTTCACTGCAGCACAGCAAGTGAAAAATGAAAAGAGCATATCAACACAAAAAAGTGGATACAATATTTTTTAGTGAGGGCCACACATACACAAAGAGCATTGTTGTTCAAAATCATGCTGGTGTATTCAAATTAAAAAAAAAATCATCAGATTTAGATTTTCTTGTACAGAAGCCATTAATTCAGCTTACCGATTTAATCAATATAAAAATGGTGAGTGCTTTTAGCATGCCAAGCCAGCATACCCGTGCTAAGTATGGAAGGGTAGAGGTTGTAATATGTAACTTTAACCACTGCTCTAATGAGGTGCCAGCAATATGTACAATTCTTTCATATATATATATATATATATATGTATATATATTTATATATATATATATGTATATATATTTATATATTTTTTTTCAGCTAGATTGTTGCTTTTCATGTTACTGCTTGGTACCTGTCAAGAGTTTTGTTATACTAACAGATATAAACGAACTGGAAGTAGGATCTTTAGAAAAGGGCAGGAGCAAATTACATACAAAAATGGGAATTGTGGGAACAATACATGCAGAATAATATTTTGCAGGATGAATGAATTTTAAGTGAAGGTAGGAATTGAATGAGCTATGTAATGTCTGACTGACAATTACTGTACAGATGATTATATGTGATGTATGCCTGAAACTGAAAATATGTCACTATGGTTTGTTTGTTTTCATTTTTATAATGACAGGCAACTCCGCTCAACTGACAAGTTATAGTTAGCAGTTAGTAGATCTCACAACCATGCTGGTGACTCCCTTTAGTCTTCTTATGTGGCCAAAATCTGGAACTCCCTGCCTTCATCCATAACCCTAGTAACCTCCCTACCTACATTTAAGAAAGCTATCAACAATTACTTCAGAAACAAATGGCTATGTCCCTGTTCTATACCAGACTAATACCAGAACCACTCTGATACTGTTGTAACTCTTCGCTTAAACTAGTGACTTATCTGTTACCTACATATAAATATATACCACAATAGTGGAATGATGGTATACCTGTATCTGTGTATGTATAATGTAATAATTTTTATTAACTATTGTAACTGTCTGAAGCTTATACCTACATGTGTCAACAACTGGATACCCTAATAAATCTAGTTGAAATATGTACCTATGTTTTGTCTGTATGTTGTCTAGAATTGTCTCTTTGGAGCATTTCTCCCTGGGCCTCCACTGAAAATGGACATATATCCAGTTGGACTATCCCGGTTAACAAATGTAAAATAAAATATATAAATGTATGATTGCCTATGTCATAAGTGATAATTCAACAGAGATGCTTCTTGCTTTTAAGAAAGAGTTCTGTTATACTTACAGAGCAACAGGGTATCTATGGCCCCAGGCAATAAAGCATTTTATAGTAATACTAGCAAAATGGATGTCACAAGTACAGAAATGCTGATGCAGAATAATTAGGTTACGTTTGCTAACCCTTTCTCATTTTAATATACAAACAACTTCCTGAAATATTTAAATATATAGAGTAACTGTTTAGACACAGAAAGGAACTTAAAATTTTCATTCCCCACATCTTATTCTTAGCGGATAATATCATGACAACTGAGTTTTAATAGCTGTACTGTTTTCTGCTGACACGGGATCATGTTAACTTTTTTGCATTGTGTTCTGAGGGAAAAAAAAAATTTATATATAAAATTAAAGTGGCAGATGAATCAAGAATAATGTTTATAATCATGCGATTGCCCCGAAATGGAAGACCGCTGCATGCTGCCTATTAGAGACTGCAGCTAAGTTTCTACTAGTGCAGTGAGAATCAACAGCACTGACTGATAATGACAGAAGTAACTTTCCCTTTTCAGGATTCTTCCTGCCAGTAGGTGAAATAATAATGCCTCAGGGGAAAATAATAGAAAACTATAGAGCCATGCGAATGTCCAGCTGAATATTAAGGCACATGAACTTGTCTTGGCATGTCTTATGCCACAGGGAGCTGCTTTAACAACTGTAGCCTGCACACTATAGGACAGGGTGGGGAGGAGTGTGGCTCTGATGAGAGACACCCTTGAACATTTACTATCATACCCCTCTCACTCAACTGAATTGTCATTTTTAATGGCATTTCTGTCACAGCAGCATGCAATAAAATCACAAGCAATGCTTGTAAACAATCCAGGAATTGCCTCTACGCAGTTAGCAAGAGAAGGCCAAGCTGCAAGGGCTGAAGAGTAGAAGAAATGATGGAAAATCTCTGTAAGTTTAATAACAAAATTATACTATGCCTGAGTCTAGCAATGGCTATAACACAGAACAGGAACTGTATAATGTCATCTTGCCAAAGTAAATACAGGCTGAACAGACATGCCTTGAAAATGTGCAAACTGAACTTTATGTGGTATCAGCATATGTATTTGCCATTTAGAAACAAGCTAATGAAACACCATACCTGATCTGGACTCAGGATATTAAAGTATAAAAAATATGCTGATTAGAGATGACATTGTTATCTTACACTTCAGAATATTAAATATGCATTTTATCTATTTTTTTAATTTAGGTTTTGTTAACAAGCTTGAATAACCAGATTGGGAAAGGCCTCCAGATATACAATACAATAAATGAATATCATTTATATTTACATACTGTTTTACACTGCAGTAGTCTCACACACACACATATACATATATATATATATATATATATATATATATATATATATATATATAGGTTTGCTATCATAATTGTGCAAATTGGTTTTGCGAGTAATGAGTTACTCGAACTGAAACCAAAATGCCGAAAATGTGCACACCATTCGCTCACAACTCTGAAAGCGGTAATGTTGGTATGTTGAATTCGACATTATTGACATTACGTAGACGTCCAGAAATCTACTACCAAAGTTTTGCAGGGGGGGCAAGCCACCCTGCACCCCTCACACCCCCTGCTAACTATATATTGTAACTCTAAGATTGCACTACAGTGAGGAAAAGGGTACTTTTCCTGATCCCCACTGTTGTGCAATCCAATTGTAACCAGTGATGCTCAAAACCATGAACACAAGCTATGTGTTAATGTTTGTTTCAGAGGCGACAGGATTTCCACTTGCAATTTTAAACTTTTGCAGCTTTACCCTCAACCTTTTGAACGACAGTAAGATGACTTTCAAACATTTGATTGTAAACCATATATATATATATATATATATATATATATATATATATATATATATATATATATATATATATATATATATATATATATACATACATATATACATACATACATAAAACAAACACTAATAAAATTGTATACAACTGCATACAAGACATTGTACAAGTAGTGCCAATCTTAGGTGCAGTAATTGCTGTACATTAATGTTGAAGTACTGGGTTCGGCTACAATTATCATGGATGCTTCAGTGAATTCAATCATTCTTAGTGTTGCCAATCAATAAGCACAACATTTTGAGTTAGGTACAATAATTAGAGATGATGAAGTGAACTGTATCATTCCTTGCATGGCAAATACAACAATCAAGTTGCAGAGTCCAATAGCCTCATAGAAGAATAGTTACTGATCTTACATACTGAGTAGCAAAAAATAAGAAACACGCAAAACTGTAACACAGTGTGTGGCAAGCCCCAAACAGGAGGAAAATTACTTGTTTTTAGCATGTGCAACTGTCTTTTTTGTTTCCTTGATGAATGCACATCATTTTTGATATACATATATAAAACAATTGTGCTAGCACCTAGCATTATTTGATTTTGATGTAATCCTTTCTCTTTCTGTTATAACTCCTGGGCTGTGGTTGACATGGGTCCCTGAGAATCACCCAACTACCCTGGGCAACAAACTCAAAGAAAGAAAGAATATTTACATACACTACAAAAATGCATGCAAACTAGGATACTGGGGAGAGAGCAGAGGATATGTCAGGTAGGCAGGGTGGCACTGGGAAGAAAAAGATAAGGAATGTTACTTGTAAGAGAGATAAAATTAGACAGAAAACGCACAAAGAACTAGCTTGAGTAAGCTGACATCTAAACAAAAAGAACATTAAATGTTTTAGTGTAAAAATTAGTGTAAAATTAAAGTGATGTTATTTATTTCACATTGTCTCTGTGCTGCTAACAACAGCTAAAGGTGCTCTATTTAGGAAATGCATTTTAGTAGAAGTTTTGAAAATGACACAGGACATGGTTCTTGGTACAACAATGTATTGCAGCCTGTTTGGAAGTAATGACTATCAAACCTGTCAGTTATCATTGAATAGGCTTTGTTTTCAGTAACCTAAGCTATATGAGTTATATCCTGCAAATGATATAACAGACAGTTAGCTTCCAAAGCTTTCAGGTCACCTTTCACACACCCAAATTGTTAGCTAACGATAAGCTGACTAAAAGTCAGGTTTGGGCTCCAAGCCCTTCAGAGCTTTCATACCAAGAGCCAAAGTCAGGGAGGGTAAAGCCCTGAGTGGGCAATGCTAAGAATATAATACTAAATGGCCACATGCTAGCATAAAAATCATACAAAAATAAGGGGATGGAGGGAGCGGTTAATGCAGTGGTGATCATTCTGACATCTATTGTTGTGAATAGTTTATTTACACAACTATACTATATTCTTCTTATAGATCACTGCTGCAGTAGCCTAAGCTATATTGGTGGACTACCATAACTTAACATGACTTGGTGGAAGGATGAAGGTACTGGCACCCCTGGTGAATGGTCCTAGCAAACTCTGTCCTAGACCTGGAAAAGGAATTTAATTTATAGTGCTTTGTAAAAGTGTGCACAGAAGTCTGAGTTGCAGATATTAAAATACTTTTAGAATCTAAACCTTTCCATAAAGCCACAGATGACGTCAATGCTCTGATAAGATGGGCCTTGACTATCTCTGCAATAGTTTTGGTATGGTGGGTCTAACAAAAGGGAATAGCATGAAACAACCATTTTAAAATAATTTGTTTTGACAAAGGTTGCCCATTTTTCGTACCTTCACAAGAAATTAACAACTCATTAGAAGTTCAGAAACATTTTTTTCTGTCAAGATCATTACTGGCCTGTCTGTGTACATCCAAGGTATAGAGTATCCTCTCTCCCTAATTTTTAGATTCTGGACAGAAGTCAGGGAGATGGACAGCTTTGCTTTAGGTAAACTAGGATACCAATTTAGCCATAGATAAAGGATTAGTTCATAACAAAACCATGTCCCAGTGGACAGTGAGATAAGGTTGACCCACTCTGAAAGCTTACATCTCATATACTCTTCTTGCAGAGGTCAGAGCAACAAGTAAGACAGTTTTCCATGTCTAAGAACCTCAGGTCAGGCTGATGAGCTGGTGGAAATGGAGCAAGAGTTAGGTTTTCTAACATAAAATTAAGATCCCAAGCTGGAGCCACCTGTTTCCTAGGAGGCTTTTAATGAATCCAACTTTCAGAAACATTTTCACATGGGATTACATTGAAAACGGGGATCCATGGGCATACATGCTGAACTGGCTGACAAATTAACCTTGACTGAGGATTAAGATAGACCACAGGATAGTAACTCACAAAAATATTGTAGAACCATTGGAACACTAGCCCTGAATTGGTGTTGGATTATTTCTTGGCAACTTTTCATTTGCTGATGTATGATTTTCTAGTAGCTGGTTTTCTTGCTTCAATTAATATCTGCTGCATGTGCTCAGAAAAACAGTGCCTAAATGTATTACAATTTTATCATTTAGGCAGTCAGTTATAGCTGTTTGGGGTAGGGATGCATCAACCACTCCTGGTCTAATGTGAGTAAATCCAGTCTGTAAGAAAGCCATTGCCAAAAGAAGGTTGAATCACTGTTGTCTGGGCCAGAAGGGAGTCACCACAGTGATCTTTGGGGAATCCTTCTGAATCTTTGGAATGAACCTGGATATTAGTAGAAAGAGTGGAAAAGCATACAGGCACATTCCTGTCCAAGAAAAGGAAAATTAATTTGTCTTCCAGGCCTTGTTGCATGGAGTCCTGGAGCAGAATTTTGCCATCTGATTGCTTTGACAAGAGGCAAAAAGACGGTGTCTTTTTGAGGTTTTGACGTGTTCCCATAGTTTGATCAAATCTTGAAAGACCCTCTGATTAAGTCTCCATTTGTGAGGGTCTGTCATGGTCTTGCTCAGCTTGTCTGCTACCCAGTTTTGCTCTGACGGTATGTAAGATGTCTGTACAGTGAGATTGTGCTGCAAAGTTATATCCCAATCTACCATTGCTAGTCTGTAAAGAGGGTAAGATCTGGTTCCTCTTTGCTTATTTATTTACCACATGTCTGTAAACACTTGTAGCAGTCCCAGAGACCACAGATAATGTAGAGAGTTGAAAACATTTATAAGAGCTAATATCTATTTTACATGCATGTGTTTTGGTCTGTCTTTCTGTTTCTAAGACCATAGTTTTATTCCAATAAATACTGTTCCCCAAGCATAGTCTGAGTCATTTGTAGTGAATGTCTGTGCTAGAACAGGAAGGGAAAATGAGAGACTTGAATTCTGAAAAATTCAGTGTCCCCACCATCAACTCTCTCTTTTCACTAATTCTAAAACTGCAATCTGAAAGATCAGGGATGTTGATGCTGGAACCATTAAGATTTCAGGCACCATTGTACTTTTTTCATGTGGAGTATCATAAATGCCATGAGATCCAGAATCCTGAGGAATACTCTTGTGGCGATGGTAGTCTGAGTGGAAAAACTCAAGAATAGCTCTAAAAACAGATTTATTTTTTTCCTGTGTAAGAAAAGCTCTTTGAACTGAGGTGTCCAGGAGGCAATGCAGGAAAACAGTTCTGTAAGAAGGAGTCAGACACGACTTCTGTAAGCTTTCTTGGAATTATTGCCTGTTTAGGAGATCCATTACCCAAGTCAGAGATTCCTGACACTATGAAAAAGACTCTGGAAAGATAAGCAAGTTGTCTCAATAAGGAAAAATACGAATACTTTGCAGGCTGCAGTAGGCTAACTCAGGAGCTAGACACTTTGTGAATACCCTTGGAGCAGTAGATAGATCAAAGGGTAATGCAGAGAACAGATAAGCTCCAGATACAAAAAAACCTTAAGAAACATCTGTTCTATAGATGTGATGATATGCATATTTTAAATCTAAGATCACTAGAATAAGGGGAAAAATTTGTAAAAAGATGAAATTTTGAATTGGATGGTATCACAAGCAGATTCAAAAGGCTCCTTACTGAAATGTTAGCACCTGACATGCCAAGTGCCAACAAGCTGGAAAAAAAGACCATAACTACAGAAGAAGAGCAGGTAATAAACCCTCTGCATCCCCTTATGGGGGGGCAAGCCACCCCCTAAACTTATATATACCATCTCTGAGATTACCATACCTTTAAAGAAAAGGGATGATTCCAGGAAATGGCAATCTCGGAGTTAGTTTATGTAAGTCCGTTTTTTCAACCATTCAGTCTCCATGTTTTGGGACTCACTGTAGTGAGTCTTGAAATTTCAAATGGTTACCAAGTCAAAAAGGAAGGATCCAGAACTGGTCTCCAAAAATCTTCCTTCTTTGGTACTAGCAACAAAGAACGTTCTGGAAGAAAACACATCCTGCTTTCTTTTTGGAACCTATCCACCATTGGTTTTAAATGTTGCTTACCAGTAGCTTTCTGGGACGTTTATTTTGTTTTTTAAAAGAATGTTCTAGAGGGAGCATGAAGTCCATTGACAAATTTGGAGAAAGAGGGCTGACTAATTCTGAGAGATCCCTTGAATCAGCTTTCCTCTCTCATCACAATTTTAATGACCTGTCCAGCAAGGGCTTCAAAAACTAGTTCTCAAGCCAAAGGAAAATTCAAAAGGTTATTGATGACATTCTCTAGGAGGTTTTGAGAATGCATCTAGAAAAACCTTATCATAACAGTTCCAGTGGCAGCAGCCATGGAGGTGACACTGGCAGAGTCATGTGCACACTTCAAATAATGGGAAGTCACTTGAGACATAGAAGAGACCCAGTTACACAAAGCAGATTTCTCCTCACAAGAGAAAACAAATGCTATTCCTCATATTCTCACAAGAGGCAAGCGTGAACTTCAACATATGAGCTTTGTTGCAGAAAAAATACACTTTTTCCCAAATATACCAAAAACCTTGCTATTCTTGTCAGAAGGACAGGGTTTAGTATTAATTAAGTGTTGAACTGGATCTGGAATAGCTGCTGGATCTGATCTGGGATGAGAGTTTAAATTTTAAAAAGACTTAGATACTTTATATAATCTACCTGCCTTTTTGGGGGGACAGCAGGCTGACTGTCAGGGAAATTGTAGGCTGTGATACAATCATCCTCCAAAGCAGAAAGAATGGGAGGAATAGGAGTAGGTTGTGGAAATTCCAGTTAAAACCAAACATAATACTTCCTGAGGGACCGAGAAACCTTAATATTTTCAAAATGAAACAACAGGTTAATTCTGGAAATAGTTTCAGAGAAAGAGAATCATTCAAAAGTTCTGGACAACGACACACTCTCTTCAAAATCTGAATCACAAATCTGTGGATACAACACAACAACACATAATCTATGCTTTCTGAATCATTTTGAGGTTCAAATT